>NC_137895.1:102846772-103025319 GCF_963455335.1 Martes martes | reverse complement strand
AGGCTCCCCGCTGAGCAGAGAGCCCGATGTGGGGCTCGACCCCAGGACCCTGAGATCATGACCTGAGCTGAAGGCAGAGGCTTAACCCACTGAGCAACCCAGACACCCCTCCAAGTTGTTTTTATTCTGAAAACAGTTATTACCCATTCTTCACCTCTTCCTTTTCTTCCTTTCCTTCTCCATCCTTTCTGTCTTCCAGTCTTTACTCTATAAGTATCAAGATTTTTCAAAAACAGATCCTCAGACTATTAAATCACTCAGTGCAGGAGTTAACAAACTACCTCCTACTGGCTAATTCTAACCATCTGCTATTTTTGTAAATAAAGGTGTTTTGTTCTGTTTGGTTTTTTTTTTTAAGATTTTATTTATTTATTTTTGAGAGAGAGAAAGTGAGAGAGTATGTGAACAGGAGGGGAGAGAAAATCTGAAGCAGCCTCTGCACTGAGCACAGCGCCCGACTAGGGCTCGATCTCACCACTGAGAGATCATGACCTGAGCCAAAACCAGGAGTTGGTCCCTCAACCAACTGAGCCACCTAGGTGTCCCTGTAAATAAAGTTTTATTGAGACACACCCATGCCAGTTTGTTTACATATGGTCTAGGTCTGCTTTTTCACTACAGAGCTAAGAAGTTGTAACAGAAACTATATAGCGTATGAAGCCTAAAATATTTACTGTTTGGCCCTTTATAGAAAAAGTTTGCAGCCCAGGCTTAAGGTTTCTAATATTTTATTGCATACCACCCTCCTCAAGGCTTCTGTGTTCCAAAACAGAGAGAGTACCAGTCACAAGCTATCTCATGAGGCATCATTCACCTTCACAATCTAGGAAGTCCATTGCTCTCAGGTTCTCATCACCTGTACTGTGAACATCAGTACATTTCAGCCCAACTTACTTTAGTTTTTCTGCTTTGTTGATACTGGAGTTCTCAATCTACTGTGAAGGTGTGGGGTGGGGGAATGATTCTAATTTCCCCCCTTCCTTTTCCCTCCCTCCCTTCCAGTAAGTATGGGTGAGATGGTAAAGACATCTTAACTCATTACTTACGAATTGAAAAACCATACAGGGAGGTGGGAAAATTTTGTTCTGGAAGCAGACACACACACACATACACACACACACGCACACACTCAGCAAACCAGGCTGAGCAAGTTTGGCATAGAGATGCCATACCCTGAACCATAATCACAGAGCACTTCTCAGCTCTGGCCCTCAAGGAGGAAGAGGAACAAGGGCAATTCCAGCTATTACAGGCTCCCGGACAGCAAATGAAACACTCTGCTGTAAATTGTATATAATCACTGAGGAAGACTTTTATTTCTCCGTGGTTACAAATGGGACTTTTCCTTCCTCTTGTCTAGGAGGAAAGGAACAGGTTTAGATCAGTCTGGGGGAGTTTCATTTGGCCAAAATGACCAGAACTCTCTCTGGATCCTGACAAGGTCCTGGTCCTATATTCAGGACCTGTGTAAACAGAGCTTCGTAGGTCTCTTTTCTTATGCCAGATTTCCCTTCTCCTGATGATACAGTTTCTGTCCTTAGGACCGAGCACATCAACTACAATGGTAGAAATTTTCAGATGCTTGGAAGGGGCAGAAACAGAATAGAAGCGCTCGCTCATTCTGTAGCATTTCTGAAGCTTTTCCCATATAGTCTCTGCCCTTGGGGAGCTCACGATTATGTAGGGAAACCAATTATTTACAGGAAAATATTGAGTTACAGATGTCTGGACTTTTGAGAAGCATGAGGGGAAAGGATCATTACATACTACATAAATTTTTATTGTGCTGTGGCAAGCTGGACAAGTTCCCCCCAGGTTTATTTATTTATTTATTTTTAAAAAGACTTTTATTTATTTATTTGACAGAGAGAGATCACAAGTAGGCAGAGAGGCAGGCAGAGAGAGAGAGAGGAGGAAGCAGGCTCCCTGCCGAGCAGAGAGCCCGATGTGGGACTTGATCCCAGGACCCTGAGATCATGACCTGAGCTGAAGGTGGAGGCTTAACCCACCGAGCCACCCAGCTGGCCCCCTCCAGGTTGTTTTTAGAGATGAACTTTCCAGGGGTGATGGGTGATGGCCTACAGGGTGGTGATACTGGTAGCTGGAGATTGGAGTGCCCCTTACTATTCCCACTTCTATACCAGGACTAGCCTTCCACATATTTTTCTCTCCTCTACATACTGGGTGAGATCCCACGAAAGTGGAGAGAGTGGTAAACAGTCTTTTGGAATGGAGACAAGAATTGCATACACAAAGCTGTTAGAAAACAAGACAGAAGAAAATAACTTCTGAACTGTACGGAACAGAGAACAGGGAGGCCTCAGTTGGAGGAACATGGTTTGGAAGTCAGAGAAGATGGAGCTGAGCTGTGTGGGAGGGGGTTGGTGGGGCAGGGTTAGGCAGGGGGACAGTAGCCCCCTCTGTCTCACAGACCGGAAGTCATTCAACCCATCGTAACTAAGTCCTCACCACCTCCCTTGAGTCTTTCCTTTATGTCCCCTCTTTTCTTCATGTTGCATCTGATGCTATTTTCTGTATTTCATTCTGAGTTATCATCTACCTGTATTAGTTGATCTTTCTCAATTATATAACTTTCTCAGTTATATATATTATGTATATAATAAGGGTATATTTTATATACTCTTTGCCACCATTGTTCTACCTTTGTGATGTTCTTACTATGTATTTATTTCTCAATCTCTTTTTATTTCATATCTATCAATCAAATAATCTATTTCTCTATCCCTATGGATCTTCATCCATTTTAATTTTACTGTCCTTTCTTCTTTGTGTCTAAATGGTTGTCTACCTTAAGTCTTCCATCCTTAATATTGCCTTTTTAAATTCTTCATTTCCTTATTTTTCCCACACTCATTTCCACCCAATAGTTTGCCTTTATAAGGCAACACTCCTCCTTTCCCCTATTTGTTTCCCTCTTATTAAATAATAATAAGTCAACACTTACATAGCTTTCCTTATGTGCCTATCTTATGGGTTCAATCCCAGACAGGTTGTTCCTAGAATCTGGAGGAGTAACCCCTAGGTTGTACTACCTCTCAAGAAGGTCTCCAGTGCTTCAACTTCTTTAAGTGTGAAACTGAACCTGCCAAGATGGTGGTTAATGCAGTCTCCATTATTGTTGGGGCTCCTCATCCCCTAGAATGCGCAATTTTGTTGAATGGAACACTTAGGAGAGAGCTCTTCTGGTCTTTAGTTCACTTTGCCAGAATTGATAAACTTCCTGTACCACACTTGGGCACAGGAGTCCTTTTTGAGGGTTTCAGCCCTGAAGCTCTGGGACCTGGGTCATGGGGTCAAGCATGCTGTCACCCCTCCTACTCTCAGAACCAGAAATCCCCTCAAAATTTGGGGGGAGTCTCCCTCTCTGCTCTGCTCTCTCTGCTCTCTCATCTTCAGCTCCCACTGCCCCCAAAGGGTCTCTTTTCTCTCCTCCCCCAACACAATCCCAATATTGAGTTCAAAACTCCTAAAACAGAAGTCAGGAAGGGCGGCTGTCCACGGGCAACTAGCTTTTAGTCTAGCTCCTGGAAACTGCTTAGATTAAGAAACACAAATGTCTGCTATCTTCTTGGAACAAGGGAGGGAAAATACGAGAGCAAGACATAGATTATTATCTCAATAAATTATCCTGCCATAAACCTCACTATCATGGATGAAGTGAGATCATAGACGGGAGGTGGCCTATGACCTATTCTGGTTTAGGTCTCCAAGCCTCTGAACCTCTTAGCTTGTTTCCACATCCAGTTTCTTCCCACATAATCATTTCTCCTCCTGTAGCTAGGGTACTCTGCTTGAAACACAGATTTATCCATGAATTCTCTGTTCAGAAATATTCAAAAGGATATTGTCTGTTCTGGAATTAGATCATGACGATCATTGCATAACTTTGTGAATATACTAAAAACCACTGAGTTTTATACTGTAAAAGGGTGAGTTTTAGGGTATGTGAACTACAATTCAGTTAAAGAAAAGAAGAAGGATATTATCCGCCCCCACCTTGGAGTTAAATGTCCAGTTTTCAAGGTCTCCCACTACAATATTTCATTTTCTCTCTATCCTTATCTCCCACTCCTGACCTCTCCTCCCCTCTCTTCACACTCAGTTTTCCTCCTCACTTCTGGCCATGTCATCTCTTCTGAAATTCTTTTCTCTCTCCATTCATAAATCTGTACCCCATACTTTCCTCAAGACCAGTTGAAGTTCCACGTCCTTGATGGAACTTTCTCTGACAACTTTAGCTTTTGATATCTTTAACTCTAAAACCTTCTCACATTGCATATTCCTCCTGGAAATTTTAGTTGACTGAGAATATCCTTGAGTGAACTTTTTGTCTCTGTGACTTAGCATCCCACACAGTGCCTGGCATTGAGTTGGTACTTTCAAAAGTGAATGAGTAAATAAATAAATGCATGTTACTAACCTCTAAATGGTTCAAACATGCCTGTATTATTTTTAAAAATAGATGGTAAGGTCCTGCAGGAAGGGCCGTATCTTTACCTGACATTTAGCCCTAGTTGAGAACAGGACACATGGTTGATCCTTCTGGTACTTAATTACCTGAAGGCTTGGCAGAGAAAGTTGCCCTTACCCCACTCTATTGGTGATGGGCTGGAAAGGGAGAACACTGAACAGGCAGGGAGAGTCCCCAGGATGCTTGGCTGAATGGTGGTGGCGCCACCCTTAACCACAAATGGTTCATTGTCTACCGCCTTGGCATCTACAACAGCCTTTGGAAAGAGATGTAGCAATTTCCCCCTTGGGGCGTATTTTTAAAATCAGTGGCTGAGAATGCTTGCCGAAAGTGGGGTCAGACAACTCTGAGTTGCCTGGTAGATGGGATGGGTGCTGCCTGAGAGGAGATACAGTGGTTGGTCCTGGAAGAAGCATCCAGGCCAAAGGAAAGGGATGGCTTGCCCAAAACAGATCACAGCTTCCATGGAGATACAACTGTCTAGTTAGGCAGTATTTTCCCAGCCTGAAGGTTTAGACAGGGTCTGGGTCAGCCAGAGGGCTATGGGCCTTCCCTTCATTCAATGGAAAAATTGAAAGTTTCATCAAGTGCTTATATGTGCCAAGTACTCTCCTAGGCATTAGGGATTAAAATGTGGACAGAATGTAGTTTCTGCCCTCCAGAAGCTTATACACAAGTGGGAGAAGACAGGCAAGTAAACAGGTAAACATATCAGTAGGTAAATATATTAGTGTGGTAGGTGCAATGATGGAGGTAGAGGGATAGGGAGTCTAAGGAAAGTTTGAAGAAGTGGCATCCAGGTTGATACCTGGTAATGAACTGAAAGTAGCCAGACAAAGGAGAGAAATATTCCCAAGAGACAACAGATTGTGGAGTACTCGAGAGATGAAAGAAAATGCCATGTCCCCAGATTTGTAGGTAGTTCAGTTGTCTAAAGCAGGAGTCACCACATAACGGCCCATGACCAAATCCAGCCAGATATTTGTTTTTGTAATTAAAGTTTTATTTGCAAATAATTCTATCTATTGATTTACATACTATCTATGGCTGTAGAGTTAAGTAGTTGCAACATATGGCCCTCAAAACCTAAAATGTTTACTGTGCTGGTCTAGAGAATATAGTTAGCGGGAGAAATTAGAGTGGTAAGAAAGGAGAGTAGAGAGATGATCAGGAGGCATACTATTAAAAGCCTTGGAACAGGCTAAAGGATTCACTATTTTAAAAGCATTGAGGGAGTAATTGATGTTATAAGCAGAAATACATAAAAATATTTGAATTTTAGGTAATTGGAGTGGGATGAACAAAAAAGCAGGAGGCAAAACTGGAATTAGGGAGACCATTTCTGGGGGAGATGGTATATAGATAAGAAATGATGTCCCAGGGGCACCTAAGTGGCTCAGTCAGTTAAGTATTCGACTCTATTTTTTAAAAAAATGATTTAAAAAATTTATTTGAGAGAGTGAGTGAATGAAAGAGAGAGTGTGAGCAGGTAAGTAAGTCCTGGACTATGAAGACCCTAACAGAATGCAGAGAAATATTTGAGATTTGAAAGAAGTAAGGAGGAATAGGTGATTATTTACATGTGGGTGTGTGGGAAAGGGCTGGGTCATGAGGCAAAATTTCCATTTAGAATCTTTCTCAGATGAAGAAGAAGCAGTCATGACCCAGTAGCCCCTTGGTACAATTTGACTTCTTATTTACTTGAATTCATCAGACAAATTTCTTGTCTCAGGATATTTACTTGTTTACTTATTTGCTTGATTGTTTTCATAGTCTATTTAGGCTTAATATTACCACTTCAGTGAAATACAGAAACCTGATCAGCATATAAACCCTTTACCCCCTCCCTTTATTTTGTAGCTGTTAAGTAGTTCTATCTACATACATCGAAATCCTCATTAGACAATGTTACTTGGTTTTTGTTTGTTTTCAACTGTCCGGTATACTTTAAAGAACTTCAAGAGACGAACAGTCTATTATATTTACTCAGACATTTACCTTTTTGGTTATTCTTCCTTCACTCTTGATATTCCAAATTTCTGCCTAAAAGTCATTTTCCTAATTTCTGAAGAACTTCCTTTAGCAATACTTTCAAATCAGGTCTGCTAACCACAAATTCTCTTAGTCTTCCTTCATCAAAAAATGTCTTCACTTCACCTTCATTCTTGAATATGTTTTCACTGGGTACAGATTTCTGGGTTGACAAACTTTTTAGCGCCTAAAAAATATTTTTCCACTTCCTTCTGGCATCTACAATTTCTGAAAAGAAATCTGCTGTCATTCAAGTTAGCATTCTCTATAAGTAATGCATTGGTTTTCTCTGGTTGCTTTCAAAGCTTTTTTCTTTGCCTTTAGTTTTCAGTAGTTTGATTCTGATGAGTTTGGGTGTAAGTTTCATTGAATTATCCTGTTTGGGATTTACTGAACTTCTTGAATTTTTAGGTTTCTATCATTCACTAAATTTGGGTAGTTTTCAGCCAATATTTTTTCACGTATTGTTTCAGCACTACATTAATTCTTCTTTTGGGACTCCAAAGGTATGAATGTTAGACTTTTTGGTACTTTCCCACAGGCCCCTGCAGCTCAGCTTATTTTTTTGCCAAACTTTTCTCTCTCTGTTGTTTAGCCTGAAAAATTTCTATTGAGTTATCTTCAAGATCACTGATTCTTCTCTTTGCCATCTCCATTCTATTTCTGATCTACCCAGTGATTTTAGAGATAATCATTTTTTTAGTTCTTAAATTTTCATGAGAATCTTCTTTATATCTATGTTTTTGCTAAGAATTTCTACTTTTTATTAATTTCAAGAGAATTTGTCCTTAGTTCATAAAGCATTTTTATAATAGCTATTTTTTAAGTCTTTGTTGTATAATCTTGACATCTGTGTAATCTCAGAATTGGCATTTGTTGTTTATCTTTTGGGAGTTAAGATTTTTCTTGTCCTATGTATGACAAATATTTCTAGATTGCCTCTAGGACATTTACAATATTATGTTATAAAATTGTGGGGTCTTGTTTAAACCTTATAGAGAATGTTGATATGTTTCTCTTAACTGGCAATCAATCCAATTTCTTTCAGGCCCAAAATTCAAAACAAGTTTTTGTGAATTATGGCTTCAGTGTAAGTTCCATTTTCAAAGTCTTTGTAGTGCTATTTGAATTTTTCTCACATGTGTGCTGGTCAGTGAACTGTCCAGAATTTGGGTAGTGGTCTACCTTGTAATTCAATTATCAAAGTTTTTAGTATGATGTTTAGGATCAGATCCATGTTGACACTTCTCTGGAGTAATCCCAGGAGTTCATAAACAACTTTATGGGGTATTAAAGCTCTCACTTTTCATGACTTTCCTGTGTCTCCTCTTTTTTATCTTCTAGTCAGAAATCTGGGTATTTTGTTTCTCCCTTCAACTGCATACTTCCTGCAGCTGTTGAATTTAAAAAAAAAAAAAACTTTTTTTATTTGTTCTTCCTTTTGTTTTATTTCCTGATTTTGGGAAAACCTCTTCCTCAATTCTTTGTCTGGCTCATTACTATTAATTGTACAAGTCTTTGCTTAAATGTCATTTCCTCCTAAAAGTTTTCCCATATTTGTATATCAGTTATATTCCTCTTATTATTTCCCCATAGGAATCATCATAATTTATAATTACACATGCATTTACTTCTTGATTTATTATATCTCTCATACTAGGCAGAAGATAAGATCATATCTGTCCTTTTTACCATTATATAATATTTCTAGTATTTAAAATAGTGTAATAAATATTTAGTGGATAATTTTATTCTTCCTTCTGTCTACCTATCCTCAAAAAGAAATAAGATTCTCATATTCAGATGTGGCCTTGGCTCATAAGAATCAAATTAAATCTTTTTTAATTAAATTAAATTTTTTGTAACTTTATAATTTGTAAAGCATTCTCATATCTTATTTTTCTTTCTTGTCTGATTCTATGAAGTTGAGAGAGAAAAAAGTATTAATTATACTTTATAGGCAAGTAAACTGAGAGTAAAAACGATAAGCAACTTAACTTTCATCTCAAGGAACTGAAAAAAAAGAAGAAATTAAGCTCAAAGTTAGTAGAAGGAAGGCATTAACAAATATCAGAACAGCAATAAAGGAGATAGATATTAAAAAGACAATAGGAAATGCCAATAAACTAAAAGATAGTCTTTTTTTTTTTTTTAATAGGCTCCATGCCCAGCATGGAGACCAATGTGGGCCCAAGCTTATGACCCCACAATCAAGACCTGAGGTGAAATCAAGAGTCAGATGCTTAACAGACTAAGTCACACAGGTGCTCCAAGATAGTCTTCTTAAAAAGATAAACAAACAAACAAAACCCCTTTAGTTAGACCTATGAAGAAAAAAAAAAAAGAGAGGACTCAAATAAATAAAATTAAAAATGAAAGAGGAAACATTACAACTGTACCACAAAAAATACAAAGGATCACAAGAGACTACTATGAAAAATTTTATGTCAAAAAATTGGACAACCTAGAAGAAATGGATACGTTCCTAAAAAAATACAAGATACTAAGACTGAATCTTGAAGAAATGGAAAAGCTGAACAGGCCACTTACTAGTAAGGACATTGAATCAGTAACAAAACAAAATATCCCAACAAAGAAAAGTCCAGGATTAGATGGCTTTACTGCTGAATTACACCAAACATTCCAAGAAGAATTAACACCAATCCATCTCAAATTTTTCCAAAAAGAGAAGAGGAGGGAACACTTCCAGGCTAATTTTATAAGGCCAGCATTACCCTAATACCAAACAAGACAAGGACAAGAAGAGAAAATTAGAAGACAACATTCTTGATGAAAATAAATGCAAGAATCTTTAACAAAATATTAGCAAACCAAATTCAATAATACACTAAAAAGATCATACATCATGATAAAGTCAGATTTATTGCTGGGATGAAAAGATGATTTAACATCTAAAAATCAATGTTATATTAACAAAACAAAGGATAAAAATTATATGATTATCTCTATAAATGCAACAAAGAAAGGCATTTGACAAAATTAATATCCATTTATTATTAAAAACTCACAACAAACCGGGTTTAGAGGAAATGCCCCATGAGAGAATAAGGGCCGTACATTACGAGTCCACAGTTAACATCATGCTCAATGGTGAAAAGCTGAGAGCTTTTCCTCTAAGACCAGGGACAAGACTGTATGCCCACTATCCCCACTTTTATTCAACATAGTACTGGAAGTCCTAGGCAGAGCAATTAGGCAAGACAAAGCAACAAAAGACAACTAGATTGGAAAGTGAGAAATAAAACTGTCTGCATTTGATGATAACAAGGTATGACATAGACAACCTAAAGACTTCACACATATACACACACAACTGTTAGAACTAATAAATTCAGTAAAGTTGTAGGATAAAAAATAAATATATATATAAAATCAGTTGCATTTCTATACACTAACCATGAACTACCAGAGCGAGAAATTAAGAAAAGAATCCCATTTACAATTGCCTCAAAAAGAATAAAAGACCTAGGAATAAGTCTAACCGAAGAGGTGAATGATCTCTACACTGAAAATCATAAGATACTGATGAAAGAAATTAAAGAAAAAAATAAATGAAAAGATATTCCCATGCTTATGGATTTGGATTGTTAAAATATCCACACCACCATCTTTGGTTAGGTTTATTCCTAGGTATACTTTGTACTCTGAAAACTACAAAGCACTGGTGAAAGAAATTGAAGATGACATAAAGAAATGGAAAGACATTCCATACTCAGGGATTGGAATGACAAATATTGTTAAAATGTCTATACTATAAAAAAGTACACATTTAATACAATCCCTATCAAAATTCTGAAAGCATTTTTCATAGAACTAGAACAAACAATCCCAGAATTTGTATGGAACCATAGAAGACCCTGAATAACCAAAGTAACCTTGAAAAAAGAACAGCAAAGCTAGAGGCATCACAGTTCTGGGCTTCAAGTTATATTACAAAGCTGTAGTGATCAAAATAGACACCTATATCAATAGAACAGAATAGAAAACCCAGAAATGAACCCACAACTATATGGTCAACTAATCTTCATCAAAGGAGGCAAGAATATGCAATGGGAAAAAGACAGTCTCTTCAACAAGGGGTGTTGGGAAAACTGGACAGCTATATGCAAAAGAATGAAATGGGACCACTTCCTTATACCATATGCAAAAATGAATTCAAAATGGATGAAAGACCTAAATGTGAGACAGGAAACCACTAAAATTCTAGAGGATACCATTTTAGAAAGAAATATGTATTTTTTCTATTCCATGTGATTGAAAAAAATAAGTTAATTCATCTATGACTGGCAGAATGGGCAATCATGACAATTAGAATGTGTTTCAATTTTATTTCAAAGTTAATCTAAGACATATTTTTAGATAAGAAAAAAGTCTTTGAAACACTTGTGTGTTTTGGGGCAAAAAGCATAGCAAAACTTTATGTATGAATTATGGGTTTTGTAAGTTTGTAACTACTTAATTTTTACAGAGCTGTAACTCTATCTAGGCATATACTTAGGTGAATATACTAATTGTTTGCTCCCATCAAGGATTAGCTTTGTATATAAATGTGTACATTAAGTGTTATCCCACAAATTCATTGAGTACATTTCATTAATTGTTTAATCTATCACAAGCCCCTTACAGAATGTCTCATACACAATGGAAGTGAAATGTCTATAGTTTTGAATTAAATTTTTGACAAATTAAAAAAAAATCTAGAGGAGAACACAGGCAGTAATCTCTTTGACATTGGCCATAGCAGCTTCTTCCTAGATAAGTCTCCCAAGGCAAGGGAAACAAAAGCAAAAATAAACTATTAGGACTGCATCAAAATAAAAAGCTTCTTGGGTGCTTTGGTGGCTCAGTTGGTTTAACATCTGCCTTTGGCTTGGGTCCTGGTCCCAGGATCCTGGGATTGATCCCACATCAGGCTCTCTGCTTGGTCAGAAGCCTGCTTCTCCCTTTCCCTCTGCCTGCCACTCCCCCTGCTTGTGCTCTCTCTATCTCTGTCAAATAAATAAATAAATAAAATCTTTAAAAAAAGAAAAAGCTTCTGCACAGCAAAGAAGTAACTAACAAAACTAAAAGACAACCTATGGAATGGGAGAAGATACTTGCAAATGACGTATCTGATAAAGGGTTAGTATCCAAAATCTACAATGAAATCATAAAACTCAACACTAAAAAACAAATAATCCAATAAAAAATGGTCAGAAGACATGAATACACATTTTTCCAAAGAAGATATCCAGAAAGCCAACAGACACATGAAAAGATGCTCACCATCATTCATGATCAGGGAAATACAAATCAAAACTACAATGAGATATCACCTCACAGCTGTCAGAATGGCTAAAATCAACAACACAAGAAACAACAGATGTTGGTGAGAATGTGGGGAAATGGGGAACCCTCCTACACAGTTGATGGGAATGAAAACTCATGCAGCCACTGTGGAAAACAGTATGGGGGTTCTTCAAAAAGTTAAAAAAAAGACCTACACTATGATCCAGCAATTGCACTATGAGGTATTTACCCAAAGAATATAAAAATACTTGGGGCACCTGGATGGCTCAGTTGGTTAAGCATCTAATTTTTGATTTTGGCTCAAGTCATGATCTCAGGGTCCCGGGATTGAGCCTGCATCAGGCTTCATGCTCAGCAGGGATTCTGCTTGAGGATTCTCTCTCCCTCTCCCTTTGCCACTTCCCCCACTCATGATCTCTCTCTAAAATAAATAAAAATAAATCTTAAATAAAAGAATACAGGGGCGCCTGGGTGGCTCAGTGGGTTAAAGCCTCTGTCTTTGGCTCAGGTCATGATCCCAGGGTCCTGGGATCGAACCCCACATCGGGCTCTCTGCTCAGCGGGGAGCCTGCTTCCTTTTCTCTCTCTCTGCCTGCCTCTCTGCCTATTTGTGATCTCTGTCTGTCAAATAAATAAATAAAATCTTAAAAAATATATAAAAATACTAATTCAAAGAGATACAGGCACCCTGATGTTTAAAGAAACGTAATTAACAATAGCCAAATTATGGAAAGAGCCCAAATGTCCAAATATATATATACTATTGAGCCATAAAAAGAATGAAATACTTTGCCATTTATAACAACATAGATGGAGCTAAAGAGTACTATGCTAAACAAAATAAGTCAGTTAAAGAAAAATACTACATAATATCACTCACGCATGGAATTGAAGAAACAAAACAATCATAGGGAAAAAAAGAGAGAGAGGCAAGCCAATAACAATTTCTTAACTATGGAGAATAAACGGATGGTTATTTGAGAGAAGGTGGATGGGGGATGGGTTAAATTGGTGATGGGAGTTAAGGAGTTCATTTTTGATAAGCACTGGGTGTTTTATTGAAGGGTTGAATCACTAAATTCTATATCTGAAACTTATATTACACTGTGTGCTAACTGGAACGTAAATAAAAGCTTAAAAAATAAAATAAAATACCCACACTACTCAAAGCAATCTATTGATTCAGTTCAATCCCTATAAAAATTCCAATGTCAATTTTTACAGAAAAAGAAATAACAATCCTTTTACAGAAAAAGAAATAATAATCCTAAAATTTGTGTGGAACTACAAAAGTCTCTGAATGGCAGAAGCCATCTTGAAAAAGAACAAAGCTGGAAGCGTCATGCTTCTTGATTTCATACTATACTACAAAGTTATAATAATCAAAATAGTATGGTATTGGCATAAAAACAGACCTAGATTAATAGAACAAAAGTGAGCACAGATATAAACCCACACTTATATGGCCAATTAATTTATGACAAAGAGCCAAAAATAGGCAAAGGGGCAAGGATAGACCTTCAATATATGGTGTTGAAAAAACTGGATAGCCACATGCAAAAGAAAGAAACTGGAGCACTATCTTACACCATACACAAAATTCCACTCAAAATGGATTAAAAACTTGACACCCGAAACCATAAAACTTCTAGAAGAAAGCATATTTCCTTTGCATTGGTCATGGCCAATAATTTGGGGAGGGGGAGGATTGACACCAAAAGACAGACAACAAAGCCAAAAATAAAGAAGTGGAACTACATCAAGCTAAAAAAACTTCTGCACAGCAAAGAATGCCATCAACAAAATGAAACGGCAACCTACGGAATGGGAGAATATATTTGCAAATCATGTATCTGATAAGGGCTTAATATCCAAAATAAGTGAAGAACTCAAAAAATTCAACAGAAAAAAAACTGATTAAATATGGGCAGGAACTAAATAGGACTTTTCCCAAGAAGACATACAAATAGCCAACAGGTATATGAAAAGGTGCTTAATATTACCAATTATCAGGGAAATGCAAATCAGAACCACAATGAAATATCACCTCAGACTTGTTTGAATGGCTATGGTCAAAAAGACGAGAGATAACAAGTATTGGAGAAGCTGCAGAGAAAAGGAGACTTTTGTGCAGTGTTGGTAGGAATGTAAATTGGGCAGCCACTATGGAAAACAATATGGAGGTTTCTCAAAAAGTTTTTAGAACTATGATATGATCCAGCAATTCCACTTCTGGGTATATAACTGAAGGAAATGAAATCAATGTCTTGAAGAGCTATCTGCACCCCTATGTTCATTGCAGCATTACTTATAATAGCCCATACATGAAAACAGCCTAAGTGTCCATTGACAATGAACAGATAAAGAAAACGTGATGTGTATGTGTATGTGTGCGTAATGAAATAGTATTCAGTCATAAAAAGAAGATCCCAGGAGCCCCTGGGTGACTCAGTCATTAAGTGTCTGCCTTTGGCTCAGGTCAAGATCCCAGAGTCCTGGGATTGAGTCCCACATCGAAATCCCTGCTCAGTGGGAAGCCTGCTTCTCCCTCTCCCTCTGCTGCTCCCCTGCTTGTGTTCCCTCTCTTGCTGTGTCTCTATCTGCAAATAAAGAAATAAGACCTTTTAAAAATTTTTTTTAAAAAAGGAGATCCTTTTTGAGACAACATGATAGACTTTCAAAATATTATGCTAAGTGAAATAAGTCAGAGAAAGACAAATACTGTATGATCTCACTTATATGTGCAATCTAAAAAAAACCTGACTCATGGAAACTGAGAACAGATTTGATAGTTGCCAGAGATGAGGGTGTTGGGGAGGGAAATGGGTGAAGGTGGTTAAAAGGTACAAACCTGTAGTTATAAGATAAGCAAGTTTGGGGATATAACATACAGCATGGTTGCTGTAGTTAACAATACTGCATTTTATATTTGAAAGTTGCTAAGAGAGTAGATCTTAATAGTTCTCATCATAAGAAAAAAATATTTGTAACTACATGAGGTAACGGATGTTAACTAAACTTATTATGGTATCTATTTCACAATATATATGTATATCAAATCATTATGTTGCAGTGTAATATGTCAGTTATATGTCAATAAAACTGATGGAAAAAAAGACAAGAGATAACAAATGCTGGTGAGGATGTGGGGTAAACGGAGCCCTGTCCATGGTTGGTGGGAATGTAAACTGGTACAGCCACTATGGGAAAGAGCATGTAGGTTCCTCAAAAATTAAAAATAGAACTATCATATGATCCAGCAATCTCACTTCTGGTTATATATGCAAAGGAAATGAAAATAGGAGATTGAAGAGTTATTTGCATTCTCATGTTCATTGCAGCATTATTCACAATAGCCAAGATATGGAAACAACATAAATGTCTGTCAACAGATGAATAAAGAAGATGCATGTGTGTATCAACACACACAAACACCCCTAATTCAGCTATGAGAAAGAAGAAAATCGTGTCAACTTACAACAACATGGCTAGAACTTAAGGGCATTATACTATGTAAAATAAGCTGGACAAAGAAAGACAAATACTGCATGGCATTGCTTATCTGTAGAATCTTTTTTTTTTTTTTTAAGGATTTTATTTATTTGGCAGAGAGAGGTCACAAGTAGGCAGAGAGGCAGGCAGAGAGAGAGGGGGAAGCAGGCTCCCTGCCAAGCAGAGATCCCAATGCGGGGCTCGATCCCAGGACCCTGAGATCATGACCTGAGCTGAAGGCAGAGGCTTAACCCACTGAGCCACCCAGGCGCCCCTTATCTGTAGAATCTTAAAAAAAAGTTAGCCTCTGGGGAGGTGGAGGAAATAGGGAGATGTTGGTAAGAAGGATACAAACTTCCATCTATAAGATGCATAAAATCTATGGCTCTAATGTAAACACAGTGAGTATAGTTGATAACACTGTGTTATATAATTGAAATTTGCTAGGAGAGAACTTAAATGTTCTCAGCAAAATAATAATAATTGAATGATCTGATAAGCATATATAATAAGTATATCTCAAATGATTAGTCATAGAAAGAATATAAAACATAGGAAAAGAATAAGACACTATGACAAAATACCAGGCAGATTTACAAAGAATTCTTATAAATTAAAATAATGTAGAATTTATGTGGTCCTCAGCACTGAAAAATATGTGGTCCTCAGCACTGAAGTTAAATGAAATCGAAACAAATAGTAAGTTACATACAAATTAAGAGAAAGAGTGAACAGATACCAGATAAGAAGTATTGACTTGGAATGCAGCATAGGTGGTGGAAAATAGTAAATAAAGTTTTAGAGATGGAGAAATTCTGGTAAGGGAAAAGATGTCTTGATTTAACTAAGGTGGTTGTGCCAACAAAAGGACATTGGCAAACATTAAATGGGGACAGTGTGCCATATGTGTTCCATGGCTAAATTCTTAAGATAGAGTTATCAGAAAATCTATAAATAGCTAAATATTTTTGTTGATGACTTGGCCAAATTTCTCTTGGCCTTTTGCTGTTTTATAGGAACAAACCCTATGTTCTCAATTTGAAAGACTCTTCCTTCCTTTGAGGATAAATTTCCTTCTTTCTGAAGTAAAATAATTTCCTTGAGATGATCTTTTAGAGAGTTCTTCTAGTTGAAACCTCCTTTTCTGACTTAAATGTGTTTATGTAGATGTATGGCTTGAATGATAGTTTAGTTAGGTATAAAACTTTTTGTTGGCAGTTATTTTCTCTGACACTGATCATTTTCTGGCATCTGTTATTGCTACTGAGAAGACTGCTCTTTTCAAAATTGTAATTCAAAATGCTTTTGCTTGGTTTTTATTTAAAAAGCTAAAATACCGTTAAGACTTTTATCTTCATTTTGGGTGTCCTGCAGTTTTACCACGAAGAGCTTGGGTGTAGGTTTATTTTTGCTTTCCTGTTCAGATCTTAGATACATCTTAGAGTGATAAATTATATTACACTAAAATTTAAAACGGTGAAAAATAAAATATAATAAAAAAATATAATAAAAAAGAAAACTATAAACTGCAGAAAAAGATGTACAAGTTATAAAGGTTTAATGTTCAGACAATAAAAAGAATGTCTACAAATCAATATAAAAAAGACAACCCAATAGGGTTGCCTGGGTGGCTCAGTCAGTTAAGCAACTGCCTTTGACTCAGGTCATGATCCCAGGGTCCTGGGATTGAACCCTGCATCAGGCTTCCTGCTCAGTGGAGAGCCTGCTTCTCTCTTTCCCTCTGCTGCTCCCCCTGTTTGTGTGCTCTGTCTCTGTCTCTCTCTCTATGTCAAACAAATAAAATTTAAAAAGAGGACAAGAAAAAGACAACCCAATAGAAAAAATAGAAATGATCCACATGGACAACTCAAAAAAACAAAAATAAGAACTGACACCAAACATGCTGTGCTATTCATCATCACCAGTAACCACAGAAACGTAAAGCAAAAGAGCAATGAGATGATATTTCATACTTATCAAAACAGGAAAAATGTACATTTCTGAAAATGTTTGCCTAGTCTATATGAGATATGGAGAAAAGGGGGTGTTCACGTACTGAAAATAGAAGGGGAGTTTAGTACAACCACTTTGGAGTAATATTTGAAACTATCAATTTGAAGATGTCAAGACTCTGTAATGCAGCAGTTGCATTCAGAGATCTATACTCTGGAGAAACTAGCGTATACACACAATGATCCTGTGTAAGAATGTGGTTACCGCAGCACAGAACAAAGTGGCACAAGTGTGAAAATAACCTCCCATTGTCCATCAATAGGAGAATGAATAAATAACCTGGGCTTCAAGCATATAATTCAGAGTATTCAAAAATAATATAGCAGCTAAAATTAGTGAACCGGCTCTATGTATGTTAATATGTATGTCTATCTATGTTAACATGATTAAATCTCAAAAACATGATGCTGAATTTTTAAAAAGCAAGTTGTTGAATGACATGTAGAAAACAAAGCTTCAATACGACACTTTGGCACATTTCAATATGACACATTTACAGCTACACTGTATAGATATGGCTACACTATATAGATATGCATTAAAACCATAAATAAACCCATAAGAGTGAAAAACAACATCAAGAAAGCGGTAACTGTTTTCAACTCTTTGAGGAACCTCCATACTGTTTTCCAGAGTGGCTGTACCAGCTTGCATTCCCACCAACAGTGTAGGGGGTAGGATATATGCTATGATGAGTGCTGTGAATTGTGTAAAACTGGTGAATCACAGACCTGTACCCCTGAAACAAATAATACATTATATGTTAATTTAAAAAAGAGAGAGTGGTAACTGCTGAGGAGAGAGTGATACATTAAGAGCAAAAATATTGTCAATTCTTCTCCCCATCCTGTGTCCATGCTCTTCACAGTGTGACTTCTATAGCCCTTGTCATCAACATGGGGAGTCTACTACCTCACTCCTTGAGTAGGGACTGGTTTTATGACCTGCTTCTTCCACAGAACATGGTGGAAGTGTTAGCATGTCAGCTCTGAGTCTAGAACTCCAGAATCAGTGCATGATTCCACTCTCTTCTTTGCTAACTCTGCGACTGCTATGCGAAAAATTCTGGGCTAGCCTCCTGGAGGAGGAGACACAGTGAAGGAAAGTCCAGTTGTCCCAGCTGAGGTCCTTCTATTCCAGCCTACAGCAACCAACACTCAAACATGTGAGATAGCCTTGTCACATTCATCAGAACTGCTTCTCTGACCGACTGAAGTAGGTGTGAAGACCTGCTCATGAATGAGCACAGGTAGGACCAGAAGAACTACAGAGGTGAACCACAGAGTCATGAATAATAAATGCTTCCTGTACATAAACAATGAATTCTGGAACACTGGAAAGAAATTAAAAAAATAAATAAAATTTAAATACATAAATACATAAATGCTTCCTGTTTCAGCCACTAAGTTTTACAGTGGTTTGTTATTCTGATAGCCAAGACGATTTTTTTTTAAAGATTTTATTTATTTATTTGACAGAGAGAGAGAGAGAGAGAGAGAGAGCAAGTGAGCACAGGTAGGCAGAGGGAGAGGGAGAAGCAGGCTCTCCACTGAGCAGGGAGCCCGATGTGAGGTTCGATCCCAGGACCCTGGGATCATGACCTAACCCAAAGGCAGTTGCTTAACCGACTGAGCCACCCAGGTGCCCCGCCAAGACAATTTTTAAAATAAAGCGTTGTGCTTATTACCCCCAGCCCTTCAGTACCATCACATGCACAATTACACCAAGTCGGCCACTTATGTCTGAATTCTAATCCTCCACTGGCAGGACTTCTTCCCTATACCTTTGTAGCATTTAATCCTTTGCCAGCCCTTAATCCTCTGGCCTCAGTCACCTGTAAGGTAGGAAACTTTTGATCAGCTCACTGACAAGAGAGTCATAAGAGAAGAACCAGGGAAGCATTCCAGAAGCAAATCCAGAAGCTGCTACAGGGTTAGGAGACTTTCACTTTTATAATTACTTCATACTTCTGTTATGTCTACAATCTAGATTCACCTGATAAAAATGTAATAGTCCTTCCTGCTCCACTCAAATACAGGGTTACTCACCTACCTTGTGACTTCCTCCTGACATTCTAACCTGCCCTGTCCTTTGTTCCTGAAGTCGTTGCTGCCACTGGCACAGGTGGCATTCTGTCTCCCTGCCAGGAGGATTTGTGCTTGACCTATATTGAGGGTAATAAGGGCTCCCAGAGGATACTCAGGCAATGCCAGAGAAAGGCAGGGCCAAGCAGCTCTCAAGGGGCTCAACATCCCTCTCAGCCCACTGCATTGCTCATGTTTCTCTTTTGACTTCCACAGCACTCTGTGTACACCTTATTCTGCACTGACTGTATACCTTACTCTATGTGGGCTAATACTGTGAGTTACAGTTTCCCTTCTCAGCTCAATAGGGTTGTAAGCTCCTTGAGGACATGACGTTTTAAATGACTTCGAATCCCTACTATCTAGTGAAAGGAAGGAAGGAAAGGAGGAGAAAGGTCAGACAGGAAGGAAGAAAGGAAGGAAGGGGAGACAGGAAGGCATGAAGGAAGGATAATAGCATCAAATATTTATAGAATGACTATATGCCAGGTAGTGTGCACTTTCTGACTTAATCCTTCCAACTACTCAATGAGGTAGATACTATTATTAATTTTTCCTAGCTTACAGAGGAGGAAGCGTGCCTAGGAGGGTTAGGTAATATGCCCAATGTGACAAACCACAGCAAGTCAGTCAGGGAGGTGGCACTTGAACCTGATTCGTTTAATTCTAGGGACTGTGCTCCCCATCTCTGATGCCATACTGTCATCCTGAGCAGTTTTGAGTACAGATTTCCTGATAACAAGAAGCTAGGACTTTAGTATAAAGAAAGAAAAAAAAATAAAAGAAGGATAGAAAGCAGGAGAGAATGAAACAGGGAAGGAGGGACCCACAAATACACTCTCCTCCTGCAGATATCATAACTAACTTGTGACAGCAATTTCTGCTTAATTCCTAAACATCTCCAGAAAGGACCTGTTTGCTTCTCTGCTAATATGTTTCATGTCTTATTCCCCATGTGTGAAAGATATCCACAGGTAGCTCTTGACGTGCTCTGGCCTGTGAGAGAAGAAACACAGCCTGTTGCTTCTAGTGCTGTGAACATGAAGGAGGAAATTTTGAGCCATTGCTCCTAGAAGAAATATAGGGCGAGGTTTCTGCAAGCCTCTCACTACATTTTTGTGAATTAATCCATACATAACATTTTAAAATGTGTGTTTCTTTTTAAAGACATCTTATTTAATAAAGATTGTTGACTCACTAACCATGAACTCACGACCGACAGCACTATAACTCACACCTGGACAATGCTTCTCGAACACACACATTTCCTCCATCAGGCACATCACAACCTTCTTGTGCTCAGGAACACTAGATAGCACTTCAGCATTGCACTTGGGGGGCGAACAGCAAAATCACCAACAAAAAGCATAAAGGTGTGAAAACGTGACACTAAATAGACCATAAAAAGGACACTTGTTTATAAGCACTGAAACCAGAAGGCAGAGCATCACCTTTCTCCTTTCAGCCGGGAAGGTGTGTGTGTCTACTCAAAATTTTTCTCTCGTGAGTGCTGCCAAAGGTCCTCCATTTCATTCTGTGGGTCAGTTACAACAGCCACACAACTTGATTTTTTTTTTTTAATAAAAAACCACTGTTTTTGTAAATGATTATGGGCCTTGGTAAATGCCTTTATGGACTAATTTTAGAATTCAAATAAATTTGAGCAATAGATGAAATCACAAATATAGAATCCATGATTAATGAGGATTGACTATATACGGCGTAAAATTCAGCCAAATTTTGGATTTGGATATGTCAGGAAAAGGATAGCTAGAGAGATCTGGATTATACTGCAATAAGTGTAGCTGTGTATATTGAACAGGACATCACAAGCCCCTATTATTGCTTCTGTAGGTATTCTCAGGAGGTTACTTATCCCTTCATCTGCTTCACCTGGGATTTCATCTTGGTCATAGTCAGCATCACAGATCACAGAAAACCTTGCCAAGCCTTCTTACCTTAATCAAATAGTTCCTCAAGTCCCATAGCCTTTGTATATAGCCTTCTAGAGGCTGACTCTTGCTAACCACCATGCCCTTTGTGTGTGGAAGAAACTCAGTAAACATTTGGCACTTATTGAATGGGATTCTAGGGTCAAGCTGCTACTCATTTCGTCCTTATCCCTGCCCTCCCTTTGTAAGGTACTCTCACATAAGTATTTCTATCTAAAGTTGTGGTTCCCAGTTTGGGGTTCCTGGAATTAGTGGTCCTTGGAGATGTTACTGAGCTATTAAAAAAACTTTCTGAAAAGAAGGGGTACCTGCACCCCAATGTTCACAGCAGCAATGTCCACAATAGCCAAACTGTGGGAGGAGCCAAGATGCCCTTCAACAGATGAATGGATAAAGAAGATGTGGTCCATATATACAAAGGAATATTACTCAGCCATCAGAATACCCACCATTTGCATTGACATGGATGGAACTGGAGGGGATTCTGCTAAGTGAAGTAAGTTAAGCAGAGAAAGACAACTATCATATGGTTTCACTCATATGTGGAACATAAGGAATAGTGCAGAGGACCATAGGGGAAGGGAGGGAAAACTGAATGGGAAGAAATCAGAGAGGCAGATGAACCATAAGAGACTCTGGCCTCTGGGAAACAAACTGAGGGTTACAGAGGGGACGGGGTGGGAGATGGGGTAACTGGGTGATAGGTCACATGTTGTGATGAGCACTGGGTGTCATATGCAACTAATGAATTGTTGAACACTACATCAAAAACTAATGAGGGCTAACTGAACATAATACTAAATAAACTAAAAAAAATCTTTCTGAAATACATTTCATTGGGATGAGATCTTACAGGTTAAGTAAAACAGCAAGGTTGTTTTTGTGAATTTGCCTGGTATTACACAATAATTATATGTATTTTATGTGTAAAAACTATGTATGGGAATTGTGCAATGATAATAATACACTATGTATTGCTTGCTAATACTGTCACTCAGCTCCCCAGATATGTCTTTAATGACAACAACAAAAAGATGATTTTTTTTTAAATTGTTTGCGAGGTAAAAGTTTTCAACATGTTTCAGAGAAATATGGGGAAGATAATGGAAAGGGTCTTTGATGATGAAAGGGTAGAAAAGCCATTCATCTAAATGGTTCTGAATACATGGTACTTCAGGTAAATCAGGTGTTGTAAAACATTTTTTATTTCATAACTGTGATAATGATTTTCACACTGCTGTAACTCCTCCTGAGCAAAACAGTCCAATTTCATCTGAATGGGAGAACGGAGTCACAGAAAAGCAATCATTCTCACCTAGAGACTGAGAAACAGCCAAGACTCTGCTCTCTTTTAAGTTTTGTTTCTTCTTTTGGCACAGCTCTGCTGAATCTCCTTAGGGCCTCTACATTAGGAATGTTTCCGTGAATTCATCTTTCTTTTGTGGAACATTTTTTCTTCTTGTGAGAATGAGCCAGCACCCAACTCAAGTGGCACAAATGACGTGTATTCTGTGCCAGGAAGAGATCTGCCAACTCCCAGGCAAACCAAGCTATGTTTCTGTTGAAATTCTTTTTCATGCATTTCTTCCATTCCGGCCACAATGCCATGCCGAGAACAGCTGATGCCACACTTCTGATCAATGGCATGGTTATAGCTTTGCTTGGCTTTGTGCTTTGAGAACAAAAACTAGGGAAGGGGAGGACAGAGCAATACAGAATGGAGACACCAGGCTCAATGCCCCTGCATGATTTCCAAAGCATATTTTTAAGGACTTGAGGACTATACTATCATCTGTCTTAGGAACACTGTTACTGTTCATGCAACCAGAAAGCTTCATGCTCAGTGGAACACCTCACCGATGTTTGAACTAAGGCCTTGTACCCCACTCCCAAAAGGCTCTTGTGGTCAGCTTCTCTCAACTCATAAGCCATTTGCCAGTGCCTCCCTTCACTTGATTTCTGTTCCTATCTGTATCTTAGACCTAGAATGCCCCCTTCAGTTCTCAGCCTATCGAGATACCTTCTTCACATCACTCACGAAGTGCCCCAAACCACTCCCCTCCATGAAGCCTTGACACTGACACTCTGAAAAAGGTCATGATCTCACCCTTTCTGGTCCAAACACAAAATTCCGGACTTCCTCATCTACTGCTTCACTAAAATCTCCATCACTTGAATACATATAATTAGTGCTTTTAATTATATATTTGTTATTAGCTCAGAGTTTGGTATGTCTTCATATACCATCATAAGCATTTTTCCAATCTTACACTCTGTATATCTCATAATACAGTACCATGTGAAAAAAAAAAGGATACTTAATACCTTTATCTTGATTTCAAGGGCCAAACGGTACCTCTAATTGCCCTGGGGTGAAAGCCACTACATTATATAGTGAAAAAGGAAGGACAGGGCAGCAGCCTTTACCAAGTTTCCATGAGTGAACTCTTACTCCTAACCCCTGACCTCTGGCTGTACCCCTAGCTATTGGCTGTCCACTTAGTTACAGGACCTCTATGGAAAGATTCTTGGTTCCTCCTTTTGAATGCCTTATATTGATCCAAGGACACCCACCTCCAATCTGACCTTTTATATTATGATCTGAAGTAGTCTTTGATACTGCTCTCACACACCCCTATTTTCCTCCTCTGTGTACCTTGCTTTGCAATAGAATCAGTCTTAAGGACAATAGTGATGCCTGGAAGATAATTTCTCACTGTGAGAGCAGAATACCTAGCTTCTTCTTGGTGGGATCACCAGGTTCCCTGGAAAAGCATGTGTAAGGTGTTAGTGTGTAACAGATACAGTCTGGAGTACATGTCCTCCTTAGTGTTGTAACTTGGACAGTCATTTCCTTGCACAGAAAATCAAGACACATTCTGCGTTATGGGAAGCATTTTGTGTGTGAAAAGAGTTTCTATCAGTTACTATACTTAAATATTTAGATACACTAATGAGAGTGCTTTCTGTTTCTTGGAATCAAGATGTAACACCTCATTAGGATATCAAAGGTCCTCCATTTCATTTCATTGGTCAGTTACAACATCCATATAACTTGAATATGATGAAATTATTTCTTCTGTAAATGTCTTTGTTTAATATAGTCACTACTCATAGCAAATGTGTTACGGATGGGAGAAATAAGTGATATGCATCATTCGAGAAAGTAGGAAAGATGACGAAAAAGGAGAGGAAACAGAGCACAGAAAGAAATGGGGACATAGTTATCAGCAAGGGAATGCAGGAAGTAGAAGACTGGTTGAGGAAGTTGAGAATGCAGGAAGCAGGATGGAGAAATAAAAATGATCTTTGTTGTCTGTCATGATGTTGATGAGCACTGAAATTCTGCCAGGTGTTGGTTTGGACTAACTTTCCATTGGGCTTGCAAATGAGCATACTATTTTCCCAGCCCGTGAAATGTTATTAATAGACAAGGGCAAGGTCATATAGAGAGGATGAGACAGAGGTAAAGAATCCAAAGTCCTTTCCTGACTTTTTTTTCCTGACTTGTAAAACCTTAGAAAGAGTTTTTGAAACAGGAGAATTTAATTTATTTGACAGATAGAGATAGGCAGAGAGGCAGGCAGAGAGAGAGGAGGAAGCAGGCTCCCCGCCGAGCAGAGAGCCCGATGTGGGGCTCAATCCCAGGACCCTGGGACCATGACCGGAGCCGAAGGCAGAGGCTTTAACCCACTGAGCCACTCAGGCGCCCCGAAACAGGAGAATTTAAAAGAATAAGCACATTTGTCTCATATGCTTGTGTTTCTACAAAGATTTTCACAAAAAATCCACACTTGCGATGTATATCGCACTGCCTTTTAATTTTTGCTTGGCAAATAAGGTAAAGGAAAGATTTTATTTTTATGGTTAATGAAGTCTTGCACTTGATATGATTCAAATCTTTTGGAAAAGTCAGATGTCTCCAAGAAAATGCAATGAACAATCTCCCATATCAAGTATCCAGGTACTAATATTTACAGACAGGGCATAACAGTAGGAAAAAAGATTGTTTCATAAAGAAATGTTAAGAATAAATGTATAAGTAAAACGCTGATCACTAGACTATACAGTATATGAATTTTGGGGAGGTTTCACAGACATACATCATGATTTGATTTGTGGCTTGGATTATAAGTTCTCTTTCTGGGCATCTTTTGCTTGACAGAATCCCAGCACAGCTCAAGTTCCTGGAAAGTTTAAAAGGCTTCTTCTGCCAATGTGTCAGTCTCTAAGGGTTTAGTGCTTGGATGTCAGAGTAAGTGTTGATGATACTCGGAAGATCTGGGGGAGCATATTACTAAGTTGATAAAACATCTCTTCAGAAATACTCTGTCAGAAGTAAAAAAAAAAAAAAAAAAAAAAAAAAAAGTTCACATTTGTTAAACCATCATTGATTTTTAAATTTTTAAAGTCATTTAAAATATGGAACTACTCCTAGATAAGGACAGCTGTATTTGGAAATTCTCTTTCATGACTGAGTTAACCACATGGTTATGGGCAGTGGGTGTTTTCGTTCTGAGAAACTATGTTGTTTCTGTCAAATAGTAAGTTTAATTACCAGAAAAATCCCTAGATAACTCTAGTGTAGTCAGTTATCTAAAGTACTATCTAAAGTACTGTAGTCAGTTATCTAAAGTACAGTAACTAAAGTACCACTGATTTTGCTAAGCTCTATATAGAATACAGAATCATTTTCTGCTAATGTCCTTTTATGTGAATTTTTCAAGAACTATAGATCACGAATGTGGGAAAAAAACAAAAGATGAGTCAAATTTGGTTTTGGGGTTAAATAAAATATCCCTTGAGTGGAAGATGCTGACATCTTTGACAAAAATCTAAATGCCTTTATGGCATCCAAACACTTCTCCCCTTAATAAATAGAAAGCTGTTAGCATTTTATTATGTTCTACTGAGTTTAGGACAGGGAGCCTAGTTGTATCTGGGAACGATATAGTAGAGATTAAACTGGGGAGAGATCTATTCAGATAACACACCTGTGGTACTAGAAACTGCACTGTCCTGGAAATTCCTCCATCCCATGAAGCCATTTCCATCATGAAACCTAAAACAGAGCAACAGACTTTGCTGAATTACAGGTTCTGGTCTTCAAACCTACCAGCCCCTTATGGAGATAAACTGAATCTTCACTGTGGGGCTTCATGTCTTGCCTTTCTGGGTAGCCACTCATGTGCAGGAGAGGCGAGGCCCAAAGAACAGATGAACTTCTGCAATCCTTAACTCCCCATGCCAGAGAGGTTTAACATCATTTTGTCAATGCATTTTCCCTTGTGATTTCTCAAGTCCTTTTAGTCTCTACACAGTGAAGCTAAAGCAGGTTATTGAAGGAAAAGTGAAGGTGTGGTTCTATTTTTTCTTCTTAAGAAAATAAAGAGGCAAGAGAGAGCAAGGTATAATCAGAGCAAAATACAAATGACATCCAAATATCCTTGTACTTCAAGAGGGTCAGAGATTTGTTTCCTTTATGACTGGAAAATGAGAAGTAAAAAAATATTTGCCTTGTTAAACCACTTTTAACCAGAGGACAGAGGTAATGTTCATATTCTTCTCCTGAGCTGCTCTACTTTCAATAGTTGGGACTAAGAAATACAGGTCATGTTGTTGAAATATAAGGTTCTGCTCACCTTTGACACACTTAAACACAAGTTCTGCTCTCCTTAAGCACCATGGTATAGTCATTTCCTAAAAAGAGGACCAAAACAAATCATATGTTTTTAACAGAACTCTGTAAAAAAAAAAAAAATTACCTATAATATTGACTGTCTACTTTGTGAACAGATTTGGGCACCTATTTGCTAACTTTAGGTGGATTTCTTCTGGTCTTTAGGTATAATTTGTTGTAACTGTTAGACTATCTTTGTGGAATACAAACCAATTTAATTATCCTACTAATAATAATTAAAAAAATAAACATACCCTTAAAACTTTCTAGATAATTAATTCTAAGGACAAAGTGACAGAGGAACTCCAAATATTCTCAATTTTAGCATGAATAATTCCATTAACTTGTATAATATTGGAACAATACATTAAAATGCTTGTATTGTATAACATATTATTACAAAAGTGACAGAAATACACAAACATTCCATCCCAGTCACCTACCAAACCGAATGCATTCATTTTTCTACATTCCTTTCTAATCTCTGATCAAATGCACACATGAGTGCTACTGCCAGACTAGAACTGATCCATTTATTTTGTATAGTTATGATCTGTGATTATACCATTTTAAATTCTACTTCTTTTCATTATCACCAGAATTACTTTCCCATGTTCCAAGTCTTCATAATCAAAACTATAATGTACATTTATTATTTCATTAGAGTGGTTTTCAATCTTTTTGGGTCTTAGGATCTTTTACACTCTTTTTTTTTTTTTTTTAAAGATTTTTATTTATTTTACAGAGAGAATGAGAGGGAGCATGAGCACAGGGAGAGGTAGTCTTCCCCGAGAAGCAGGGACCCCGAGGGGGGAGATTTTTTACCCTCTTAAAAATCAATGAGGACACCAATGAGCTTTTGCTTATGTGGATTTTATCTCTTGGTAGTTATTACATTAGAAATTAAAACAGAAAAATGAAAAAAATACTAATAATGAAGTAGCAGAAAGAGAATTAAAGAATCCATCCCATTTACAATGGCACCAAAACCCATAAAAAACATAGGAATGAACGTAACCAAAGAGTTATTTTCTGAGTTTATACACCCATGGGAGAAACTAAAAGACTATTCTTTACTCTCAAGTATATGTTTCTGAGGGAACTGACATACTCCTATTAATCAGTTTCTCAGTCATTATCTCAGGGTGAGGAACAATCTGGCTTTCTGATTTTTCACATTCAGAAACAATGGGTTAAGTAAACCACTTTGGGAAACTATTTGGTTGTAAATACGGAAGCTAAACATACACATACCGTGACACCTAACAATTCCATCCCTAAGTATATACCTAGTAGAAATGCCAAAATCTACCTACTAGAATGTTCATAGCAACAGAAGTCATAATAATCAAAACCTAGAAATTACCCAAATGTCCCTAAATAGTAGAATGCATTGCTAATTGTGGTCCTGTCACACAGTAGAGTAATATAGAATAATATGGACAACCACAGACAATGATGTGGGTAAATTTTACAAACATAATTATGGAGTGAAAGAAGCCAGATACAGGAGTACATACTATAGGATTCTACTTATATAAACTACAAAAACAAGCCTAAGCAATCCATACTTTTCAAAATGGAAAAAAATGGTTACCCTCATGGAGAGTGCGGTTTATGAGACTGGAAGGGAGCATGAGGGTGGCTTCTGGGGTGATGGTAATGTTTGGTTTTATGATCTAGGTATTGGTTACAGGGGTGTTAAGTTTGTGAAAATTTGAGCTACATACTTCAGTATACTTTTCTATATGTGTATTCTACTCTAATAAAAATTTAAAAACAAATAACATCTTCATCAACTACAATTATAATAACTAAAAGCTCTAAGTTCCAAATTATTGAACAAGTTAACAGTAAAAAATAAAAGGAAATCAGGAACTTGGGATTCTTGACTTGCAGGTTCATTCTACACCTATCAGGTTAGATTGGCTCTGGTATGACAGTATCTTAGATCACGAATATCTATAGGGATAGATATCTATAGGGATAACCTGGTGATTATCAGGATCTATCTTGCTGATAGATTATTTTTTCCTTTCCTTCTTTTTTTTTTTTTTTTTTTTTTTTTAGAACTTCAATTAATTTCTACAGCTCTGTATACCACAGACACTATGGTCATTACTGTGCACACACTAAAATGTGGTAACCGAGTGTCTAGAAATTCTGTTTGTTAGAGAAAGTAAACACCTGAAAATGCGTTGGGACCCTTGCATGAAAACTATAACAAAGATTAATTCTGTATCCTGTGCAGTGTTGTCTGAATTTGTAGAATAAACTTCTTGACCCGAATGGGTGTTTAAATACAACAAATGGGAGGATGGTGGCTCAATATACTTTTGTGAATTAAAATGGACACTTTGGAAACAAACTTAATGTCCTGCAGCTGGCTGTCCCAATTTAAAACATGTAACTTTTGTAACATTGTGGGAGAGGGAATGCTAGTAGTATCAGATGTCTGGAAGTAAATCCAAACTTAGTGACTTTTGGAAATACTGTTTTTGAGGTTGTTTCCCACCTACATATAACCATTTTTATAAACTGGTTAACCAGGAGTCCAGCTGCAGGAATGTTTGGATGTTTCCTTGCGGCTGGAATTCATCACAAACTTTCTTTGTTATTCTCCAAAGACTTTTATAGATGGACTAGTTAGTGATGATAACTTAACCACAGCTAAACATGCCTGATGGAACTAAAACTTTATAAAGCTACAGTTGAAAAAACCCCAAATAAAGCATGTGTGTTCATCTCTCCTGATACCATATTAAGTATGGCTTAGGCTACATAAGTGAATGGTGACAGATTAGGCAGTCTGATGCAGCTTTCACAGGATGGAGCCAGAATTCTCTTAATTGAAACAATGTGTCTGATGAAAATACAAATGGGATATAAGTGGTAAATCATTTAAAATCACCTCCTCTTACCTGGAATTGATTTTGTGTATGTGTTTACATAGGATACTGCATTTAAGATGAATGAATTGAAATGGTTTGCTCTAAAAAGTAGTATTTATACATCTTTTATTTTGAGAAATAAGTTTTAATAATCAATGGGCAGGGCTTCCTTCCTGACATTCACAATGTGCATGGAGCCATTTTATTTAAAAAAAAAAAAAAAAAGCCACCTCTGAACCAGCACGCCCCAAGTTGCTGATCCGGGTCCTTCATCACCAGGCTGACCACTAGCTCTCCCAAAAGCACTTGCCTGCACCCATTGTTTTGAGGCTACTTTGTTTCTCCAAACTACTTGAAGTTGAGTTTTGGTCTTTGCATTATTTCTTCAGCTTATCCTCTCTAACCAGTTTTTATGCGGATGAGAAGGAAAACAGGAGAAAGCAAACAGTCATGGGAAGACTTTTTTCCAAAATATAAAACAAAGCACAGTACATAATAAAATGAATGGATGATTATGCCATATTTTAACTGTGGAAGCCAACACCTGTATTATTCAAAACACATCCTCGAGCATCCTTGAGAGAATGTTAAAATGAGGCCGGTTTCTTCCTGTTATCTAGCACCTCCTTCTGCTGCCTATTAATGCATACTCAGAGAATGCAAACTAATTTTAATGTTAGTGTAGATCAAATATAAATGTGGAGGCAAATCTAATGCTACCTAAGACAAAAATAGAGGAAGAGGGAGAGAAGGGGGAGGAGTAGGGCCATATGTCTTATCCAAAGCTTAAGCTAATTTTGATTTTCTAGTCTACTTACTATATAGGTTAAGGCTATAATTCTCTGGACATAAATTGCTAAGGATTATTCACTGTTTTGTATCATATGTCGCTCAGTGCTATTAACCATATAGGAGATACAAAGGTCCATTGGATTATTTTTAAAAAGTGCTTTTAGAATGTAAAGTGGATTATTATTATTACACAATGTTGATGGTTAACATATTTATAAAATTACGGTATTATTCTTCTACCTGCTTACCTCTGACATATCATGCACCAGCAAGAGAGGTATGCTTATTGTTGTGATGTCATGGGTACAGCAAACCTTGAGTATATTTCGAAGTCCCATAATGGCAGGATCTCGAGCAGTAATGTTTCCCGACTTCACATTGTCATCCACACAAAGGTGGAAAGCAACATGTATTTCTGAGAGATTAGAATGCCGTGTAATGTAAAATTCTCCTGGGAACACCAAATACAAGCATGATTTTCAAATGAATAAATCACATTCATCAGTCGGCTTTATGAGGAACTATATGGCAGTCAATGAGCTGAACTAGGAGAGGTGTATCAGCAATCTATGTTGGGCTCAGGAAGCAAATACAGCCACTGCTCCTTCATTCTTGGAGAGGTGATGAAAAAAAGAGACAATAGCCATTAGCATTAGGTTCACAAATTGGTCTGAAGTGACCACTAAGCAGTAAGCAAATCAAATGAGTACTTATCTCTATTTTTACATAAATGCTCAAAATGTCCTACTTGACTCAGAGTAAGCATGTAAAAACAGGTTGCTTGATAACCTCTCTTCCCCACACCCTAAATCAGCATTCTCCATCTCAATTCATGGATCTAATCTCCCTTCAGTTAGTTAACTGGCACAGGACAGAAACACAGAAGTTGCCCTTAATTACCTTCTTTATTTCGGTATCTCTTCCCTAAACCACAGTACAGTGCACCATCCACTACTTTCAATAATATCTCCAACAAATATCTCAAACCTGAGGCACCCCATTTTTATTGCTATTACTCTAGCTCATACTCTTACCCTAGTTCACGCCACCATCATCGCTCACCTAGGGTTTTGTCAAAGCCTCTTCATCTCTCTGCTCCCAGTCTTTCCTACCTACAAACCATTTCCACATTTGCAGCCCAAACAATTTCATTATAAATCAGATTATATCACTCATCTACTTAACATTGTCCAGCAGGGTCACACTTCTTCCAGAAGACAATCCAAGCTCTTTACTGTGGTTCCCATGATCTATATGACCGGGATACTGCCTATCTGTCTGTCCTCTTGTCTCACCATCTCCTCTGACGCAGCCACACAGGCTTTTGAAAAGTTCTTCAAACATGTAGAGCTTATTCCCAAATCAGGGCTGCCTTGTCCAGGTTTTTCCCCAAGATTCTTTAATGTTTGACTTCTTTTCACCAATGATGTCTCAGATCAAAAAGTACCTTCTCAGAGAGTTCTTCCTTGATTCTCCCATCTGATATAGGACGACCCTCACTTATTTTTTCTCCACATTGTTCTATTTTCTTCTCAGCACTGAAATTCTTCATTTGAGATTATCTTATTTAAAAAATGTATTTAAATTCAATTTAATTAATGCATAGTGTATTATTAGTCTCAGAGGTAGAATTCAGTGATTCATCAGTTGCATACAACACCCAGTGCTCATTACTTCAAGTGCCCTCCTTAGTGCTATCACCCAGTTATCCCCAACCCCTATCCATGTCCCCTCCAGCAACCCTCAGTTGGTTCCTTAAGTTAAGACTCTCATGGCTTGCCTCCCTCTCTGTTTTCCTCTTATTTTTCCTTCTCTTTTCCTATGTTCATCTGTTTTGTTTCTTAAATCCCACATGAGTGAAGTCATATGGTATTTGTCTTTCTCTGACTTATTCCACTTAGTATAATACCCTCTAGTTCCATCCATGTCATTGCAAAGGGCAATATCGCACTCTTTTTGATGGCTAAGTAATATTTTATATATGTGTGTGTGTGTACGTGCATGCGTGCGCATGCACATATACACACATACATACATACCTCTCTTATCTATTCATCTGTCGACAGACATCTGGGATCTTTCCATAGTTTGGCTGTTGTGGACATTGCTGCTATAAACACTGGGGTGCAGGTGCCCCTTTGGATCACTATGTTTGTACCTTTTGGGTACCCTGGGTTGTAGGGTAGCTCCATTTTTAGGTAGCTCCATTTTTAACTTTTTGAGGAACCTCCATACTGTTTTCCAGAGTAGCTGCACCAGTTTGCATTCCCACTAACTGTAGGAGGGTTCCCCTTTCTCTGCATCCTCACCAACATCTGCTGTTTCCTGACTTGTTAATTTTAGCTATTTTGACCAGCATGAGGTGGTATCTCATTGTGGTTTTGATTTGCGTTTCCCTGACGCTGAGTGATGTTGAGCATTTCTTCATGTGTCTGTTGGCCATTTGTATGTCTTCTTTGGAGAAATGTTTGTTCATGCCTTCTGCCCATTTCTTGACTGGATTTTTGTTTTTTTTTGAGTGTTGAGTTTGATAAATTCTTCACAGATTTTGCGTACCAGCCCTTTATCTGATAAGATATTTGCAAATATCTTCTCCCATTCCTATGGTTGCCTTTCAGTTTTGTTGACTGTTTCCTCTGCTGTGCAAAAGCTTTTTTTTTTTTTTTAAATCAAAGAGACCATTGTTTCTGCTCAATAACTACAGGGATTTTGTCTATCTTGTTTTATGTTTTATCTCCAACACACAGAACAGTGCCTGCTACATAGAAGGTACTTAATAAGTATTTGTTGAATGACTGGATGAACAAATGTTTATAGACAAGGCTTAAAATCCATGCTTCCTGTAATTGCTCCATTTTCTATATAGCCACACTAGTCAACGGCCTTTATATTCTACAGTTTCTCTCAATATAAATACGTAAAATATACAAGCTTATAAAGACTATGTTTTTACAAACACACATGCCTCCCTGAAAATTCTGATGTGAAAATTCTAGGAAAGCTTTGCTCTTCTAAGAACTACACTTCCATCACTAACCCCTGCCCTCACAAATTCTACTTCCCTTTGCTTCAAAGCCATTATTGTAGGATTTTACTTATATTGACTTATAAAACTCATAGTATGCTTAAAAGCATTAGACATACATTAGCACAATGTTTACTCATCCATAGTTACCAGTGTTTGTAAGCTGTACCCATGGATGCCATTGAAGGCCCCATGCAAAGGCCTTTTTCTTTTCTTTTGACTTAAGATAAAAGACTAGATAAGCAGAAAAAGAAATTATAGTAACAGAGACATCAAAATAAACTAGACAAGAACAAAAAAAAAAAAAAGGAGAAGGAAAATTGGTGGAAGAGTACAGTTACAATTTCCCTGGAAGGCAATAAAAGATGCAGACCACCTATCAGAAACTTGGCAGACCATACGGGACAGTATCATTCTGGGCCCAATGAAGTACATTACCACCTCAGTTCCAACTGATCATTTCGATGAGGGGAGTGGCAGCATTAAATATGGGCTATGGTCCAGTGGTGAGGCGATGACTTAGTGAACAAGTCAGGTGCTCTTAATCCCCAAACTGGCATTGCTTCATTTGACCTTACATGACTTGTCTCTTGGCCTTGTTTTACCCAGTAGTGAAATGGGGATCATGAGCTGGCAGTGGTCATCAAAATAATATGATACAGCAGAAAAAGGACTAGATTGGGTATTGAGAAAATCTGGTCTCTAAGCACTTATTGGCTGAGTGATCTTGGGCAAATCAATCTGATTTATAGGTTTTCTGTACTTCGCGTAAGAAATGGGAAAAATAATGCCTGACTGCTTTCCTTACTAAGTTGTTGTGAGAATTAGATGATATAAACCATAAATACTTAGATAATGAAATATATAAATAAATAAATATACAAATATACAAATAAAACTTTTGTTTTGTAGCTTGAAAACTTAAAAGCATTTGTGATTTGGATCTTTCTTCATCTCTGGTAAACCTTCTTGCTGTTGGACAAATGGAAATTCAGATGCTGTCAGCATATCTAATCCAATAGTTAGGTACTCGATTTCTAATGCCCACTACGACATCTCCTCCTGATTTAGTGGTTGTGATACTAACCTATAGGCTTTTCCCAAAAAGGAGCAAGGAAGGAAATAAATATAGCAAGAAAGAGGTAAGTTGCAAAAAACCCACACATCAGTACCTCCGGAATAGGTAAGGAGATTGGCACATTTTAAGAAAGCCACAAAATATGGATGATTTAAATTATGGATCTGTGCAGAGAAATACAATAAATCCTGTCTCAATGAAGGTATTTTTAGATAGAGAGGAGGACAGTTTCCTGTTCCACAAAGTGGAGGAAACAGCATGTGGTGATGCAATCCTGCCTCTAACATTACCCATGAAGGTAGAATCTCTGAAGGTGGGAGGGAGTTCGGAAGCTGATGACCACAAGCTAACTGACTGGCACTGACAAGATGGATACCAGAAAGCAATATGCTATTTGCTTACATTAAATGGAATGTGACCTACATGTAGACAATCTGGGGTAGAAACAGTGAAGGAACAACCTAGTGATTTAGGGAAATGCAAACTTTACTAGTTAGCTTAAAAGACTTTTTGCTTGTGAAGAGATATGCCTTCCTTGTTACATACCCTGTCATCCAAACACTACAAGGGTCACCACAGTGAATTCAGTCTGGAAGAGGATCAAGAGCCTGAATTTCCAGGTGATGAATAATCTACCCAAAAATAACAAAGGAAATTAAAGAAATGGGAAATAGGAACTGTTATGGGGAGGTGGAAGTAAGAAAGATTGTAAATTATATGACCCACGTTTTTTCTACAAGTTCAACTGTTTCCGTATCTAGTATTGTTTATATTTCACAGTAAAAATGACTTCTCGCTTCATTTAAGAAACTAAGAAACAATGTATAACAGAAGAAATTTAAAATAGCAAATGTGATCAAATTTATGCAATTGTCTGAACAATATTTATTGTATGGATCAAGAAAGTCAGCACTAGAATAAGAATAAAGATTTAAATTGCAGAACATCTGTGAAAGTACATTCTGTCAATACAATGTTGTTTCAAAGTGATACACTGACAAACTTCTTATAATGTATACACCATAAAAACTTCTATTTCAAATCTCTGATCTCCATGGATGTGACTATAAGAAAACTGCAATTTCAAATAAAATACTACTTACCAGGTAAAATATTTAAATAGTTTCTGTCAGCATTTTTAGCCTTATCGTCACTTCCTCCATTTCGGTTTCCAGAATCTACTCATGAGATAATGCAACATGAAAGAACATAACATATGAAAGCACATTAATTCTACTGCTCCCCAAACAATCACAGTAACAGCAAAAGTTTGCTAAGGCTAGTTAGGTGCCAGGCATTCTGATACATATTTTACATGTATCATCTCATTTAATTCTCACAAAACTCCTAAAACACAACCTCATGATGTAGGTATTGTTACTATCTTCATTGTATATATGAGGGAACAGAGGGTTAGGTAAGTTAAGTAACTTAACCAAGGATGCACAGTAAATGGAAGAACCAGGTCTTGAACTCACATATCCAGATTCCAAACCCTATGGTCTTAACCACATTCCACTTGCCACTACCCTATTCATCTAGGAGGTTCAGGGCACTAAATTAACTACACATAAAAAAACTTCGTTAGATAGTTGTAGTGTGGTCATCTTTATTTTTAGATTCTGAGTCACTGTTGGTGATATAACTTGTTCAGGACTACAAGCAAATGGTTACTAGTACCAGGAATCACTTGATATTCAGCCCATTCTGAAATCTGCTACTTCTTATCTGTCACCATATACAATTTATTTCAAACAGATACGTGAGACTTTGTTTCAAATGGGAAATTTTTGTTTTAGATAGTCAATAGTTCTTTCTTTCTAGAAGGGATGATATTATTTAGAAGGATAAATATTGGTAAAATAAGACAAATCACAATTGACCATGCATTATACTTGGACGCAAATTATTTTATGTACGTATATGTATTTTTAATAGATTTCTTAGAAGATTCAGATGTATCTTCAACCAAAACTCAAAAATGCAGAATGAATATTAGCATTCAAAGCAGCTATCTTTAAGAGGGTGTATATGTATTCCAATTAAATACACAACTATTTGGAACGGCTGTCACCATCAGAATATCACTTGAAAACAGCCAGAACTTCAAATGGGTAAACTGAAAATACCAAGGGCAATTATGCTTTCAAAAATGTTCTGAATGAAAGTAACTTAATATTTTTACTTAATGACTACTTTGAATAATTGACTATCTCATTGTACCTTATAAATGCACATATTTTATCAACAAGGGGAGAGAGAGGCAGAGAGAGGAGACTCTGTGTTGCCACAATCTATATTTACTGTAATAGTCTGTCTCTCATACAGTGTGATGTAACTGATAGGCTTTGAATAAATATATGATCATAACACAGAAAACAAAAGAAATGATAAATAAGGACTCTAGTGATTCTGTTCATATGGGGTATGAACAAACAGAATCCCTACTAAGTGAATAAGAGAGAAGAGGTCATTGTCCATTCCCTTCCCCATGTTTTAATGGTAATACCTTGTAAAATTAAGAAAATGACTATTTTTCATTTTTAAAAAAATTTATGTAACATGTACACAGAAACAAAACTGTATTTGGCTTATTATCATGGATTGTAGAAACAGAAAGATCCTAATATAATGAACACAGTAAGGAAAACAATGGAATGCCTTAGAATAAACAGGTACTTGAGTATCAGGATGTAAACATGTAAAACAAATACGTGGGTGTGCACAGAAGAGGAAAAGACGAAGAAAGTATTTTCACAGAGTTCTTCTATGATGACATGTGGGTTCCTTTCAGAAAGTTGTCTTTTATAGACCTGCTTGTTTCACTGACTCACTTAAACCACAAAATAGTCGCTTGAACAAGAACAAAATAATACCATGATTTATACACATTGCCTTAACCGTATGTGGTTTGAAAACTTCCTGTCATTTGCTGCACACTTTCTATCTCTCATAAATATACTTAGAATCCTCCTCCTTCTCCCACACCTGTCATGATCTCAATCTCCATGCTTACTCTTATCCTTACTAAGAATAATATTAAGATGTTTCTGATTACATCACTGCTAGTTTGAATGAGATGTAGGAAGAAGATGGTAGAAGAGTAAGAGGACAGACTGGAATTTTCCGAAAGGTCCTTTGTTCGGATACATTTCTGTATGATTTCCTAACACAGCCTCGCTCTGTCATATGTGACACACAGTGCCACAGCAAAGCCACAGTCCCTAGAGTGAAATATAAACTAGTGGCGTTGCTATGGAGAGCCACTGTGAACACTATCAACATTAGCAATGTATGCGCCCTTTAACCCAGTAATGTCTCTTTAGGAGTCGCTGCCTACAGAGATGCTCATATGTGCACAATGATGTACGCATAAGGTGGTTCCTGCATTATTACTTATAACAGCAAAAATGCTGGGACAGATTAAATGTCTACCATGGAACTGATTAATAACAGGATGCCTTGCAATGGACTACTATGTGGCAGTGGGAAAGTAGTCAGGATGTTTTTTATGCACTGATATGCTATGATGGCCAAGATAAACATTCGGTAAAAAAAAAAGCAAAGTATGGAAAAGTGTGCAGAGAAAGATGCCACTTGTGTAAAAAGGAAAAATAAATACATGCACACACATACACACATGGATACCCAGATTAACATAGGTCTGGAAGGTACAAAGGCAGCCTTGGCTGACTCCGGGAAGGGTACTGAATGGCTGGTGGACAATTATGAAGACCTTCACTGTATGCTCTTTGTACAGTTTAAATTGTGAATTTTGAGATTGTTTTACCTATTTAGGAAATGATTAAAAAATAAAACAAGTTTTTAAAAGTCTATTGAATATGGGAACCATAGTGAATGCTAATCAAAGTAAGTCTAGAGAGCTACCTTCTAGCATTAAGAAAAAGAGAGAAATTCTACAATTTCTACTGAGAGAGGAACAAAGACAGCAAGCAAAGATAAAGCAATATCTCTTAGCTTACTACAGAATACAACATATGAACCGAAAGTACTATGATGGTTTCTTTTAAACACTGAAGTTGCAAAACAAACCAACAAAAAAGACATCCGACTACCAGAAGCAGATTTAAAAGTCTGACCAGCCATACTTTAATAACTTGCCAGATTTTATTTTGGGGGGAAGACATCAAGTTTTTGAAAAGATAAAATAAAATAAAATACTGAGTATGCATTAAAGCCAAATAAGAACATCTACTGCAATTTTATGCCTGTGTAATATGAGATGTCTGAAAAACAAGAAACACACAGTTTATATTTATTTTTGAATGGATATTACCCTTATAGTTAGATCTTAACTAAACAAACTTACGGTGCCAATTTAATTTATAAAGAAACTGCTTTTTGAACTTATATTTTTCAATTAAAAAATATAATTACGCTGTAATTTGAGCCAAAATTCTTTCCTTTACCCATATCTTCCCTTAAGTCTATCAATAAATAGAAATCTTCTACAGACCAATGCCATGAACATTTTCTATAGCTTTAAAAATAACGTTCCAGCAAATTTATCAAATAGTTAGAAAGGATGTTTATATTGTGGGTAAATATGAAAAAAAAAAGCAGGACATAGTTCTGGACATAGTAATTTTTCAAAAGAACAATCAAAAACAAGTCTTATAATTGACTTCCTGCTACCTAAGAAGGATCAAAGATGGAACATATAATAAGTGTATATTTTGTGCTAACATTTACTCTATCACTTCAATGCCCTTCGAGGTAGCAATTATGTCCACTTTAGAGATATAGAACTTGGATCAAAAGACCACCAACTTTCCATTGAGTACTTCAAGTTTAACTACAGAATTTAAATTTAAAAACAGTTTTTGCTAAAAAAAAAAATTAAAACAGTTTTTGCTAAGGTTCTTGAACAAAATCATGCAAAAAGAAAATTAAGAACAGAATTCAAGCTTCTAAAGATCTTAAATTTTGTTCTTAATTTCTTTCTTCCACTTTTCCACCAATACAACTTCCTGTGTTTTAATTATGGTCCATATGCTTAATAGCCTATACAGTGCTTAGGGACAGAATACACCGAAAGTGAACTTTTGAGAAATTTGAGTTTTACTGACCATGTGATTCTTTCAACTTACTCCTTCGTTGGGTTCTAGCATAAAGTACCACCTGCTGGACAACTTCCAGCTGCTCTTCAATTCGGGGAAAATGGAAGTCAGTACATTCTTGGCAAACTGTGGCAAAATCTAAGGGACCCAAAACATTTATAAACTTCTACAAGTGAACTATCAAATATTTAGTATTTACTTATAAAATGACAACTAGTAGAAATAAAATATAGAATTCATAAGTATGATTTCTTATACTTGCCCTTTCAATAATTAGGTCTTAAGTTAGGGGACAGTGATTTTTGTTTGAATCAGAAACCTAATCTCTCACTCAAAAGAGTAAACAATTCATAGATAAGGAAATTTTCAGATAATTTCAAACCTTCTTTAAATAACAGTTACTTTAATCATCATCCAGTCCCCCAAATGCTAAAAAAAAAAAAACAACAAGACAGTTCTTATAGTTATGATGGGAAATAAACTCTATTCAAGCTTCCTTAAAAATGTATACATTTCAATATATATATCTAAAAATTTTTAAATAATCATACAAAGTGAGTTGTACAGAGGGAACTTAGAATTTTACCTAGCACATTTAAGAAATATGTTATCTAAAATCCTAGGAAGAAAGGACAAAGAGATGAACTAAAATTCACGGAGCCAGGATCGGCTTCTGAATTGAATATATTTATATCTTGATTATTCTTTTTGTTATGCCTTGAAGCAAGAATCTTGTAAGAGCAGTACTTAGGATATAATAGAACTTTAAGAGAAAGTAAATATCCTGAAGCAATTTACCAATGCTAAAGTATGAAAGAAATCTAAAATAGCCATGGCTGAGTATGTATGTTGCTTGGCTACTAGAACACTAGGGCTAACAAAATTTTTTGTTTTTCTATAAACTCTTTCTTTGTAAGAATGGTATTAAAAGGGGGAAATTTAATGAAATAAATAAGGTAATATTAACTTACCTCTCTTAATACCACTATATGAATTGATTCGATTATCTACTAGTAAAACCAGGCCACACAGAGATGTGGAATAAAGTGACAGGGCAGTCTGGAGTCGATGGAGTTTCACGCCACTTCGATGATTTCTTTTGTGCTTACAGAAGTCCAGCATATCTGCTCTCAGCAATCTCAAATTATGCATGGTCTTCAGCTGGGCTCCTGGGGGATGGGCAACAGTCCCAGAAAGAAACTCAGACAGCTGCAAAAATCCAGTATAACAGGATGCAAATCTCTATGGCAAGAATTTAGATAAATCTGTGCTACAAATAATTAGAAATAGGCTTTGCAATTTCCCATCTAATAACTATACAGATTTAACCTTCCTATTTTTAAAAAATAATATATTAGCTAAAACAGAAAATGTTTGGCAAAACAAACTACAGAAGAAGGACATAATTTTTTTATTTTAAATTTTTTTGTTAACATACAGTTCCATATTGGTTTCTGGGGTATAAGTCAGTGACATACAATTCAGTGTAGAATTCTCTTACATACAACACCCAGTGCTCATCACAACAAGTACCTTCCTTAATCCCCATCACCCATCTAGCTCCTCTCCTACTCCCCTTTCTCCATTAACCCTCAGTTTGTTCTCTATGGTTAAGATTCTCTTATGGTTTGTTTCCCTCTTTCCTTTTTTTACTCCCCCGCCCTTCCACTATATTCATCTGTTTCCTTTCCTAAAATCGACAATGATTGAGATCATTTAGTATTTGTCTTTCTCTGACTAACTTATTTCACTTAGCCTAATATACTCTAGCTCCTCCCATGTTGTTGCAAATGGCAAGATTTCATTTTCTTAATGGCTGAGTAATATTCCATTGTACATACACATACCACTACTTCTTTATCCATTTATCGGTTGATGGACATTTGGGCTCATTCCATAGTTTGGCTATTGTTGTGATAATGCAGCGATAAACATTGGAGTGCATATACCCTTTCAAATCTGTATTTTTGTATCCTTTGGGTAAACAGCCAGTAGTGCAACTGCTAGGTTGTAGGGAGTTCTATTTTTAACCTTTTGAGGAACCTCCAAACTGTTCTCCAGAGTAGTTGCATCAGTTTGCATTCCCACCAACAGCACAAGGATTCACCTTTCTTGGCATCCTTGCCAACACCTGTTGCTTCTTGTGTTGTTAATTTTAGCCATTCTGAAAGGTGGTATCTCACACCTGTGGTTTGTATTTGTATTTCCCTGATGATGAGTGAGGTTGAGCATCTTTTCATGTGTCTGTAAGCTTCTGGATGTCTTCTTTGAAAAAGTGCCTAATCATGTCTTCTGCTCATTTCTTTCTTTCTTTTTTTTTTTTTTTAAATTTCTTTTCAGCGTAACAGTATTCATTGTTTTTGCACCACACCCAGTGCTCCATGCAATACGTGCCTTCCTTAATACTCACCACCTGGCTCCCACAACCTCCTACCCCCTGCCCCTTCAAAACCCTCAGGATGTTTTTCAGAGTCCATAGTCTCTCAAGGTTCACCTCCCTTCCAATTTCCCTCAACTCCCTTCTCCCCTCCATCTCCCCATGTCCTCCATGTTATTTGTTATGCTCCACAAATAAGTGAAACCATATGATAATTGACTCTCTCTGCTTGACTTATTTCACTCAGCATAATCTCTTCCAGTCCAGTCCATGTTGCTACAAAAGTTGGGTATTCATCCTTCTGATGGAGGCATAATACTCCATAGTGGAGTATTGGTCCATATGGACCACATCTTCCTTATCCATTCGTCCGTTGAAGGGCATCTTCTGCTCATTTCTTGACTGGATTATTTGTTTTTTTGGGTGTTGAGTTTATAAGTTCTTTAAAGATTTTGGATACTAACCCTTTACCAGATACATCGTTTGCAAATATCTTCTCCCATTCTGAAGGCCATCCTTTAGTTTTGTTGATCATTTCCTTTGCTGTGCAGAAAGAAGCTTTTTATCTTGATGAAGTCCCAATAGTTCATTTTTGCTTTAGATTCCCTGGCATCTGGCAAAATTTCTAGTAAGAAGTTGCTATAGCTGAGGGCAAAGAGGTTGCTGCCTGTGTTCTCCTCTAGGATTTTGATGGTTTCCTATCTCACATTTACGTCTTTCATCCATTTGTATTTATTTTTGTGTATGGGTATGAGAAAGAGGTCCAGTTTCATTCTTCTGCATGTCGCTGGGAGCAGGACATAATTTGTAATTAAAAACAACATGGGTACATTGTACTCATATGCTAGGGATTTTTCTCTTACATCATAAAAAAAGCTTTCCAAGTTATAATAAATTATGCCTGCAAAAAATGAATCCACTTACCTAAGTGAATGGTAAAACTTTCTTCCAACTTTCTCTGCTCCTCATAAATCCTTCCATTTGCTTCTACAGATTCTCTGAACTGACTTGGTTGAACTTTAATTTCCTCACTGAAATTAATAAAATTATTCATATGCTTTTTTTGTCTTTTTGTCAAAAACTTTTCATGAAGGAAAGAAAGCTTTATAATGAAATGAGACAAAATGAAAGCTAAGAGTACCACTTAATTTATTCCTAAACTACTCCTTAATCCATGGTAACAAGGAAGAATCATAAACACCAGCAGTTCTTATAATTCCTACTTGTTCTTTGATTTCCTTACAGTAAGTAATGCGTATTATTCTTTCCAGTCATTAGAATATCAACACATGTGGCCTAAGAGAATATTAAATGAAGTAATTAACTTACTATTTTAAAATGGCATATTTTAAAAAATGTAATATATCCTATATCAAGGCTGACTCTAGGAAAAACTAAAAAATCAGTGAAGTGATAGAAATAAAAATTAAGAAGTCAAATAAAAGGAATAAAAAAAAGATGAAGTTCATTTTGATGTATTCACATCTTTTTTTTTTAACCTTTTCCTGTTTTTTTTCCTGCCTTTCAAGGACATTCTCCTCCCTTTCAAGGACTTCTCTCTTTGCTCTACTGTGTTCTTGCTTATTTGCTGAAAAGGTTTCCATGGAGGCACTGTACAACTGTAAATTCAAATGTCACGGTATGCTGAAGATGATATAAGTCTCTCACAGTCATTTTGGACTACATTTTTGGGATTATTCCAAAGAGTCTCATTAGTCTCACTAACTTCATTAGTATATACAGAAAATTTAAACCTAAAAATAGATTTATATTAATAAAACACTCTCACTGTAGGATGTGAAAAGCCCCAAGAGATGGCTGCTCCCACTCTAACAACAAGAAAAAGCCAGATCATCTATAAAATCCCAACTTTTCTGAAACTTGAGGTAACATGGCAACCAAATAAATTCAATTCTAAAGTGCAACACACCCCTCCTAGGGCAGACAGGAGACACAGTTTTCATTTCTGGCAGTGCATGGTAGAAATGAGTTGCTGTAATATAAGGAGGTAAGAAGAACTCACTAAAATTTTAATGAATTCTTAAAGGCCAAGTGTGGGCTAGCATGTAAATTTGGAATAGCTATGAGACTCAGGCACAGGGAGGTCTGCATGAACTTGCAAACTCTTCTCCATTGGTCTCCACCAGGTGTTTCCAAGAAAACACTGGAGGCAGTCCAGGAGACAAGGGAGCCCCTTTGGTGGCACAGACAGAAATGCTGAGAATGTTCCAAACTCAAGCCCTAGGTAGACAGGGCTTGCCCAAGACTGAAGCTGGACAAAGACAATAGAGACCTGTTCCCCACCCCCAACTATGAGTCTAGCACCAAGTCCAATTCACAAACAACAACAGTCTATTCCTCAGGGGTAGAGCAACAGCATAGAGAGAGACCTCATGCCGTGGCACAGGCTTGCAAAAACTACTGGAAGTTTTGGAAGGAACAGAATGACAGGGAAAACCCCTCTAGAACCCAAAGCCCCATCCTAAATACAAAGTGGCAGCAGCTTACTACAGCAGAGAACATGAAGCCTGTGGTTATCACTGAAAAAACAAAAACCAAACTCAGCTCAGCTACTGACTAGTGCAGCATGACCTTCACATTAATGGCCTGTTCGTTTCTGGACATAAATATTATTTACCTTAGTCTCTTCTCATACACACAACATCCAGCATTTATCTTTTAAAAAAGAGAGAGAGAGACACCCAAAAAAGCAAGCCAAAGAAACAAATAACCCATTTTCAAAAGCAAAAGCAGTCAACAGACACAGACTGAGAGATGACCCTGATACTGGGCATAAAAGAAAAAGACTTGCACACAATGATGATCAATCTGCTAAAAGATCTATTGGAAAACAACACACAAGGACGCATAAGGAATTTAAGCAAAGGGAGAAAGGAAATTAAAGTACTAGAAAGAAAAACATGATATCAGATTGATGATTACAGATATCAACTCCTTTGACAGGTTCATCAGCAGACCACCAACTCATTTTATCATACCACCATTACCCTGATGTCAAAGCCAAATGAAGATATCATAAGAAAAACGAAACTAGGGGTGCCTGGGTGGCTCAGTGGGTTAAAGCCTCTACCTTTGGCTCAGGTCATGATCTCAGGGTCCTGGGATCGAGCCTCACATCGGGCTCTCTGCTCAGCAGGGAGCCTGCTTCCTCCTCTCTCTCTCTCTGCCTGCCTCTCTGCTTACTTGTGATATCTGTTTGTCAAATAAATAAATAAAATCTTAAAAAAAAAGAAAAATAAAACTATACACCATCATATATGATATATATAAGTTTATTTTATAGTAGACATCATTACTTATATATAATATATATGAAATAATACATCGTAACTAATGCCTATAAATCTTAACTATAATGTTTTTGAATACTGCTGGGTAATAAAAAGAAAAGAACTATTCATAAATGAAACAACATGAATAAGTCACAAAAGCATTCTGATAACAGAAAGAAGACACAAACTGCTACAGAACAGTTTGATTCTATTTATAAGACATTCCAAAAGAAATCAAAACTGCAGGGACAGAAATCAGAGCAGGTTGCCAGGAGCTGGGAAGGAGAAAGGAATGAGCTATAAAGATATAAAAATGAAATGCTATATCTTGATTGCAGTGATGATTTCATGACAGTTAAGTTCATCAAAACCCATCAAAACTTAAAAGAGGTAAATTTTAATTTGCATAATTTACCCTTCAGTAGGCCTGATGTTTTTAAAAAAAGCAAAAATAATGGCTAAAAATAAAATGCCACTTTTATCAATTTCAAGGCTGACTCTAGGAAAAACTAAAAAATCAGTGAAGTGATAGAAATAAAAATTAAGAAGTCAAATAAAAGGAATAAAAAAAAGATGAAGTTCATTTTGATGTATTCACATCTTTTTTTTTAACCTTTTCCTGTTCTATACGGAGTTGAGTTGAAAACAAGTTTCTGCTGCCCAAGGAAACCGCTATTAAAAGAAAAGTAAAACTGACAAAGTCACATTAAAACATCTTTTCATAGGAATACTTAGTTTGTAAAAGCAGCATCAGCTAGAGGTCAATATGTACACAGTGGAAATGATTCTATAGATTGAATTTCTAAAACTATAGCAGCAAAGCGAGAGATAATTTTTATAACAAGGGGCATTCTCAGCTTCCTGAAATCTGTGACTCTCTGCATTTCTTTCTTTTTTTTTTAAGTTCAATTAGCCAACATACAGTACATCATTAGTTTTTGATGTAGTGTTCAATGATTCATTAGTTGAGTATAACACTCGGTTCTTATTAGATCATGTGTCCTCCTTAATGCCCATCACCAGACTCTCCACATTTCTAACCAAAACATACAGTATATACTTTACATTCTGGCTTAATACACACATTTATTTATAGAAAGCTTCATCCATGATGTGCTCTCATATTTTTTCCTTATTCTACTCTGCCATACTCCGTTCCATTCCATTTCATTCCTTTCCATTTTATTGCTATTTTTAAACATCTGACTGGAAAGTAATGAATCTAGAATGGTCCTAGCAGACTGCAACCAGCGGTTTGAGAAACACCATTATATATTATAGGATACAGATACTCTCAACACTTCTTCCCGCCCACCTCTCCCTTTGAATTATGTTCATTATTTTTTAAAATTTCTTGTTCATTATTTAATTGAAATGAGGAGTAGAGTCAAATATATTAGTGTCAAGGATGTTACCCCATTTCTAATCATAAAAATTGTTCAAATATTTCTAAGGTGTTGCCTTGGGAAAATAAGGCAAATGACAGATTATAGTATTTGGAGAAGAGGTGATACAGATATCAGGTAAAGAGCTAAATGATAACTCATCCATCTGCCTATTTGTCTCGCCATCCTATAAATATTTATTGAGCATGTCTTATGTGCCAGTGGTGAAGAGGTAGACACTTGGCAAGGATCTGGGTATAACAGTAGAAAAAACAGACATGGCTTTTGTCTTCAAGGCAAGACTAGCAGGGGAGACTGACATTACACAAATAAAATGCTATTTCTAAATGTTTGGAGCAGATACCAGGCAACTGTTGGAAACAGGATTATCATATTTGTACTAAGTACACTTTCAGTTGAATATACTTTAAGATTTGAAAGAAAGAAATTCTCAAACATATGAGTATATACCCAGGAAATAACATAAGCACTGTCAAGCTCTAGGGCAACATATGAATAAAAAGCATTTAGGCCATCAGGTACTGTACAAGTTATGAATTACAGAAGTCCTCTATACTCCTTTTCCTTCTTCTTTAAAATTAAGTTCAATTAGCCAACATATAGTACATCATTAGTTTTTGATGTAGTGTTCAATGATTTATTAGCTGTATATACACTCCTTTTCTACCTTGTACATGCTTCTATGACTGCAAATATCATTCTATACAGTATTATTTTATTTATAGGTCAGTCTCTCTAGAATATAAGCTCCACATGTGTAGCCATCTTTGTTTTTCTGCTTAGAGAGTGCTTGGCATTAAAGATGCATTCAACCAATGCTAATTGCACTGAACTGAAACCAACTGAAAACAAACAAAAGATTGTACTTGGGATATTTAGATATACACACCTAAGAGATTTATAGCTAAGTTCTAGGGGGGTAAGTCACTATTTTAAGCCAACCAATTAACCCCCCTCCCAAACAACCCACACAAATCCAGATAATACCAAAGGTGTTAGATGTATAAAATTATCTTGGATGGTCATTGGTAACTTAAAAATAGCTGCAACTAAAAGATTCAATTTTATAATACATACGAACTCTTCCTAACAATGGACTTTCATCTAATAAGAACAACAGATGGGTAATACCTGAGGGAGCTGTTGTTGGGGTTTTTTAGGTCTTGATGAAGTTTTATCACCCATTCCTGATATTCTTGCTTTTGGATGGCAGTTGATTGTTTTAATTCATTTGACCATTTATTTTCTAAGTCCTAAAAAGAGAGAGTATACCAAGTGGTCATTTTTTTTTTAAATAAACATAAGTGAAAGAAAACGTAACTGTGTATCTAAAAATCATTGTACTTTACTTACTTGCTGGGATTCAAAATGCTGAGCAGCCAGTGAATTTACATCTTGATCTGTCAGTGATTTTCCCAATTCCTGCATCACTTTTTCCATTTCAATGCCTTGTCTAAAACATAAATAAGCAGATCAGATATATTCATGATATCTTTAAGGGAATGGCCACTCCAGATTCACTGAACAAGCTTCACGAAGTAAAAATAAAATTTTTTCTTTTATAAGAAGATGTCCAGGAAAAGCAACTGTAATACCTGGAAAGCACTCTGAAGGCCTGGAAATGGGGATGTGGGAATAATGATAATGTCATATAACGCTTCATTTGTTCAGCTAGATCTTGATCTAAATTTAACACAAAAGTGAAAGCGGTCAAAATCTAGGCGATCTTTCAATTTCCATGACTAATGCTTGAAACTAGACTCCTTTTTCATCTGCAGATTTCCTTAAAGAAGACACTCTGACTCCAGCTTTACATTTTCTACTTATATGCACAAGAGTTAAAGTGACTTCAAGCTTTGAAAGTTAGCTTACAGTTATCACCTGAAGATATCAGTTAGGTTCTCAGAATCAAACTGGTATTAAATCACAAAGTTCTCTTTACAGAGGAATATAAAATACATTCTAAAGATATGTTTTGGTCTTACATTCTTTGTGCAGAAATTAAACATGGTTTTCCCACAGGAAAAGCTAATCACTGGTATTAGAAGTTCAGATACCAATTATTTGTGGGAGGGATGGGCTGTGACAAGAAGGCCCGAGGGAGCCTTCTGCAGTGCTGGAAATATTCCATTTCTTATGCTGAGTGATGATGGGTGTGCTTACTTCATAAAAACTTTACTGAATTGTACACCTACAGTTTGTTGTCTTTTCTATATATTTTAATAAATAAGTTCTTAAAAATTTTCAAATTAAAAAATTATCCTCTAATATAAATGTATTTAAAAAGTTTGTTCTAAAATGTATTTCAAACAGATGGGAAAAGAATGAAATAAAGATATAAATGAAAAGGATTTTACTATCAGTCTAATTATACTAATTGCTCTTAAAAGAGAATTTATCCTTACTTATAACAACTGACTAAGATACTTATACGTGTGTGATAAATAAAAGTCATTTATATGTTATACATTTCTGTATTTACCTCCTAGTATTAAATATTCAGTACCATTTCGTCCTCACTTAATTCTAATAAGGGTGACCCCATTAACTTCTAATATCCATTGGGGGCCAGGTGCTTGCAAGTACAATTTTTAATTAAAGAAGAAATAATGGCAACAGAGTTATAAATACAAACTTTGATATAAATAGATTAATATTTTACATTACACATGTTCCCTCTAGTGGATAAAACGTATCATTGCCATTTTTAAGTTTTAAAGATTCAGTATCTTTAAATATCAATAAATGAGTATCTTTAAACGTTTATATCTTAAATCTGGTTTGCTAACGTAGTAAATTAACAGTGAGGAAAAAAAGATTAATCAATAATTCAACAAAGGAAACTGCATGAACATTTATTTCATCCTAAATGTGTCAGAAATGCAAGAGCTAAAGATACAATTTTCTCAGATTAAGATCAAAGGAAATTTTATTATATTTCTAGTTCTGTCTAACTAGATATTGGCTCAATATGTCAGGTGTGACAATTCTAACAACCTGAATATTATCTTGAAGACACTTAGAAAAAACGATTATAAAAGTCTGCTGTAACAGAACAAAACAGCAAACAATGATTATACTGTGCTAAGAAACTGTCTTTTAAAGATGCAAAGTGGAATTAAAATGAAAAGAGAACTAAGACAATTTGTCACTTCTGCTTATGCATTGGGTAAATGAATTGGGTGAGCTTCTATGGCTATCAGTGAATTCCAACTTGCCTTAGGTTGTACTGTTCACCTTTACAACAATCACCTACCTCAAGAGGAACCTAACTTACCTTTCCCTTTCAAGCTAACAGTTTGGGTATGTGGAGAATAAACTACAAACTGTTGTCAAAAAAATGTATTTAAATATTATGTTTACAAAGAAAGCAAAACAAAACAAAACCCCATCAAGAGATTTGGCCAAAGGACATTTCAAAAAATAACATAAACCCAAATAAACTCCTGCTAAAAAGCTATTCCGATAGAAAGAAAATTATGAAGTACCAGTAAATGCAGATAATTAGTAAGTTAATGCAGCTTCCCAAAAGGTGAAGAATCACATGCAATAAGGAATCTTCTTTTGATTTAGAAAAAAAGAACAATTATAGAATATTGATGGCCAGATGCAGAGTTTTCTGTGAGGTGTAGTGAGTAGGTGGCAAAATGGGCACTATTCAGAGTAGCTCACCAGCTAAATGAAAGTACTAGTCGTGGCTACTAATATGGACTCCAGACAGCCAAGCTAGGAATTTTTCAATATATCTAAATAAGCAGAATGAGGACAGTCCCAGAAAACTCGAGATTCAGGAGTAGATTCAGAATGAGCTGAAGGTTATATTATTTGACGCTTTGGTAGGAAAACTCAAATAAATGAAGTTCAACAGAAAGTAGTAAGTGTTAGGTAGTTATACTTCCATATATTTATATAAAGCTAACCTATATTTCATTCTTATTCTAAAAATATATTCACAGTTCTACCGCCTACATAATAAAGGACTAAAAAAAAAAAAAATCAAATTTTTGTCTCCCTCAGGGTTACAGCTTCAACTCTTTACCTGGTGGCAACTACCTGTACTGCAGGTGTCCCACCTAGAAAGGAATAAACTGCCTCAGGGTAGCTCATCAGCAAAGCTAAACCCATACGGAGTGACAGATGTCAAAACATCAAGTTCTTTCTGACCGGGAATGCTCTAATATTCTACTAGATAGGAAAATAAAAGGTTGAGAGGAATAGAATTGTTATGAAAATGTATAAATCTATGCAATATAGTGAAAATGCTGATCTGATACGCAGAAGCATATTTCTCAGGAAAAAATGACTAAATCCATTTGCTCATAATTTTTGCATTTTAAATTTCCCTAGCTATGACAACCCTCAAGATAACAGATTATTCTCATCTTGCTGGTCTCAGCATTTTCTAATGTAAAGCAAATGAGAGCCAGGAGCAAACCGGTACATCATTTTAAATTTACTACTTTGGGATAGACTATCACGTCAGCCACAAAAAATACATGTGATTTGGTCCTAATATACTTTCACAATCAAAGAAATTTCACATCAGCCACTCAAAACATTATCTTAAAGCCATGTACCTAAAGTCTTAAATGAGTATTTGCAAGGTAATAAATGTTATTAGATTCTGCTAGATTAAAATAGATTATCTAGAAGAAGCTTATCCTGATTATTATTACATTTTATAGAATTGCTAGGAAGCAATCTGGAAAGTGATGCTTTAAAATAAATAATGCTAGCAATTTTTACTTACTCTGGAGGAAAAAAATGAATCACAAAAGGACTGTTTGCAATACTGTACACAATGAATTAAAATCTAATTAAAACGTCCTGGACTAATACTAGTGCCATTTTTTCCCTCATGTAAATAAGCTTTAAAAATGCACTTAAAGAGACCATGAACTTAGTAATGGCAGGGAGAGAGCATGGTACAGTGGTTAAGAACTCTGGAGTGGAGCTACGACTTCAAATTCCACCTTGTCCTTAGACAAGTTATTTAACTTATTTAAGCCTCATTTTCCTCACCTGTAAAAGGGGCTCATAATAGTAGGGTCATGGTAAGAATCAAATGAGATAGGGCATCTGTTATGGACTGCATGTTTGTGTCCCCACAAATTTGTATGTTGAAACCTAAATCCCCAGTGTGCTGATATTCAGAGGTGGGGCTTTTGGAGGTCACTGGGTGTAGAGAAAGTCATGAGGTTGGAGCCCTCATGGTGGAATTAGTATCTAGAGCTCTCTCTCCAGAAGGGATGCACTAGGACCACACCCTGAGGAAAAGCCATGGGAGCGCACACTGAGAAGGCACTTTGTATAAGCCAGGAGATGGGTCTTCCAGAAACCAAATCTGCCAGCACATTGATCTTGAACTATCTAGCCTTCAGAACTGGGAGAAAGAAATTTCTCTTGTTTAAACCACCCAGTCTATGGTGTTTTGTTATAGCAGCCTGAACAGGGCTAAGACATCATCTAAAGCTCCTTGCGCAGTGCCTGGAACTTAGAAATAACATATAAAGCCACCATAACTTATTCAGGTAAGTCACTTGAGAAATTTTATAAGCCTATGATGACTTCCTAGTTGAAATTACAGACTGAAACACACAAGAAAATTAATTTTTAAAATTAGAGAACCTTTTTCTATTTTGTTCTCTGATTTTACAATTAAAATGAAAACCAATTGTTCCGCAGCCATCATATCTGACAATGTGACATTTAATCATGATAGTGCAAGAAATTTGAAATACCTCTCTCGTAATTTTTTCAGCTCCACATCTCTTTCGCCGATCAGTTCTGAGATACTAACAAAGTAATTATGTTCCAAATTTAGGAGAGTTTCAGAGGCCGGAGAATGGATTAGGTCATGGTACACATCAGCAAAATCTTCATCCCAGCTGGGCTCTTCAGGCCTTGCGTGCTCTAACGTGGTCTACAAGATGACATACAGACATTCTCAAATCATGACACGGCATTTTCATTTACTATACTACTAGGGTAGTACATATAGTATGAATCTTTTTTTGTACATCAGACAATGGACTGAGACCTTCTATTTATATATGTGTAGATATAGGTTATATAGGATTATTTGAGTATACAAAAAATATGGAAAGATATAAACTAAGTTGTAATATGAATTACCTGGAGGTAGGGATGAAGAGGGGGTGCTAATATGGAGGAAAGGATAGGAAGTGTCCATAATTAAAAAAAATTAAGGGTGCTATGATCTCATTTCTGTAAAATAACACACACACACACACACAGCGATGATCAACAAAATGCTAATGGTGGCTATTTCAGGAATGTGGGATTTCTGATAACCTTAATTTTCTTTATATTATATTATTATAATTACAAAAAAGCTTCTCATTATTAAAAATACATTGCTAAAAAAAGGTTTTTAGGATATACATTTAGAAAATGAGGTTACATATGTACTCAAATGTTTAGTGATGCAATAGCCCTGAAAACCCAATTCATGTGTAGGATTTTACATCAAGATAAATCCACACAGCGTGCCTGGGTGGCTCAGTGGGTTAAAGCCTCTGCCTTTGGCTCAGGTCATGATCCCAGGGTCCTGGGATCGAGCCCCACATGGGGCTTTCTGCTCAGCAGGGAGCCTGTTTCTCCCTCTCTCTTTGTCTGCCTCTCTGCCTACTTGTGATCTCTCTCTCCCTCTGTCAAATAAATAAGTAAAATCTTAAGAAAAAGATAAACCTACTCAATTATTCTGACTTTTTCTAGCATTCTGCTTTCTTCTTGAAATGCTTTTAATACAGAAAGGGAAATTAGAGAATCGATTCCATTTACTATAGCACCAAGAACCATAAGATACCTGGGAATAAACCTAACCAAAGAGGTAAAGGATCTGTACTCGAGGAACTACAGAACACTCATGAAAGAAAATGAAGAAGACACAAAAAGATGGAAGACCATTCCATGCTCTTGGATCGGAAGAATAAACATTGTTAAAATGTCTATACTGCCTAGAGCAATCTATACTTTTAATGCCATTCCGATCAAAATTCCACCGGTATTTTTCAAAGAGCTGGAGTAAATAATCCTAAAATTTGTATGGAATCAGAAGAGACCCCTAATTGCTAAGGAAATGTTGAAAAACAAAAATAAAACTGGCGGCATCACATTAACTGATTTCAAGCTTTACTACAAAGCTGTGATCACCAAGACAGCATGGTACTGGCATGAAAAAAGACACATAGACCAGTGGAACAGAGTGGAGAGCCCAGATATGGACCCTCAACTCTGTGGTCAAATAATCTTTGACAAAGCAGGAAAAAATATCCAGTGGAAAAAAGACAGTCTCTTCAATAAATGGTGCTGGGAAAATTGGACAGCTATATGTAGAAGAATGAAACTTGATCACTCTCTTACACCGTACACAAAGATAAACTCGAAATGGATAAAAAACCTCAACGTGAGACAGGAATCCATCAGATCCTAGAGGAGAACATAGGCAGTCACCTCTTTGATATCAGCCACAGCAACTTCTTTCAAGATATGTCTCCAAAGGCAAAGGAAACAGAAGCGAAAATGAACTTTTGGGACTTCATCAAGATCAAAAGCTTCTGCACAGCAAAGGAAACAGTCAACAAAACAAAGAGGCAACCCATGGAATGGGAGAAGATATATGCAAATGACAGTACAGACAAAAGGTTGATATCCAGGATCTATAAAGAACTTCTCAAACTCAACACTCACAAAACAGATAATCATATCAAAAAATGGGCAGAAGATATGAACAGACACTTCTGCAATGAAGACATACAAATGGCTATCAGACACATGAAAAAATGTTCATCATCACTAGCCATTAGGGAGATTCAAATTAAAACCACATTGAGACACCACCTTACACCAGTTAGAACGGCCAAAATTAGCAAGACAGGAAACAACATGTGTTGGAGAGGATGTGGAGAAAGGGGAACCCTCTTATACTGTTGGTGGGAATGCAAGTTGGTGCAGCCACTTTGGAGAACAGTGTGGAGATTCCTCAAGAAATTAAAAATAGAGCTTCCCTATGACCCTGGAATTGCACTACTGGGTATTTACCCCAAAGATACAGATGTAGTGAAAAGAAGGGCGTTCTGTACCCCAATGTTTATAGCAGCAATGGCCACGGTTGCCAAACTGTGGAAAGAACCAAGATGCCCTTCAATGGATGAATGGATAAGGAAGATGTGGTCCATATACACTATGGAGTATTATGCCTCCATCAGAAAGGATGGATACCCAACTTTTGTAGCAACATGGATGGGACTGGAAGAGATTATGCTGAGTGAAATAAGTCAAGCAGAGAGAGTCAATTATCATATGGTTTCACTTATTGATGGAGCATAACAAATAACATGGAGGACATGGGGAGATGGAGAGGAGAAAGGAGTTGAGGGAAACTGGAAGGGGAGGTGAACCATGAGAGACTATGGGCTCTGAAAAACAACCTGAGGGTTTTGAAGGGGCGGAGGGTGGGAGGTTGTGGGAGCCAGGTGGTGGGTATTAAGGAGGGCACGTATTGCATGGAGCACTGGGTGTGGTGCAAAAACAATGAATACTGTTACGCTGAAAAGAAATTAAAAAAAAAAATGATAAGGGACTGAGTAAACACTGATAAACAAGAAAAAAAGAAACATGGGGAGAGGCAAAATGAGGATACCCTCAACACACACACAGATCCACCCAAGGAAATATACACACATCCATCTGGGGAGGTACAGATGCTGTCCATAGGACCTGGGATCTGTCAATACATCAGACAGACACAATGCTTTTATAGGCGAGAAAACTGGCTGAGTAGTCCTTTGTCAAAGATTATACAATTTAACAGCAAAAGTGGAAATGACACAAAGAATTCAATGTTTTTTCCATTACTGATCTTTGTAGACATACACCTGTAAAAAAAGAACAATCTGAATTCTTCCCTTTTCTTACCAATGAAAATAAAAACTGTAATTGATGATGACATAACTCAGAGTAATAATTTACCTAAAAATTAAGCAAGCAGACATATCCCAGAAATAGGTATCTTGACCCCAGTCACTCAATAGGTAAGCTTTTCCCCCTTGTTTTCTTTCACTTATACTTCAACCAGTTGCCAGATCAGGAGGGAAGAGTTTAAGGTGACTAGCTGAATCTTGAACATGGATTTCATCTGCTCTGATGCCTCTGAAAACTTGAAAGTACATTCTTTTTTTTTTTAATTTTATTTTTTCAGTGTCCCAAGATTCATTGTTTATGCACCACACCCAGGGCTCCATGCAATACATGCCCTCCTTAATACCCACCACCAGGCTCACCCAACCCCTTCCCCCTCCCCTCTAAAACCCTGTTTGTTTCTCAGAGTCCACAGTCTCTCATGGTTTGTCTCATCCTCCAGTTTTCCCCAACTCACTTCTCCTCTCCATCTCCTAATGTCCTCCGTGTCATTCCTTATGTTCCACAAGTAAGTGAAATCATATGATAATTGACTCTCTCTGCTTGACTTATTTCACTCAGCATAATCTCCTCCAGTACCATCCATGTTGTTACAAAGGTTGGGTATTCATCCCTTCTGATGGAGGCATAATATTCCATTGTATATATGGACCATATCTTTTTTATCCATTTGTCTGTTGAAGGGCATCTTGGCTCTTCCCACAGTTTGGTGACTGTGGCCATTGCTGCTATAAACATTGGGGTACAGATGGCCCTTCTTTTCACTACATCTGTATCTTTGGGGTAAATACTCAGTAGTGCAATTCCAGGGTCATAGGGTAGCTCTATTTTTAATTTCTTAAGGAATCTCCACACTGTTTTTCCAAAGTGGCTACACCAATTTGCATTCCCACCAACAGTGTAAGAGGGTTCCCCTTTCTCCACATCCTTCCAACATTTGTTGTTTACTCTCTTTTTGACTTTGGCCGTTCTAACTGGTGTAAGGTGGTGTCTCAATGTGGTTTTGATTTGAATCTCCCTGATGGCTAATGATGATGAACATTTTTTCATGTGTCTGTTAGCCATTTGTATATCTTCTTTGGAGAAGTGTCTGTTCATGTCTTCTGCCCATTTTTTGACATGAGTATCTGTTTTGTGTGTGTTGAGTTTGAGGAGTTCTTTATAGATCTTAGATATCAGACCTTTGTCTGTAGTGTCATTTGCGAATATCTTCTCCCATTCCGTGGGCTGCCTCTTTGTTTTGTTGACTGTTTCCTTTGCTGTGCAGAAGCTTTTGATCTTGAAGTCACAAAAGCACATTCTGATAACTGCTCTAGGAATTATAAATAGACCATGTGACTTAAGCTCAGTTCAAAATTCACTTCAGGTTCATGCTCAAACTTTGTAGGCAGGAGCTCTGAGAGATCATAGCGATCTGCCTGACCATACATAGTACCAGATAAGCTAACTAATAACTGGCAGCATCAATTTAAAACTTGGCCTAGAGCAAGCCTTATGAATAGGTAGAAACTACCTACACAAGAAGCGCTAAACAGAGTTTTTCCCTAACCTAACTCATGCCATCCATTCAGGATAGAGGATACTAGGAAGGGAACTGTGATAGCTGAGGGGAATGGGGGCACTGAGTAAAGGCCTGCAGAGAGAAAACTGTTTAATGTCCAGGCCATTACTTTTCCACTTCCACCTTCCTGCATAAAGCTTTGGCCCTGAGTTCACAGACTTCCTGTCCTTTCCACCTCCTGTCATCAGCCTGGGTTACCTGGATGCCCATGTAGATAAACCAATCCAATGCCCTGCCTCTTGCTCCTCAGAACTTATCTTTACTAAGTTCTCTACTCCTCCTTAAAACCCCATTCTGCATCATCCCCAGGAATAGCTTAGCCTCCAAAATCGAAACATTCAGTCTCTGACTATAACCTCTAACCAAGATTCACATTCAATTACTCCCAGGCAATTGGTTCTTTAAATCATCAGGATCTCCACTGCATAGACCCTTTTACTTTCTCATATTTTATCAGCCATTAGGTCCAGCCCAGCTTCACTTTCTTCTCTTTGCTGTTTAGAGAATGGTCCAGCATTGAAACATTGTCTTGCCAAAATCCTCAACCCCCAGGACTGATATTCTTTCTCTTGCCCACCTAACAAAACTCATATTCCTCTTCTCTATGCCTGAAATCAGACTGTAGAACACTGCAGCTGAAAAAAAGCACAAAACTGTGAAGTTTATGGTGACAGATTGGTGCTACTCTAATGTTTCCCTTGAATGATGCCTGGCAATCCTATCTTTTTCTGGTCAGTTCTCTCCTCAGATATCCAATTGTGTCATTAGTTCCCCACCTCATCTAAACATGTGGCCTGTTCTTTATTTCCCAGATAAAGTAGAAGAAGTTAGAAGAAAATGTCCTCAGCTTCCTGCTACTAAAGCAGTACAATTTTCAAATCTGTATCCACCCTTTTCTTCTTCCTTTCTGCCAAAACAGGAGAAATGTCCCTCCTCCCAGTCAGGATTAATTCCCTGAGTTCTGGATTCTATCCCTTCTAGTCTTCATTGGTACCATCGTAAACAAACCTCTGACCTTGTGTTTTCATTTTGCAAGTGTCTCATCCTTCTTCTCTATGCAACCAAGCTTCTTGAGTTGTCTGTACTCATTCTATTTCCACCCTCCCACACATTCTTAAAGTCACTGAAATCTAGTTTCAGCCCCACCAATCCATTAAAACTGATCTTGCCACAGATAAAGATTACTTGATAAACCCAATGGATATTTTTTGAGTCTTTTCCTCACTTCATTTTCTCAGCAGCATTTGACATTATGAGCTATTTCCTCCTTCGTGGCACCTCTTTTTTCTCAACTTTCATGAAGCCAAAATCTCTCTTCTTTCTACTTCCTGGGCCAATTCCTCTCTTCCCTTTGCAGATTCTTCTTCCTCTGCTCATCCCTTAAGTGTTAGTGTGTTCATTTATTTGTATATTCATTTATCTTTTTTTTTTTTTTTTGCCATCTACTTATCCCATCTATCCAACCCATACCAAAGCACTGTTATTTTCAGGCACTGGGTACCACAGCTATAATAGAGAATACACTAAACATTTCCAGGCACCTATCTACACAAGCAGGAGATACAGGTAAGTCAACAGACAACTATAATGCAGGGTTTCATCAAGATTCTGCACAGGCATGCACTCTTTTCCTCCTATATAGTCACACCGGGCAATTTCATTCATCCCATGACTTCAAAATTTATCTATGTACGAACGACTCCCATAACCACGCCTCCAATCCAATCATCTTTCCTGAGTGCCAGGTGTACACAGCTAAGTGCTTATGAGACATCTCCACATAGGTGCCTCTTGTAGGCACTTCCCATTTAAAGGGTATAAACTAGATCCATCATTTTTATGCTGTAACTTGCTTCTCAGGTGAAGGGAGCTCAAGTGAGGGAGCCACCATTCCACCATTCCCTCAGTTGTCCAAGCCAGAAATCTGAGCCAAGTGGTATTTTATCTTTCAAGTCTTAGCTTAAATATTACCACCTTAGAGAAGAGTTCTCTAATCCTATACAAATTAGGTTCTCCCAACCTACCTCACCCCCTTCATGGCTCTCCATGACAGCACCCTACTTATTTCCTTAATAACATTTTTTTTTTTTTTAAGATTTTATTTATTTATTTGACAGACAGAGAGCACAAGCAGGCAGAGAGGCAGGCAGAGAGAGAGGAGGAAGCAGGCTTCCTGCTGAGCAGAGAGCCCGATATGGGGCTCGATCCCAGGACCCTGGGATCATGACCTGAGCCGAAGGCAGAGGCTTTAACCCACTGAGCCACCCAGGTGCCCCTCCTTAATAACATTTTTAAAGTTGTAATTTGCAGACTTATTAAGTGTCTTCTTCACTAACATTACATGAGAATAAGGACCAGATTTGTTATGTTGATACATCCCCAATGCCTGGTACAGGATCCACACACAGTGTTTGCTGAATAAACAAACATATGAATGGAAAGTCTTTGGTATTTTCTCTTTATCTACCATTTTAACTACCATTATTCTAGACTAAGCTTTCATAATTTCTTCCCTAACTACAACAGTCTTCTAACTTATTCCAGCATTTCTCCCTTGCAGGATAAACTCTTCACACTAATGCACTGAACTGATATTCCTGAAGTGCAAAAAGGATCATCTTACTTCTCTCCAAACTCTTCTAAAGCTGCTCATTACCTTCGGCATAAAGACAATGCAAGATGGCTTGCAACTCTCTTTCTTAGCCATTGAACAACTTTCAGTTTTTCTAATGTGCCATAGGCTCTCTCACCTCCAGACCTTTATATTTATACCCCTTACCTAGGATATTATTTCTCTCCTCTCCCACCACACACCTTCCACCCACCTATTTCCAACTAATCTTTCAGGCCTCAACTCACTTTCTCTTTCCTGTGGAAAGCTTTTCTGAAGTTCTCCAGCTTTGTGCTCTCCTTGCACTGTCCTGTACCATAGCACTTATCACATTCATTGCACTTAATTTAATTTTTTAAAAATATTTTGTTTATTCACTTGAAAGAAAGAGAGTGCATGAGTGGGGGGAGGGGCAGAGGGAGAGGGAGAAGCAGGCTCCCCGCTGAGCAGGGAGCCCCACATGGGGGTCGATCCCAGGACATGAGATCATGACCTGAGCTGAAGGGAGATGCTTAACCAACTGAGCCACCCAGGACCCCCACGGCACTCAATTTAAAATATTTGTCAGTCTGTAAATTTTATGAAGGTAAAAACTGTGTCTATTTTCTTTCTGCTTATCCCCAATTGCCTAACACAATATCTGATGCCTAACAGAAGCTCAGTTCACATTTGATGAATGGATGAATACAGAGACTTGAGAAGACAACACTGAAATGGAACATGGGGCACCACCAAAAATACAAAGTCAACTTCACAATTTTGCCAACAGTTGGCTCTGTTTAGCTTTCCTCATCTAGCCAAGCTTACTTCTCATAATTTTAAAAAATTAGTGCAATAGCAAAGACATAGCAGTGATTAGGAAAAAACCGTAAAAGGTTTTTATTTTATTTTGTTTTTTTTTAAAGATTTTATTTATTTATTTGACAGACAGAGATCACAAGCAGAGATTACAAGCAGGAGAGAGGGGGAAGCATGCTCCCCGCTGAGCAGAGAGCCCAATGTGGGGCTCGATCCCAGGACCCTGAGATCATGACCTGAGCCGAAGGCAGAGGCTTAACCCACTGAGCCACCCAGGTGCCCCCCGTAAAAGGTTTTTAGAGGCTGAAAACGTAGAACCTACGACAGTAGGCAAGAAAAGGAAACACGGAAGAAAAGAGAATTCCTCCACACAGCAGGGATTCACAGTCAGACACACTTTAGTAGGCCCTCAGAACCTCTGCTACCAGGCAGGTATATCCATTGAAGTACAGCTCTGTTGTCAGGGGGCAATGGTCCTCCACAATGGAAATTCCTTACATAACAGCAGGATATTCGGTACATCTCTGCAGAATGGGACAGACATCCTTCCTTGGAGCTGCACCTCACTGTATCACCTAAAGGTATCATCACTTATATTTATAACAATGATTCGGGGTCCTCAGGAGTCTGAGGTCAAGAGCTGCACACTCCTCCTACTGAGCTGGCCAGGCACCCCTGTACTACATTTTTAGAAGATCTTTGTTAAAAGGTGGTGAAGGCAAAAGTTTCATGATTTAAATATATTAGCATCTGAAATATCTGCTAAGTCCATTTATAGTAAATGGAGCTCCTTCCTTCAAAACCAAGGTCATCGATATTACTGTAAACATTATGCTCTTTCACCTTTTTACTGATGGTCCCATTATCCTTCTCAGGTGACTGTAATACTGTTTACCCATACACTGCAGCCATGTGGTAGCCCCCTTTCTGGGGCTCATCATACTTGGATTCTTCTGATCTCTGCAAGGCTGCAGCTTCTAATCTCTGCTGGCCTTTTGGTGACCTGCAACATAGTTTCTTTTTCCTTTTTAACTCCTTCTTTTTAGTTGCTGATTCCTACATTTCTTGAGCTTGTACTAGCTGTTCAGCTTTTATAATTTTCATAGCCTGAATACACCCAATGGGTATAAGAGTATTTGGGTCCTCTCAGTTTTTTTCCTGACAGTCAAGATTTCCGTTTTTTTACTTTTAGAATTAGCTTCTTTGCTCTTTCTTTCCTTAATTCTTTAAAAACAAACAAGCAACTATACTTCTAGAATCCTGGCATTGCTAGAGAGCTGAACTCTATGTAATACGGGGTGCTATGAATCTCCTAAATTTGCAGAGGGTGAGAACAGATTACTTGCTTTATGGAGGCTTATTGATTTTAATTCACTGTAAATCCGTACTCTTGTGAATAAATGAATACATATAAAGTGTTTTTATTTTGTTATATTAATATTATCATTATTACTATTGTTACGATCATTAATCTGGAAGATAGTCAAATTCCTATTTTTAGAATGGCTAATATGCAGAAGAATAAGGAAAACCATAAATTAGAGAATATGGTAATTATTTTTTTATAATAATATCAACTTAAACACCTAACCAGTCACTGACCTAACATTTGGGAAGTTGTCTCTTTGGTTACACCAAATCAGGGCTGGAAGAGGCTCTGCTTCCAGATTTTGTATCAAACCAGTAGCAATCCTAGAAGAGGGGTTGATTGCTTTCTTCAGGAACTCTTGGGCACTCTTCCTCCCCCACCTTCTCTACATGCTCCCAGGTATTTACCCTGATCCCAACACTAACTGCACAGTGTTACTGGCTACAGACTTCTTTGTCTCCTCCCACAGATCATAAGCTCCTTGAAGGCAAAGACTTATTCTCAACTGTGTACCCAACCCATTTTAGATGTACAAAAAAATACTACTTGAATAAATTAAGTAGAATTATTCTTTTACTACATCTTATGTTCTTTTTCATCAGCAGAAAGATGTGGTTTCTTTAAATAATAATTATTATAGGCGTATCTTTTTTAATACAACTGTGTTCTTAATATTTAAAATAATACATGTAAATAGTGTCATCTTTTTAAAATATACTAGAAAACCTTAATAGGCATGAAGGAAACTGCTTTGAACAACAAAATATGACCCCATAAAATTGATTTTTAAATTCTCATAGACCGAGTTGCTTAAAGTGGGATGTAATTCACTCATTATAGCTTGCAATTATCAAATTTGTCTGTTTGTGTAGTTTTGTTTCTGGCTCTCTAACTCAAATGTAAATTTCATTTTGTGTCTATCTCGTTCACCGTTATATGTCCATATTTCTTCACATTACAATTCTGAGAAATCAGAATGCATCTTGTACTGATGGTATCTTGGTATTCTATCATTGTTTAATTGGTGGTGGTGTTCTACCTCAGTAGTAGATAAAATAATGGTGTGTGTTATGATTGATGGCATCTTAGACTTTATGAAATAAGATATATTACTTAAATAGAAAAATGATGACATTATGTAACTATAAAAATAACAGTGAGGAAGCACCTGGGTGGCTCAGTCGGTTAGTGACTGACTCTTGATTTCGGCTCAGATCATGATCTCAGGGTTGTAAGATCAAGCCCTGCATCGGGCTGCGCACTGAGCATGCAGCCTGCTTAAGATTCTCTCTCTCCCTCTGCCCCCCTACCCTCACTCACGCCAGTTTGCTCTATCTCTTAAAAAAAAAAAAAAAAGGCAACAACAACAGTGAGGATAAGTGAGAGGACAAAAGTAAAAGCTTAAAATGAACCACTACTGCTAGTTTAAGGTTTCCAGATGATACAGGTCACCTGGTTAAATTAGAATTTCATATAAGAAAAGAATAAATTTTATTCTAAGTAAAATTTATATGTGGGATATACTTATACTAAAAAAAAAATTCATTCTTTGGGATTTGAGTGCCCTGTATTTTTAATTGCTAAATCTGCCAACCCTGTCCTGGTTAGAAATACAAAAGTCGCTTCCCTTTTACAAAGACATTACATAAAGTATCTGGTGCTTACCCTCATATAGGAAGGAAGCACATGAACATCAATACAGATCATATATTATGGAATAAAGTCTTGTATGTTGAGAAAAAAGGATTCCACAACTGTATCACTATTACTTTAGCAATTTAAAAGCTTCATTGAAGTCCAGAATATCCCTGAAATTCACAATCTGATCTATTTTCTTACCTCAGCATAAGCTTTGGCCCATGAACTGGCTAGCTGATGCAAATCCACTTCACCTGATTTCACAGCTTCCAGGGATGCTTCAGCGTCGCTGTCATAATCCCTGAGGGATTCTTCTTCTATAAACTGGCTCAGAGCTTCTTTTAAGTCTGTAACAGGGATAAGAAATGCCAACATTGGAAAATCCCAACATAAAGAGGGAACATTTTACCTGGCTAGGTCTTCCAATGTGAAATTTTATCAAGCTTGTATCCTTAACTGAATGTCTAAATAAAATAAAATTAGTTTGGGGATCATTTGACTAGTTTCACAATTATTTTTCTTTACTATTACAGGTTATTGCATTGAGAATGGTTAAAACTCTTATGTATAACCTTGACACTAATTTTAAAACATTACTTTCTTAAGTCTGATTTTTCAGTTTGAAACTGAAAAGAAAAATCTGAAAAAGAAACTGAAAAACTGAAAAAGAAAAATCTACAGATTTTCAGGGTCTGAAGGTTATTGTATTTAAATAAAAAAGCTTCCTATATATAGAGTTACATTCTTTGAATTTGAAAGAGAAACTGGATGATTAGCTTATTAAATGGATTTAATTGGGATGATCTATAATTCCAGTTTTAGCAACACTACTTAGAGATGATATAATGGAAAGAGCACAGGGATAGAAATCAGGATATTTGTGTTCTGGTTTTGGCTCTGTCACTATGTTTGTAACCTTAGACCCATGGTTCTCAGTTTTTAGCATGCATCAGAATTCCCTGGAGGGCTTACTGAAATAGATTTCTACATGCCACCCCCAGAGTGTCTGATTCTGAAAGAATGGGGTGAGGCCCAAGAATGTGCATTTCTAACAAGGTTCCAAGGGATGCTGTAGCTTCTGATCAAGGAACAACCTTTGGGAACCGCTGCCTTAGGCAAATAATTTAACTTTTCAATGTACCAGTTTCCTTATTTGTACAATGAGATTGTGTTAAAAAGTTCCAAGATTCCATTACAACTCTATGACCTAACATATTCTCAGCTTCAAATGTTTTTATCACTTGCGAGATAGAACACAGAGACCTTTTACAAATGATTTAATACAGATGACCTTATGAAATTAATTTAGGTAAGCAATAGTTATTCAAAGATTAGTATTGCTTCCCTTCCATGACATCTCTGGAATAGAGGACCAGATCATTAAAAAGGCAATGCATTTAGCAACGCAATTCTTTAATATCATAATTAGTGATAACTGAAATGAATCCACCCAACTAAATTAAGAGAGTAAGCATTCTAACCCAAACCTTGTAACTAATTTTTCATTTATTTAAAAATTTTTTTTAACATGGGGCATGAACTCACAACCTGAGATCAAGACCTGAGGTGGGATCAAGAGTCAGACGCTTAACCGGCCAAGTTGCCCTGGTGCCCCTATAATTTAATTTTTATACTAAATTACCTAGTAAACGACCACAAGGGTTATAGAAAAAAATTCAATAAAACAAAGGCCTGAGGAACCTTTTTATTCTAGGAAGCAATTAAACACATCTGCTGTTTCAAGCTTCTCAGGCTTAAGCTTTCTAATATGAAATGTCTAAGGAAAGAGACTATCCAAAAATAATAAAGTGGTATTAAAAAAATCAGTCCTCAGGGTGCCTCACTAGCTCAGTTGGTTAAGTGTCTGACTCTTGATTTTGGCTCAGGTCATGATCTCATGGGTCATGAGATCAAGCCCAGTGCTGGGCTCCATGCTCAGTGGGGAATCAGCTTGAAGATTCTCCCCCTCTGCTCCTGCCCCACCCCCACATGCTCATTGTGTCTCTCTCTCTAAAATAAATAGATAAACCTTTACAAAATCGGTTCTCACCTTTTTCTATAAAGCATGGTAAACTGTGCAGCAGCATCAGACGCCCGTGTAAATGACTGGCATTCTCTTGAACAGGAAATTTGAGAGGCACCCTCAGTTCTAAGCACTGACTTCCTACTTTGAATTTATATACAAATTCCCTCTCTGTGTTGCAGAATCTTTCTCTGCTTTTCTTCATCTTCTTTGGCAAGATTTCTATAGAACAAACAAACAAACAAAAACCCAGCAGATTATAAGTCCATAAAAATCATGTTTCGTTATTGTTGTACCACTTCTAAGAAAATGTTCCACGACTCAGTGATTTTGTTTGTGTGACTCAAAGCTAATTATTCTCGGTTTTCCTACCTTCTTCCCTGCATTTTAATCTTCATGAAGAAAATGAAGTGCTTCTTTTTTTTTAATGAAAAAAGTTCCTTTTGAACTTCACTTAGGAAAAAAAACCCCATTATGCCCATAAAGTATTTTGCATACCTAGGCAGGGTTCTCAATAATAGAGAGAGAACATGGAGAGAAGAGCAGAGAAGATTTTTAGGAAGAGATGACTAGGTGGATAGATAGAGAGTTTATGAAATAACTGGTGAATACAAAGTCAAAGAAACAGATCAGGGACCAAGAAGTGATCTTGAAGATCTTGGATGCTGTGAGTATGAGATCTTATTGGATATGGATGCAAGAAAGATGTGTTAGGAAGATTTCCATGTGAGAAAAAGATATACCAAAAAAAAAGTACAGTATATCCCAAAAGGTAAATTGGACACTTTTCAAAAAGATGAAATTCTGGCCACAAAGAGTAAGAATCAATATCGATTAAGGATTTATTATCAGCCTCCTTAGTAGACTCCATCTCTACACTTTTCACCATCAAATCAGTTTTCACAGTATTCTCCACGCTGAAGTTACAGTGATCTTTCCAAAGTGCCTATGTGATCATGTTGCTCATCTACTTAAAACTTTTTGATCATATTCCATTGCTCTCAGGATAAAATTCAAATGCCTTCACCCAGTACACAATGTTTCTATTTCCACACTTCCTCCCCAGCACCTGCAACCCCTCATCCTCAACACACAAATTCACAAACCATTTTCCTGTCATATTAAGCTCTTTTTAATACCAAACCTCTCTTTCCACTTCCAACCTTTTTGAATGATTTTTCTTTGCCTAGAGCACTCTTACTGCTTTTTTTCTTGGATAACTACTCATTTTTCAGGTCTCAGCTTAGATGGGCACCGGGTAGTCTTTACATTTGTAAGATTGTCATAAGGATTAACCGAGTAATAAATACGAAGCATCTGACAAACAAGATGATCGACAGGCTAGGAGAAGGCTAGTAATAATAATAAAAGTTCTCTAATACCGTAGTAATTTAAAAATCATAGGTTACTGATTGAGTATACATGATGAAGACAAAGGCAGTAAGGGAACACTGTAAAAGGGAACTGAAAGTTAGGAATAAGTGGGTTATGATCTAATCTTGTTTAGATTCAGTATTTTCGATCGACAAAACCATTAGCTCCGGTTTTCAACGGTTCAACATATAAACTTACTATGTTTCAACAAACTGAAACTTTAGTTTTCTCTCCCCAGTTTTATTTTATTTTATTTATTTTTAGCAGGGGTAAAATCAAGGAAGGTTTTCCGGACAAAATTGGGATGGGATCCTGCCGCCAACAGAGTGCAGGTTCTGAGGCAGGAAAGGGACCGCAAGCTGCCGGCACGAGAAGCTCTTGCCGAATGAGGACAACACCCTCTCCGTTAAGCGGTTGCAGTTCCAAAGATCTTTCTCGCCCTTGGTGCTGGGCTCACCTACCCGAGTTCCGAAGTCCTGAGCCGAACGCACGCACACTCCGAGCTGTCAGTGAGCTGGAGCACAGGGAACATCAGCTGACTTATCCATTTGTTTTTACAGCCAACAGATCCGCTTCAGCAGATTCGCCCATGCCTTTTCCTCTTTCCCAACACTCTGTAGAAAATTCCTCGGCCTAAGTGCCCCCTTTTTCCATCCTACCTCAATTTAATCATTAAAAAACGTAAGAACGTGTATTTTTACTGTATTTCTACTGATTTCTAAGGAAATCCACTGTCGTGGCGAAAGTGCGAGGACAAAGCACAAACTCGGCTTTGATAGACCGGATGCGGAAGGGCAATGCCTCGGGAAAGACAGGAGCAATCAGCTCTTCTCGGAGCGCATGCGCAGCTGCAAGAATGGCTGGTAATCATTGGAGGGCTGGTGGCAGGGGGCGGAGAGCTCCGGTGTCTGGTTTTGGGCGGGAATTGAAACCGCCGCTGCTGCCAACGAGAACTTGAAAGCTGCGAATTTCCAGCCTAGGTGGGGGCCATGGTCCGGCCTGTGAGGTGAGTAGTTCGTGACAGCGGCGGCGATGGGGAGAAAAAGCAGGAGGACTCTGTAGGCAACTTCGTCTACACACGATTGAGGGGAAAGGGCCAAATGGGACGGCGGGTAGCGACGGTGGGGTGGGATGGACGGTTTCTGGGAAGCTGTCCAGTGTCCACTGAGAGTCCCCCAATCCGCAGAAGTATCCTAGCATGCTAACTTTTTCCTTCTCTTTGCCTCCCTTCGCAGCTATTGCGGATTCTTTTACCCACCCATTCAAATAAGCCCTGGTTATGTTAGCGTTGGAACAGCGCTTTACATTTCACCGAGCTCCTGCTTGCGTGTTTTTTCATTTTTTCACCACTACAGTTCTTTGAAATAACAGTTTAAATATGCCCGTTTTTATCGATTTAAACTCCTAGGCATAAAGGACAATTTAGCAGAATCACACAGCTAGTGAGTGGCAGGGTAGCACTCAAACCTAAATCTTCTGGCTCTAGATCCTCTGTGCTTTCCATTATACTGTTTGAAACTATTCCCTTTCTTAACCACAGTGGAGTGCTATGGAGGCCTAGAGTCAGCCATTCATTCAGAGAGTTACTGGTATACTGCACTGATTGTGGGAGGTTACATTCCAGTCAAGGGGTAAGGTTAGGGGGCCACAAATCAATACTGCAAAGTGATGCAGAGTGAGCAGGAAAAACTTATTTTAAATAGTGTATTTAGGATGCACCTCTCTGCGGAGATAATACATGATCCGAGACCTGAATGATGAGAATGAGCTAGCCAGTGAAAATCTGGGACAGTCCAGGTAGCGGGGACAAGAGCCAAGGCCCTGAACTTGACTATGTTTAGGGACAGAAAGAAGGCCCCTAAAGCTGTAGCATTAGCAAGCAGTGGAGAGAATTGTAGATTAGGTCAGAGAAATAGGTAGGGGCCAGAGTAGGTAGGACCTTGTAGGCTCTAGAAAGGAGTTTAGATTTTATTCTATGTAGAATGGGAAGCCAATGGAGAGTATTAAGTAGAACAAGGAAATCTAATTTTGGCTTTATAAAATTCACTGGCTTCTGGTGGAGAAAAATGGAAGATGGGGTGACCAGAATGGGGACAGGGAAACTATTATATCATTGGATAATGGTTTGGAGTAGGGTGTTAGCAGTGGACATGGAATGGGACAGATAAATTTGGGATATATTTTGGAGATATTGCTGACAGAACTTGTTGATGAAGTGAATGTAGAGGTAAGGGGAAAAAAGAATCAAAAATGATTTCACAGTGTTTTTGGCCTGAGCTACTTGAGTGGATGATCCTTGTACTAACCAGGGTAGGGAAGACTAGGAAAGGGAACAGCTTCGGGTGTGGGGGATCAGGAGTTCCATTTTTGAGCTCACGAAGTCTGAAATGGATTTAAACACCCAAATAGCTAAGACATAATCTCCTTGTCTGGAATAGCAGTTGTCAAAGTATGGTCTACAGACCCCTAGGGTTCTCTGAAACCCTGTAAGGAGGTCCATGACGTCAAAACTATTTTGATAGTAATCCCAAGACATTGCTCACTTTATTCATTGTTCTGTCATCTGCACTGCAATGGTGGCATAACTGCTGGAGCCTCAGCACAAATTAAGACAGTGGCACCAAACTGCACAAATATCTTTGTATTCATTACTGCTGCACATTCAGAGTACAAAAAAGTAAAAAGAGAGAGAGAGAGAGAGAAAATGCCAGTTTCACTTAAGACTGTGTTTGATGAAACAGTAAGAATTCTCATATTATAGCTCAACTGTTGAGCGCACTTCTTTTATTAAGAGGTTTTATTATATTTTACTATTATTCAGTCCTCAGAGTTTCTAAAGGGGTTTTCGTATTTTATTCAGCTTTCAAATTCTTTAACTTCAAAGAGTAGGAGAGTGATAACAGTTACATATGTACACATAAACTACTTCTACGGTGGTTGTCTTCAGGGAAAGCACTTGTGAGATTGAGTTGGGAGCTGAACTGACCTCTTTTGTCATAGAACACCATTTGTTTGAAAGAACTGGCCTACTAGGTTATTCACACTTGTATTTGGCAGAAGATAGGCAAGAAAACCACAATGCTGTTTTATTTAGTGCCTAGGGGAAGGGGGAAGAAAGTGAGTTTATTTTTTTCCACTTTGAATATCACTTTCTTCTAATGGCTCTCTAAAGTAGGAGAAAGATTTGTTTCAGGTGGCAGGTACAAGTCACTCACCATTGTTTCAGTGTCCAGTGCATAAAAAACATTATTTAGTATTGTGGGGAGATTTAAAAAAGAGAGACAATAGCTTTCAGTGTCAAATTTATAATCTAATAAGGAGACAGAATGCACAGATAAAACTAAAGCATACATGTAACAGGAACTTATAAGTGCCCCACAGCAATTAAACAGTATGTAAATTGTGTTAATGATATTATTTTTACTTTGATGGTTATCTGAATACATATTTTCCTTATCAGATATATCAAGTATAGTTGTAATTATTTCAGCTAATGCTAAGTTCCAACTGTAAAATCCAACTCGTGTTTCAAGTTTAAGTATTCTTAAGAGAGTCAAAACACATTTTCCTTTACTCAGTGGTCTTAAGGATTGGAGGTGGGAAATCGGCATTTGTGTAATTAAATTTCTTTCTTGGTCATAGGCATAAGAAACCAATCAATTACTCACAGTTTGAGAATTCTGACAGCGATGGTAAGTGGAGATTCATATTTTTGTTTTAAAAATTTGGAAATTTATTTTCTCAGAATTTATATAACGTAGAACTCTAACATTGAACATATTGTCCAGGCGTATATGAGCTAGGGCTGTAAAAGTGATGTCCTAAGCATTTGGGATGATTATGCTGATAATTACACTGGCAAGAATTATGTAGGTAAGTGATAAATGAACAGGGCTAGGTGAGATGGCTTTTTAGATCTAAGCTATTCTAGGTTCATGTTTCTCATAGTGGGGTTTGTCTCCTCTTGTCCCTTTCCCTAAGAAGAAACACATTGTCTATTAAAACACAAATGTGTTACAGAATATAATGTGAAATCCCCATTAATGATACAATAAACAAAAACTTATATACCACATATTCTTTATCTATTCATCAGTCAGTGGACATTCAGGCTCTTTCCATAATTTGGCTTTTGTAAATAATGCTGCTACCAAGAACCGTAAGATACCTGGGAATAAACCTAACCAAAGAGGTTAAGGATCTGTACTCGAGGAACTACAAAACACTCATGAAAGAAATTGGAAAAGACACAAAAAGATGGAAGAGCTTTCCATGCTCATGGATCAGAAGAATAAACATTGTGAAAATGTCCATACTGCCTAGAGCAATCTGTACTTTCAATGCCATCCTGATCAAAATTCTACCGGCATTTTTCAAAGAGCTGGAAAAACAATCCTAAAATTTGTATGGAACCAGAAGAGACCCTGAATTGCTAAGGAAATGTTGAAAAAGAAAAACAAAACTGGGGACATCATGTTACCCGATTTCAAGCTTTACTACAAAGCTGTGATCACCAAGACAGCATGGTACTGGCACAAAAACAGACACATAGACCAGTGGAACAGAGTAGAGAGCCCAGATATGGACCTGCAATTCTATGGTCAAATAATCTTTGACAAAGCAGGAAAACATATCCAGTGGAAAAAAGACAGTCTCTTCAATAAATGGGGCTGGGAAAATTGGACAACTATGTATAGAAAAATGAAACTCGATCATTCTCTTACAACCATACACAAAGATAAACTTGAAGTGGATAAAAGACCTCAACGTGAGGCAGGAATCTTATCAAAATCCTAGAGGAGAACATAGGCAGTAACCTCTTCGACATCGGCCACAGCAACTTCTTTCGTCTCCAAAGGCAAAGGAAACAAAAGTGAAAATGAACTTTTGGGACTTCAAGATTAAAAGCTTCTACACAGCAAAGGAAACAGTCAACAAAACAAAAAGGCAACCTACGGAATGGGAGAAGATATTTGCAAATGACACTACAAAGGGCTGATATCCAGGATCTATAAAGAACTTCTCAAACTCAACACTCACAAAACAGATAATCATGTCAAAAAATGGGCAGAAGACATGAACAGACACTTCTCCAAAGAAGACATACAAATGGCTAACAGATACATGAAAAACTGTTCATCATCATTAGCCATCAGGGAGATTCAAATCAAAACCACATTGAGATACCACCTTACACAGAATGGCCAAAATTAGCAGGACAGGAAACAACAAGTGTTGGAGAGGATGTGGAGAAAGGGGAACCCTCTTACACTGTTGGTGGGAATGCAAGTTGGTGCAGCCACTTTGGAAAACAGTGTGGAGATTCCTTAAGAAATTAAAAATAGAGCTACCCTGTGACTCTGGAATTGCACTACTGGGTATTTACCCCAAAGGTACAGATGTGGTGAAAAGAAGGGCCATCTGTACCCCAATGTTCATAGCAGCAATGGCCACAGTTATCAAACTGGGGAAAGAATCAAGATGCCCTTCAACAGACAAATGGATAAAGAAGATGTGGTCCATATATACTATGGAGTATTATGCCTTCATCAGAAAGGATGAATACCCAGCTTTTGCATGGACTGGACTGGAAGAGATTATGCTGAGTGAAATAAGTCAAGCAGAGAGAGTCAATTATCATATGGTTTTACTTACTTGAGGATCATAAGGAATAATATGGAAGGATATTGGGAGATGGAGAGAAGAAGTGAGTTGGGGGAAATTGGAGGGGGAGACAAACCATGAGAGACTGTGGACTCTGAGAAACAAACTGAGGGTTTTGGAGGGGAGGAGGTGGGGGATTGGGTGAGCCTGGTGGTGGGTATTAAGGAGGGCACGTATTGCATGGAGCACTGGGTATGGTGCATAAACAATGAATTATGGAACACTGAAAATTAAATTAAAAAATAATGCTGCTATAAACATCGGGCTGCATGTATCTCTTTGAATTAGTATTTTTTGGTAGCCTTTGGGTAAATACCTACTAGTGCAATTGCTGGGTCATATATTTTTCAGTCATAAAGAAGAATGAAATCTTACTAACATGCAACAAATGACATGAATGATGCTAAGTGAAATAAGTCAGAGAAAGACAAATACTGTATGATCTCACTCATATGTGGAATTTAAGAAACAAAACAGATGAAAATGGCAGGGGGCAGTGTGGAAGAAAGTCAAACCAAGAAATACAGTATTAACTATAGAGAACAAATTGATGGTTACCACAGTGGGGGTGGGTGGAGGATTGGGGGAAATAGGTGATGGGGATTAAGGAGGGCACCACTTGTGATGAGTGCTGGGTGTTGGTTATAAGTGTTGAATCGCTAAATTCTAATAAACTAATATTACACTGTATGTTAACTAACAGGAGTGTAAATAAAAACTTGGAAGAAAAAAAAAAAGACCTGGATGAAAGGTTAGGAGTAAGCTATACCCTATACGTGATTTTGACGTATTTTTTTTGTCTCTGCTTTAAGGGAATTTTGGTCAGAAAGTGTGAGAAACATTTAGTTAGATTACATTATACTTCGAAGTAGGTTTTGTATTTCTCAGACCACCAGAGCTTTCTGTGAGTCAAATGTTTTAGTAATCCTGAGATTTGAAGGAAACTGTTTTTTTGCTTTGGGCTTGACTATAAGTGTGTCTAAGACTTGGAAGAAAATAGTAGACACTCTAACTTGTAGCTATTTATTACAGTCATCAATAGGTCAGTAGATTTTTATAAATTGCCAGTTGTGTTCTAGACATAGTGGAGGTGGGGGGCAAGCCACAAGTTATCATATTCCTACTCGGGGAAGCTTGAAAGAGACAACATGTATTAATACTAATGCTGCAATTAAGACTACATGTGTCAGAGGCTATGCACACGTGTGTCATGCATGAGTGTAAAAGCTATAAGCAACAATTTTATGTTGAGTGTCACTGGAACTTTATCAGTTTTTGCTAGACTGGTAATTTAAAAATAAAGGCCACTAAAACGAAGTTGAAAAGCATGAGCGATAATAAAGGTAAATAATACGCCAACAATACTTTTTACGTTGTGGCAGTTAAACAATTTTCTTAATGTTTAAATCTTGAATGCACACTGTAATGAATTTCAACTGCTCAGAAAATGTTGTTTCTTACTTACGAAAAGCAATTTCATAGACCTTTATTTTTGATTCACACATAAATAGATGACTTTGTTTCTGCAACCGCACCTTTAAATAAGAAACCCAGAACAACACCAAAGGAGTTAAAACTAGAAACAAGGAAACCTAAGCTGAAGAATCTCCAGAAAGAAGATATCCCACTACAAGAGAAAACACCTAAAAAAAGGTGAGAGGTAAGACATAGAGTAAATATACATTAGATGTGTTCATTTAAGAGAGAGACAGATTCAAACTCTTGGTTTAAATTATTACTTGAGCAGAGCCCTAGGTATTATTTTATTTAGTGGGTGTAGGAGAACAGGGATGTAACATTCATCCCCTTCTGATTTTCTGCCTTAGAAATTCACAGACATGTAAGGAAATACTCATTTAAGTATTAAGACAATCATAATTACAACGTTTAGGAGTTATAGCTTACTTTGGTAGGACTCTGTACCTGCCTCTAAAGTCCTCAAGTCTTATAAGGCTACTTTGTTAAAAATTATATTTGTAAGGATAATTTTACAAAAATTAAACAATGTATTTTTCTGTAGATAGAAGATATTTTCTCTTTATATTGTTGAGAGTTGTCCAGCGCTGAGAAGTTCCAATAGTTCGTAGATGAATTCTGGATTTTCATTAGTTAGTACCAAAAGAGAAGAGAGAATGACGGAAGCAAGTCCCGAGAGGCCCCAAACCTGTAGAATGGAGAAGAGAGGGGCTGAAGGGGAGTATTAACAAATGGAAGGTAGGGCATGATATGGTTCACTGCAGCTTTCTTTTTTTTTTTAATTCATTTTTGTTTTTGAGCTGCTTGTACTACATTTTAAATACAGTGAAAAAATAACCTACAAATGGATGAGAATATTTCCCAGTCATATAATTGATGGGGGATTTGTATTCAGAATATATATAGAACTTCTACAACTCAACAGTAAAAAGACTAATAAGCCAATTTACAAAATGGGCAAAGGATTTGAGTAGACATTTCTCCAAAGAAGTTCTACAAATGGCTAATAAGCACATAAAAGATGCCTGACATTATTAGCCATTGGGGAAGAGCAAATCAAAACTGTGGTGAGACAGTACTTCGCACCCATTGGGATGGCCATAATCAAAAACACAGATGGAAACCACTGTTAAAGAGGATGTGGAGAAATTGGAACTCTCACACATTGTTGCTGGGAATGTAAAATGGTGCAGCCACATTGGAAAGCAGAGATAGCAGTTCCTCCAAATGTTAAATACAGAGTTATTTTATAACCCAGCCAAGGTATATACCCAGGAGGGATGAAAACATATACATACCCACAGAAAAACTTGGACATGAAGAAGGTTCACAGCATTATTCATAATAGCCAAAAAATGGAAGCAATCCAGATGTCTACCAGCTGGTGAATGGATAAATAAAATATGGTCTCTGCATACAATGGAATATCATTCAGCAATAAAAATAAGTGCTGATATATGCTACAACATGGATGAACCTTGAAAACATGCTGAGCAAAAGAAGCTAGCCATAAAAATTCACATGTATGATGCCACTGATGTGAAATGTCTAGAATAGGTGAGTCCGTAGAAAGAGAAGGTAGATTAGTGGTTGCCAGGTGCTGGGGAGGGCTAAGCAGGGAGTGACTGCTAAATACTCTGAAATTAGATAGCAGTGAAGGTTTCTCAACTCTGAATGTACTAAAAACTACTGAATTGTATACTTTAAAAGGGTGAGTTTTATACTATGTGAGTTATATCTCAATAAAACTTGTTTTTAAAAAAATAATAAATCCCTCAAGGTACATCTCAGTATTTCATCTTTTATGTAACCTTTTTTTTTTTTTTTTTTTTTTTTAAATTTTGAGTTCTTTTCTTACACATCATAGTGCTTTGGACCACCTTGAATAGGATATATAATAATCTGCATATATAGGATAATTATTAGTATGTCTTATTTCCCTACCCTCCTCATTAATTGCAGACTCCTTGAGGGTACTTTTAGTATTCTATCTAGTGCATGCCTCATACATAGTAAGTACTTGGTGACATAGTTGTTAAAACTGAGATTGGGAGGAACAGATGTTAAAAACCAGTTTAAGGGATGCCTCGGTGGCTCAGTGGGTTAAGCCTCTGCCTTTGGCTCAGGTCATGAACTCAGGGTCCTGGGATCAAACCCCGCATTGGGCTCTCTGCTCAGCGGGGAGCCTGCTTCCCCCTCTTTTTCTGCCTGCCTCTCTGTCTACTTGTGATCTCTCTATCAAATAAATAAATAAAATCTTAAAAAAAAACAGTTTAATATAAGAGCTATAATACTTGTCTAAAGGAGGTGTGAGTGAGGTCAAGGAAGATTTCTAAGTGGACTTTTGAGCCAAGTCTTTATTCTAGGTTGAGCAGGTGCTTGGAGTGGGTAGTTGGGACTGACATTACACAGAAAAGAAGCAGTACTTACAAGGGCGCTTGCTGCTCCTCTTCAGTCTCTTGTGCTAGACGTAACATGACATTATTACATATTAGCAGTGTTGTCAGTAAAGTCAATTATGATTATGATTACTGTTTAAAAACATTTTTGTGAGGTTGGTAGCTCTTAAATAGTAATTCAGGAAAATCGCAGATTTTGCTGTTTGGTTGAGATTGATGTTTTTAAAGACTCATTTTTATTTGTGTGTCCACCTTAGGATGGCTTTAGATGACAAGCTCTACCAGCGAGACTTAGAAGTCGCACTAGCTTTATCAGTGAAGGAACTTCCAGCAGTCACCACTGATGTAGAAGAGGCTCAAGATAAAAGTAACTTCATTTTCCATATATTTATCTTTATAACCTTATTGTTCCTGTCATCATTTCTCTGGATGAGCCTTCACAGAGGAAAGAATAAAATGTTAATGCCTGGGACAACAAATGGAGCAATTTGTAGAGGGCCCAGTTAGATCCGGCATTTTATTCTGCTGTGTAAATCTCTGCGCGCACACACATCTCTGCTTAACACTCACTGTCAGCTTGCGGTCATGGACTATGAGCTTGGGTGTTCAAGTTACATTTTTATTTACAGTGGACATTTAACCTCTCGATCAAATGAATTGGTCTATACAGTCCTAACAATCTACCTGTTTTCTCTCAAAATTCAGATCAGTTAAACACGACCTGATGGTGGTAATTTTTATTTTTTACAACGGTTAAAGATACTAGTTTGGTGAGCAAGCTCAGTGGACATAGAGATGTGTGACTTGTGGATCTCTTTGGGTTTTTCTCCTTTGATTTTTCTGGCAACTGTGCAGCAGATGGCAATATTGATATTCTGGAGAGGCAGAAATCATTATTCCTGGAAAAGATAGTCAAACTGTTAAAATGCTTTTTGGATGAAGTTGTTTGGCTTAACTTATGCTGGAGGATATTTTTAGTTCATTAGCTTATTTAGGGGTATAGATGTTTAAATCAATATTGCCTCCAATTTGGAAGTTATTGAGAATCTGTTGATTAGGGAGCCATTTAGTAATCAGGAAATTGAAGAAATGTAAAAAGAGAATTATCTTATATCCAAAAATTGAGAAAATGAAATTCATCTCTCTTCTGTAAGAGAGGGTAGAATACATAGCAGGATTTCCTTGGAAGTACCACTTCTCATAGATGAATGCACTGTATAGCAATGGGATTTAATAGTACCAATTATCATGACCGAAAGTCCTCTTGAAATACTTTAGATCATTTTAAGGCTATTACAATGATTGAAGAGGCTCTGTTAGTAAGAGCATGTATCTGCCTACGTGGAAATGATGGCTAATATTTGACTGTTTCCTATGTGCTAGGCAATACAATAAAAAATTCCTACATGTGATCGGCGTTTAGTCACCCACAATAAATCCAATTATTCCACACACTGTTTTTTTTTTAATCTCCATGCTATAGATGACGACATTAAGTCTTAGAGAGGATAAGCAACTTTCCCGTGGTTGTATAGCCAATGTAAGTGATAGAGCCTGAATTTAAACAGAAGTCTAAGTCTGTGTGATTTCAGAGCCCAAACTCCTAACCATATGCTAACCTTTCCAAGGTAAATCACTGTGCTCTGAGTTTGGATCGTTTCTCTGTATCTGGGGACTCTTACATCGGAGCACCAATTTTCCTCTTCTCCTTGACTGGTTAAGGTGCATCTGTATTTTTTTTCCTTCTTCCTTGTCTTTAGGCACCGAAAAATGTGGCAGCAGTGGAATCAGAACAGTGACTAAGTCTCCCCATATCTCCAATTGCAGTGTGGCCAGTGATTATTTAGGTAAGTTTTGATATTAATAATAATATTTACTTTTTCTATCAACATTGCTATTTTTCTGACTTATTTAAACACTGCCACTGTAGCTAGAACCAAGATATTTAAATTTGTCAAGGTTCCCTTCTCCTCTTCTCCTTTGTTGCTTTGTGTTTAAGTTTTCTTCCCTCTTACTACAGACCCATTTGCCTTTTCTTCCCTGGGGGAGGGCCATGACGACCCCCGGCTTCTAGCCGATAGCTGTTGACCACGGAAGAAGGGGGCTCCAGTTTTTACCAGTTCTTGGGGGAAAGCCTCCTCAGTTGAGTCTCGCACGTTTCCTTAAACTGGACTCTGTCGTCAGGAGACTGATGTACTGGGATTGACCCAGGTTGGACTCTGTGATCTTTCAGAAGCAGTGGAGGGATGGAGCGGGGCACGTAAAAACAATAGATGTGATAGAAGTCTATCCTGCAGTTCTTTCAATATTACGTGTGACAAAAATTTCCCATTGGTTTTTACACCTCTCCTGAAGATTTGGATAAGATTACTGAGGAAGATGATTTGCACGGTGCTCAAGGGAAAAGAAAAGCAGCATCAAAAGCTGTGGTACAACAGAGGAAGATTCTTTTGGAAGGCAGTGATGGCGACAGTGCTAATGACTCTGAACCAGACTCTGCAACTGGTGAGTTATAGCCTACCTCAAAATTAAGCCTATGGAAATTCAGTTAAAAGTTCTTAGGGACCATTAATGTAATGCAAAGCACTGTGCTAAATGTTTGATATGTGCAAACCTGAGGAACAAACAGGACAATCAAATTCAGCTCTGCCATTTGGAGAGAAAGCTTTATGTGAAGGTGACCTTTTAGTCGTGCCTTGAAAAATGAGTAGCATTTAGGCAAAATACCAGGGCAAAATAGCATTCCTGACTGACAGAAAGGCATAAACAGTGGCATAGATAAGCACCAATGTAAGAAGTCAGTGAGCCTGCAGGAGTGAATGTTATAGAAGAGGCTAAAGGGGCAGGTGGGCACAAGATCATGGAGGGTCTCAGGCCCACTCTGAGACATGTAGACTTTTTTCTGTAGGTAGTGGAAATTCATGACATTTTGGGGTTGAAGTGAGATGAAACCTGTATTTTATTGTGACAGGTCTCCGACTCATTCAGAAATTAGGGCAGATGAGAAGCATAGTAACCATGATAGGACATCATGGTATATTAATTAAAACTCAAGATGAATAAATCCATAAATTTTTGCCAAATCAGGTGATATAGTTTGACAGATTTTAACGTGCTCTTGACAAATGATTTTGTTCATCTGCATTCTGAAATCGTTGAGTATCTGTTCTGTGCATCATATTCTGGACACAAGGAATATAGCAGTGAACAACAACAACAAAAACCAGAGCTCCCTTAAGGAGTTTAAATTCAAGCGAGGGAATACAGACAATAGTGAACCGTAGAATGTATCCAGTGTCATCATAGAAGAGCCCTGAAGAAGAGGAAGGTAGTGTAGAACCGTTTTACATGACCCAGGTCATACCGAAGCAGGCGGTCTCGGGGTCCTAGTTGGAGAAACACAGACATAAGTGGAATATCTGAAAGCAGGAGCCAGTGAAAAAAACGCCCTGGAGAAACAGTATAGGAGAGCACGGGCTGAATGCTTCCCAACTTAAGATTACTGAATACGAAAAAGCCCCAAATGATAAAAATAACCCCTGTCAGTTTAAGTGCTTTTTCAGGGTGATAATCGTAGCACTTCTAGAATGTCGTTGTCATTATCTGAGGCACGCTTGTCAGAACAATCCATAAACAATTTTAAAGTTATGAATTGCAAGTCTACTTAGCATGCCAGTGAAATGAATTTGTCTTTAATAATGGTTCAGATTATTGAATTATTTACTAATGGTTCAAATGTTTGCTTTCTCTGTGGAAATGAAATCACTTGCTTTGTTGGCTGGGTTTATATGGATTATGTTTCAGTCATGATAGAGATTTAAAAAGAAATATTGTGTTATTTGCATTTGAATTTCAGATAATCTCTCAAATCCTTTTATAAAAATAAGTTTTTATTGAAATTGTAGTTTGGATAGTGACTTTATAGTTGCTTGTATGCCTTTAAAAGTAGTTAAAATCTCTAAAGATAATACATAAATGACCAAAAAGCATATGAAAAGATGCCCAATATCGGTATCATTAGGGAAGTACAAATCAAAATCACAGTGAGCTGTCATCTCACACCCATTAGAATATCAAAAACCAGAAAATAACAAGTGTTGGTGAAGATGTGGAGAAATCAGAACCCTTGTGCACTGGTAGTGGGATTTTCGCTGTGATAAACAGGATGGCAGTTCCTCAAGAAGTTAAAAATATAAGTTATCATATGATCTAGCAATCCCACTTCTGGGTACGTATCCCAAAAGAATTGAAAGCAGGGTCTCAGACTTTTGCACACCCATATTTATAGCAACATTCTTCATGATAGCTAAGAGATGGAAGCAACCCAAATGTTCATCAGCGGATTAATGGATAAACACCATGTGGTCTCATGTACAGTGGGGTATTCAGCCTTGAAAAGGAAGGAAATCCTGTCATGTGCTACAATTTGGATGGACCTTAAGGACTTTATGCTAAGTGAAATAAGCCAGTCACAGAAGACAAATACTGTGTCCACTTAGAAGAGGTATCTAAAACAGTCAAATTCATAGAAACAAAATAGAATGGTGGTTAGCAGAGACGGGGGAGAGGCAGGAATCGGAGTTGTTTAATGGGTACAGTTTCAGTTTTGCAAAATGAAAAAGTTCCAGAGATCTATTGCACAACAATGTGAATATATTCAACATTACTGAACTCCACACGTTAAGAGGATTAAGATAGTAAATTTTATGTTAATATGGTTTTCTTTTAACCCCAATTAGAAAATTTTTTAAAAGAAGAAAATAATCATTTTTAAAAAGTAACTAGCTTGGTTTCAGGTTGTTTTTCTTGTTCAGTTTTACGTAAGCAAATATTTTTGAGATGAAATATGAGCCATAGTTCTGAGAGAGGAATAGATTTAATTTCAAGTTCTGTATAGTCAAATGGTGATTTAAGATATAGAAAACTCCAAAAATAGGAAAGAAAACATTTACTGAAATATGTGCTTCTAGAGTTATGCTGGATTTGAGGACTGCAAGAAATACTTCTAACTGAAAATTATTCTCCCTTCCTTTGGACGGATTCAAGACCTGTTAGCTGTTGGGTGGGAGATGTGGTTGTCAAATGGTGATCTTATTGTGAAATCTGATTATTAGGGCCATTATCATTATAACTAGGACAGTAGTCACAACAGGAAGCTGTTGTGATAACAGTGATTTGTCAATAAATGGGATGTCCAAATCTTTAGTTATGAGACTGGTTAGGACAATGGGAGAAAATAATGCTAAGTGTTTATATAGTAGTATACATTCTTAGATTCTAAGAATTGTCCCTTATCTAGCATAATCTGTGGACTAAAATGACTGCTACTTCTCCAGCTCTTTGAGAGCTGGTTTGGTTTTTCCCCCTCGTTACATTATTTTGGTTTCCACCAAACTAAAAGTACGGCTGTTCTCCCTATGAAATGCCCTGTGGTCCACCCTGAGAAACAGTCCTTCTGTTGGAGGTTGCTGACTCATTAGCTGTGGTGATAACTGCCTGCTGGCCTGTGCCATGGTTGTATAAAATAAGCTTTAGACAGAATTTTCTCCTTGTCTCTCTAACTTTTTCTGTTCCCTACCTGAGGTTGCAAAAGCCTTATCCTATCATCTGGCTATGTAAGCTTCCTTAAGCTATCCCAGCCAAGCCTGCTTTACCTTTAAACTTGAAGGATAACCTGTTCCTCTTCATGTTTAGTGTACTTTGGGGAGCAGTACAATCAATTTATTTTCTTTCACCCTAAGCCAGTGGTGACTGACAACTCTCCAGTCCCCTCAGAGGTGATTGCTTAGTGCACTTGAATGTGTAACTGATATTGTTTCAGACAACCTGAAGTTATTTTTGAGCGGGAGCCTTTTCTTTAGGGGACATGTCAGAACTTTCCCCTTGCACTGACTCACCCTAGATGAGAAGAGAAAGGATCACTGTGACCTTCAGTAGAGAAAGAAAAATGAAAATTGGAGAGAACATAAGACTTCTCTTAAGGACATCTGAAGATTCACAGAATCCATAACCCTACTGTTTGGGCCTGCCAGTTTTGCCAATATGGTATGTTAATGACTTGGGATTCTGGGAGCTCTGTCTTCCCACCACCAAATTATTTAAACTACTGTCTTTGTTGCCTGATGATGATCAGTTGGACCCCATCTTTAGAAAAGTTTGATGGAGTTTAGCCACCTCCTACCATTTATCCTCTCAAGCCAAGAAAAGAATACATGCACACCAATACTGTTGGATATATAGGAAGTTTTGTCCTCCTAGAGTCTGCATTTTGAAATTTCGGAGAAACTCCACTGCTTGCCCTCCCCACCTAGATCCTTTCGGAACTCCAGAAATAATTATTTGATTTTACAAAGTACTATTTCTAGCAGCCTCCATGTGGTCTGCTGGCATTATACGGCGTCTTCTATATAACCCAGTAATCATTATGCGAGTATATGGGTTGATTACTCTCATACCTGTTTTTAACTTTTTATTTGTGTGGAAAGACAGATAGAATAAGGAAATTGCAGTTTGAAGATCATAAAGATGTTAATTTAGGCAAAGACCATCAATGGAGGGCTGATGAGGACCTTCACAATGAGGGTTTGGACAGCTGAGCCAACTAAGAGTAGGACAGATGTTATGTGCTTTGTGAACTGATACGATATGGAGTACAGAGCATCACTCATGAAGGGATCACTTAGGAAAAAAAAATAAGGTGAGCCTCATTCTAATTGAGCCTTGAGAAAATTCCAACTCACAGAGTAAGCTAAATGACACCATGAGGAAGAAAACAGACAAATCCAGAATGTTGGAAGTTCTATAGGACATCTGACCTGGTTACTTCAACAACTCAGAGGCATTGGGGTGAAAAGGGAAGGGATACTGCTCTTTTTAAAAGTGATTAATATTGACTGGGTAGAAGACAATACCAAGAAACTATTGTTGATACTGTAAGATATGATAATGACATTGTTGTGTTAAAAAAAAAAAAAGCCCATTTTTCAGAGACATACTCAGAAGTATCTAGAAGTGTAATGACCTGATGTCTCGGATTTATTTTAACATACTCCGAGCAGGGAGGGGAAGAGAAGACAAGAGAGAGATGAAACAAATATAGGAGAGTATTGATGAATATTGAGTCTGAGCGGTAGTTTATTATTGTCTATTGCTGTATATGCTTGGGAATGTTTATGTAAACTATTTTTTATATAAAATATTATTTCCTACAGATAGGTAAGTATTATATACGGTGAGCATAACAGTGGTTATCTCCGAGTGGCAAGGTTAGGAGTGGATTTTCTTTTGCCTTGATATTTCTTTTTTTTTTTTTTTTTTTTTTTTTTTAAGATTTATTTATTTATTTGACAGGGAGAGACTTAGCTAGAGACAGAACACAAGCAGGGGAGTGGGAGAGGGAGAAGCAGACCAGCAAGCAGGGAGCCCAAGGCGGAGCTCGATCCCAGGACCCCAGGATCATGACCTAAGCAGAAGACAGATGCTTAATGACTGAGCCACCCAGGCACCCCTTGCCTTGGTATTTCTTTGGTGTGCTCTCTATTTCCTGCAATAAGTATGTACTGTTTTATGATATAGAAAATGTAAGGAAGTTTTTATAAATATAGTACTACTACTTACTTACACTTAGTATTCAGAATTTATTATTTATAAGACATGATGTTCTTTTTTTTTTTTTTTTAAAGATTTTGTTTATTTATTTGACAGACAGAGATCACAAGCAGGCAGAGAGGCAGGCAGAGAGAGAGAGGAGGAAGCAGGCTCCCCACTGAGCAGAGAGCCGATGCAGGGCTCGATCCCAGAAACCTGGGATCATGACCTGAGCTGAAGGCAGAGGCCCCAACCCAATGAGCCACCCAGGCCCCCAAGACATGATGTTCTGACTCCCCTCCCCTGGCCTTCCCCAGAACAGAAGAATCATTGCTTAACTATCAGATATTCTTTTTTCTTTTTAATTTAATTTTATTTAAATTCAATTAATTAACATATCCTGTATTATTAGTTTCAGTGCTCATTACATCATGTGCCCTCTTTAATGTCCTTCACCCAGATACCCCATCCCCTCAATCCCCTTCCCCTCCAGCAAACCTCAGTTTTTTCTTAGAGTTAAGAGTCTCTCATGGTTTTTCTCCCTCTCTGATTTTGTCTTATTTTATTTTTCCCTCCCTTCTCCTATGATCCTCTGTTTTGTTTCATAAGTTCCGCATATGAGTAAGCTATGATAATTGTCTTTCTCTGATGGACTTATTTGGCTTAGCAAATACCCTCTAGTTCCATCCACGTCACTGCAAATGGCAAGATTTCATTTTTTTAAAAATTTTATTTATTTATTTGACAGACAGAGATCACAAGTAGGCAGAGAGGCAGGTAGAGAGAGAGGAGGAAGCAGGCTCCCCGCTGAGCAGAGAGCCCGATGTGGGGCTCGATCCCAGGACCCTGAGATCATGACCTGAGCTGAAGGCAGAGGCTTTAACCCCCTGAGCCACCCAGGCACCCCAAGATTTCATTTTTTAATGGCTGAGTAATTCCTCTGTCGATGGACATGTGGGCTCTTTCTGTAGTTTGGCTATTGTGGACATTGCTGCCATAAACATTGAGATGCAGGTGCCCCTTCAGATCACTATATTTGTATCCTTCGAATAAACACCTAATAGTGCAATGCTGGGTAATGTGGGGTAGCTCTGTTTTTAGCTTCTAGAAGAACCAAAGTGGCTCACCAGCTTGCATTCCCACCAGCAGTGTAAGAGGGTTCCCCTTTCTCTGCGCCCTTGCTAACACTTGTTGTTTCCTGACTTGTTAATTTTAGCCATTCTGATTGGCGTGAGGTGGTATCTCATTGTGGTTTTGATTTGTATTTCCTTGATGATGAGTGATGGTGAGCATTTTTTCATGTGTCTGTTAACCATTTGTATGTCTTCTTTGGAGAAATGTCTGTTCATGTCTTCTGCCCATTTCTTGACTGGATTATTTGTTTTTTGAGTGTCAAGTTTAATAAAGTTCTTTATAGATCTTGGATACTAGCCTTTTATCTGATAAGATATTTGCAAACATCTTCTCCCATTCTGTAGGTTGTCTTTTGGTTTTGTCGACTGTTTCCGTTGTTGTGCAGAAGCTTTTTATCTTGATGAAGCCCCAAGAGTTCATTTTTGTTTTTGTTCCTCTTGCCTTAGGAGACATGTTTAGCAAGAAGTAACTGCAGCCAAGGTCACAGAGATTACTGCCTGTCTTTTCTTCTAGGATTTTGATGGATTCCTGTCTCACATTTAGGTCTTTCATCCATTTTGAGTTTATTTTTGTATGTGATGTAAGAAAATGGTCCAGTTTCATTCCTCTGCATGTGTTTGTCCAATGTTCCCACCACTATTTGTTGAAGAGACTGTCTTTTTTCCATTGGATATTCTTTCCTGCTTTGTTGAAGATTAGTTGACCATAGAATTGAGGGTCCATATCTGGGCTCTCTATTCTGTTCCATTGATCTACGTGTCTGTTTTCGTGCCAGTACCATACTGTGTTGATGATTACAGCTTTGTAATAGAGCTTTATTAGCTCTTTATTAGCTCTAAGTCTGGAATTGTGATGCCGCCAACTTTGGTTTTCTTTTTCAACATTCCTTTGGCTCTTCGAGGTCTTTACTGGTTCCATATAAATTTTAGGATGATTTGTTCCAGCTCTGTGAAAAATGTTGATTTCTAGAGCAGCTGTAGCTAGTTAACCTATCACCTCACTGGCTTGTATCATCCCATGTAATACAGAGAAGAGCTTGTGGGAAATGAGAGGTGTGTCCCAAATGAAATCATACATAGGATTATCAGTTAAGATGTTGTGGTATGTTTAGTCTCTTCTCGGTTCCCAATGGGGTTTTATTCTAGAATATTGACGTTTACGTGATTTAAAAAAGTATACTGTTATTATTACCATCAAGGTCCTTGTTTTGAAGGAGTTGCTAATATTATGCCCTACCATTCTTCTGAAGTTACTAAGTTAAATTGGAAAAATTGAAAGTAAAGATTACTGATGAAAAATTATAATGATAATAGTAAGAACAAACAGTTCTGTTTTCCTTGTTGTTTGCCAGATGTTATTCTAAACGCTCTACCTGTATTAACTCATTTAAGCTGCACAACAAGCCTCTGATGTAGGCTTTATGATGGTCCTCATTCTATACATAAGAAACCTAAGCACAGTGAAGTGAGCAGACTATCTGAGGCCACACAACGTGTAAGCAGAGGGGCCAGGATTCCAACCCAGGCGACCACGCTCTCAGTCCTGCCGCGGCACAGCAGAGTGCGAGCTGCCCAAGAATTTAGTGCAAAGGCAGTAAAGTCAAGGCAATAGAAACCTCACTTTGTTTTAAAATTGAAGTAAAGTGACATACAATGTTACATTAGTTTCAGGTACACATGGAAGCCTCACTTTTTAGAACAAAGGTCAGTATGTAATCCTCTGTTTTAGGTGGAGAGTCTGAGGATGACGCAGATTTTAGTGAGAGTGAAGACGATGATGAAGACTTCACTGTGGGAAAAAATAAAGCGAAAGAAATTAAAAAGGAAGAAGTGAAGGTAAAATCCCCAGTTGAGAAAAAGGAGAAGAAACCTAAATCCAGATGTGATACTTTGGGTAAGCTTAGTCCAAAACACTTAATTTTATAAAGGAAATATATTTGGTTTATTTAATGTGTTTTTCTTCTCTCTGCCTTTTTTCTTCTTAAGTTTTTGCCAGTGTTCACTTCTAGCTAAGGTACATAGGAAGGGGGCGGGGAAGGGAGCAAAGCAGACGAGAGTTCTGAGCCCCACTACCTGTGGAGCTCTTACTAGAATTCCCCTCCTGTGGCACTGATGACCACCCTCCGAGACAGCTAGGGTTACCTGCATTTTACAGTGAGAAAACTGAGGCTCATGTTCAATAACTTGTTGGAATTCTTACAACTAATTATTTGAGGAGCTGGAATTTACACCCAGTTTTATCCATTTAGAGCCCAAGCTCTAGCCACTGGACCATATTTTTTCCAGACAATGAACAGGGAAATTTGCATGATTCTCATTTCTTGCTTTCGTGCTTACCTCAGTCTTTGATTTGAGAACCCTTTTGCTCATGTTTAGGGCTTCTTTGGTTTTTTAAAACAAATTCTGTTAGAAACAGTTTTTATAATAAAACTTGAAATTTATGACAATTTGAGCACGGAATACCTGTTTCTTATGTAAAAGAAGATAGGATATTCTTGAATTCATAATATATGATAGATTATTATAAAATATAATGTACATTAACCTGATTTTTCTTTCCTTATTGATATATATTTTAATGTCTTAGTTCTTTGAAACTAAAATTTCCATTATTTAGACTCCCCCTATTAGTCGTGGGAGCTGCTTTCACTAAAATAGCATGGTGCTGAGTACTTACTAAGAAATGACAACTAAATACTGATTGAGGCATATTCCTCCCTCCACTCTATTTTGAATTAATGAGGTTCTAATTAGTGTCTTCTTCTTTTTTTTTTTAAAGATTTTATTTATTTGAGAGAGAGAGAGAGCACGAGCTGGGGGCCAGAGTACGCAGAGGGAGAGGGAGAAGGAGACTCCCTGCTGAGCAGGGAGCTCGATGCGGGGCTGGATTCCAGGACCCTGAGATCATGACCTGAGCCAAAGGCAGAGGCTTAACCAACTGAGCATCCCAGTTAGTGTCTTTTTAAATTGACAAAGTCATCTGGTTTTGAGAAATTAGATTTTAGGCACAGAGGGTTTTAGAGAGAAAGCAGTGTATTAGTTTCTGAGTGCTGCCATAACAAATTACCACAAACATAGTGGCTTAAAACCACAAGTTTATTATCTTATAATTCTGTAGGCCACAAGTTCAGAGTGGTTCTCACTGCACTAAGATCAAGCTATAGGCAGGACTGTTTCCTTTTTGGAGGCTCTGGGAGAAATTTTCCTTTTCCTGCCTTTTGTAGCATCTAAAGGCCACCTGCATTCTTTGACTGATGGTCCACTTCCACCTTCAAACCAGCAAAGGCAGGGACTTTCTCACATCACATCACCGATTCTCTCCATCTTTCTGCTTTTCATTTTCCCTTGCGAGGACATTGTGAGTACTTTGGGCCATCCAGATAATTCAAGACAAACTCCCCATCTCAAGATCCTTAACTCAGTGCCATCTGCTAAGCCCCTTTGCTGTGCCCTGGCATTTGCAATATGGACATCTTTGGGGATATTCTTATGCCAGCCACAAATAGATAGGAAAAAGTCATTAACAACATGAACATATTTTATATTTTCTTTGGACGTTTGTTTATGCTTCCGCACTAAGACACACGAATAAAATGTCAGTTTCCACATTGGAATTTACCATTTCAAATCTTCTATATACCTTGAAGCATGTTGCTTCACAAGGAAGTTTAATATGTAATATTAGAAGTAAAATTTACCTGCTAAATAATGGGATTAGGAATCAGCAAAGGATTATATTTCTATCCTCACTAATAAGGTATTGAGTAACTTTTGAGAGTCTTTATTCAGGTACATGCTACAGTTTTTCCCTTGATAGAGAAAATCTCGAGAGCTGTGCTGTCCAATATGATAGCCACTGGCCACATGCAGCTGTATTAGATTTAATTAAAGTTAAATAAACTTTGAAAGTCACTTCCTTGGATTTGCTAACCACATTTATTTCAAGTGCTTATTAACAACATGTGGCTAGTGGTTATCACATGGACAGAATTTCCATCGTAGCAGAAAAACTTCTGTGGGACAGTGCTGATCTAGGGACTAGACGTTAACATTAAGAAGAGTATATAATATATATACATAATATATATACATATATATAATATATATAAGAGTATATAATGAAAATTTACGTATTCATATGCATTTAGATATCCCTTAAATCAGGTTACAGTAAGTATTATCTAAAAGTGAGTTTATATTTCACCTCTCCTCCTCCCTTCATTTCCAGCACATCCCTCCAAAAAAAAAAAAAAAACAAAAAACAAAAAACTGAAACCTAGTCCCATTCTTGTGCTTATTCTCTGGGTAAATGACACCATCAGGCAGTGTGCCCATGACAGGAACTTGCAAGTCATGATTATTTCTTTGTCTCCATCACCGCCTGCCACCATCTAATTCCTAGAAGATCTCAATCTCTTGTTCTTTCCTCCATTCACCCCTGGTTCAGGCCCTTATCACCTCTCCCCTAGAGTACCTTAAGAGCCTTAAGTGGTCTGCTTGTCTTACCCTACCATCAGAGAGATGTATTCAGAACACAGGTTTTCCTGAGAAAAATCAGTACCTGATTGTGACTAACCAGACCCCTTCCTTAGTGTGCAAAACTCTGCATCAGTGATGTGCACCCTGTCCGTCTCTCACCCTCCTATCCTTGACTTTCCTGCTCTAGCCATCCTGAACCGGCAGCTCTGCTCCTAGAACTGGCTGCATTCTCCAGCTTTGCATGCTCTTCTCCCTCAGCCTAGAAAACTTTCCTCTCTCTTTACTTTGCAGCCTTGATCTGGCTCAAATTATCCACAGACAACCTCCCTGTAACCTGTTAAACCTATGCACATATATACACAGATCGTAGGTTCCCTCCTACTGTGCATACCTCTAGAGTCGTCTTCTGTCTCATCACACTGCAGGATACACATCTCATTGCTTTTTTCCCCCCTTCTTAGTAGAGTCTAGTGACTGAACTCTATTAGAGTCTAAGTTCCTTGGGAACAAGATCCCTGAGCTATACTCTTTGTAACCCTAGAGCCTAATATATCGTCTTATTGACACGTTCTTTGATGAGACACTGTTATGTCCTGGCTGTAGGTATAGACTCGGGAGGTGGACCTTGTTCCTAATCCTGACTCAGGTACTTAATCAGCTACCAGACTACAGGTGGATTGCTTAGGCTCTCTCCCTTATCTGATAGTGAGAATAGGAATATCTGTATCAGAGTTGCTCAGAGAGTTAAAAGTAATGCATGTGGTATGGGTACCATACTGCCTCGCCTACAAATGCTCATAAGAGATGACTATTCTTAGGCTCTCAGTGAATGTTTGTGTATAATAAGAGTTTTCCAAATTTATGATATTGCCTTTTTAATCTTTATAAGATTATGTAACTTTATAATTTTTATACCTACATGCTAGATTTAATCTTCCTCTGTGAAAAACTTTTTCTATGTATATATTTTTTAAATTTTATTTTATTTAAATTCAGTTAATTAACAGAGTATATTATTGGTTTTGAAGGAAGAGTTCAGTGATTCTTCAGTTGTATATAACACCCAGTGCTCATTACTCTCTCTCATTCCACATATATGTATATAATATTTTATTTTATTTTTTTTTTAAGAATTGACTTCAAGAGACTCTGCTCCAGCTGCTGTGAAATCAGAATCTCAGCCTTCACCAAAAAAGGTTTCTCTTTCTTCAGAGGCCACTAGGAAACCATTACAAATACACAGCCCTTCAGCTGAAAGCAGAAAACCTAAGTGGGTCCCACCAGGTATGGCATATTTCTTGATCAAGGGCAGGGGCTTGGAAAATTATCACTGGCTGATTTTTTTCCCTAGTTTTAAGCATCACACCATATTGTTACATACTTTTCAAAATCAAGGTTTTTAATTGCTGCATTTATTCATCATATGTCATTCCCTTATACTGAGCATCCAGATTGTTTATTATTTTCTCAACATCATAAATAATGTTGTAATAAGCACAAACATCCTTATTTTTAGAAATAAGGCACATCCTTGATTATTTTCTTAGGACAAATTCTTAGTGGTGGATTTACAGTGTCAAAGAGTGTTAACATTTAACATTCCTCATATTTATTTTTGGTAACAAATCTTTTTGCTCAAGACCCACTGGTCACAGTCTGACTGAAGCCTCAAGACCTGTACACGGTCTTCCAGCATTTAACAAATGCCCTTGCAGACTTGACTTCTCTTTGTGGTTTTTTTTTTTTTTTTTTTTTTTTTTTTTTTGCTCTATAGCCAAGTCTCACTGATTTTTCAAGAATTCTTTGACCTTCACTTATCTTGACATTACCAAAAACCTTGTCTAGGCCCTATCCAATTTATGCCCAAACTACCTGTGGCTTTCTAAGTAGTCCTATATCCACTTTCTCTCACCCAACCATATGCACCCTCTAGTCCAAGGAAACTGATACCGTTTTTCTTCCTTAAACACAGTGTGTGTCATCTTCTGTCAGAGCCTGTCTGTGTCCACTTTCCTCCCTGTCTTATGTCTATCCTCATTTTTCCCCTCTCCTTCTCTAAGTCAATCCAAATCTACTCATATCTTTTCATTTATATTTCTTGATTGGTCCACAGTGGTCACCACCTGATGACCAGGTATTAATAGACAGATTTCAGTCTGAGTCAGTATTTTTGTATTGCTGCCTCATGTTTATAGCAGCATTATCAACAATAGCCAAATTATAGAAAGAACCCAGATACCCATCAACTGATGAATGGATAAAGAAGATGTAGTATATACATAAAATGGAATATTACTCAACCGTCCAAAAGAATGAAATCTTGCCGTTTAGATGGAGAACTGGAGGGTATTATGCTAGGCAAAATAAATCAGTCAAAGACAAATACCATATGATCTCACTCATATGTGGAATTTAAGAAACAAAACAGAAGAACATAAGGGAAGGGGGAAAAAAAGAGAGGAAGGCAAACCATTAGAGACTCTTTTTAAATTTATTTTATTTATTTTTTCTTTTCTTTTTTTTATTGTGTTATGTTAGTTACCATACAGTACATCATTAGCTTTTTTTTTAATAAAGATTTTTATTGATTTATTTGACAGACAGAGATCACAAATAGGCAGAGAGGCAGGCAGAGAGGAAGGGAAGCAGGCTCCCTGCTGAGCAGAGAGCCCAATGTGGGGCTCGATGCCAGGACCCTGGGATCATGACCTGAGCCGAAGGCAGAGGCTTTAACCCACTGAGCCACCCAGGCACCCCCATCATTAGCTTTTGATGTAGTGTTCCATGATTCATTGTTTGTGAATAACACCCAGTGCTGCATGCAATCCATGCCCTCCTTAGTACCCATCACTGGACTCATCCATCCTCCCACCCCCCCTCCCCTTTAAAACCCTCAGTTTGTTTCCCAGAGTCCGTAGTCTCTCATGGTTCTTTTCCCACTTTGATTTCTCCCATAACAGACTTTAAACTATAAAGAATAAACTGCAGGTTGCTGGAGGGGAGATGGGTGGGGGGAAGGGGTAATGGGTGATGGGCATTAAGGAGGGCATTTGTTGTGAGGAGCACTGGGTATTATATGTAAGTGATGAATCCCTCAATTCTACTCCTGAGACTAATACTACATTATATGTTACTAGAATTTAAATAAAAACTTGAAATATTTAATAAAAAGCGTTATAAAAAAAACATTGCAGTCTGAGACTACATGATTACTTAATGTCTCTTAATTACAACCTTTCATCTTGTGAAATATAAGGCACATATTGATTCAACAGTTGCACATACTACTCAATGCTCACCATGATAAGCATAGTCCCCACCTGTCCCCATGCAACATTGTTACACTGTTACTGACTACATTCCCTATGCTGGACTTTTCATCTCCATGACTTATTTATTTCATAACTGGAAGTTTGTATCTCTGAACCCTTTATCCCCCTTATCTATTTCACCCATCTACTCCCACCTCCAGTCAGAGAAGGACAAATACTGTATGATGTCACTTAAATGAACTAGTATAAATAAATAAAAAGAATATTCATCATGGTAACAATAATTTAATATTTGAAAAAATAGATTCAAGGAGTATTTGTAAGAATTGCAGTATTTTCAAAAATGCATTGGATTTTTCTGCTACTTTAGAAATTATAACTTCATGCATTTCTTCATTCCTTTATAACCAATGTTAGTTGCTCCCAACTTACCTGTTTCAGTTTGTGCTTAAAGTTTTGGTATCATCATCTTGCTTTCTGAGCATGTTTGAAAATAGGCAGTACTATATTCTTTCTGCCCTTTAGTACTGTTCATTCTTTTGATCTTCTTTTAACTTGATAGAACTTGTATACCACAGTAACTTCAAGTTTATAAGGCTGCAAAATAATTAAGAGCAGGCAGGGATGTGGCAAGAAAACTACAAGAGAATAGTGTTAGGTGACACTATTTTTTTTTTTTTTTTTGCATCTTCTGTTTTATAAGTTGATCATTGTTAAAAGATTGCAAACATACTGAGTATCAGGTGATGTGTTTTCTTTCAGCGACATCTGGAAGCAGCAACAGCAACAGGAGCCCACTGGCAGGGGTGTCTGTTAAGTCTCCAAATCAGAGTCTCCGCCTTGGCTTGTCCAGATTGGCACGAGTTAAACCTTTGCATCCAAATGCTGCTCATAGCTGAGTGTGGCAGTAAACAAACGTTTCATTAAGAGAATCGGAGTTTTACAATGTGTTTCTATTTGAATTGTGTTTCTATTTAAGGAGAGTGTCACAATATAAAGGAATCCTTTAATGTCATGTGAATTGCCTCTGCCTATTTTGTGAAGATGTTCTCTGAAGCTGTTCAAGACTTCAAGAAGAGGATTGTTTATAAGAATTATCTTGTGGTGTCATTTCCTCCTGAAGAATGTATTCTCTTTTTCCTGTATATATAATAAGTCATTGTCATTACGTGGTTGTCCGTTTGACAAAGAGGAAGTCCGTGTTGCATACTGATCTTTTCTAGTAAGATGATTTTGCCTTGTAGCTTTTTCTAATTTATGGCACCTTAAGTTTCACTGTTGAGAATTTATCTGGCGAACGGAAACATTTCCATTTTTCCCAGGAGACATTTCTGAAATCTTAAGTTACATGATCAGTTTTACTGCAAAGATGTTTCATATTTTAGCCAATATTTTTATAGTAAGAATCAGAATTATTTTTCATATTAAAATGGTTGCTGTAATATGGCATATGTCTCCTACTCAGGAGTAGATGTTTATTGTATAGCCAATAGAATTTCATGAGATTTTATGAAGCTGTCATTGTCAAAACCTGTAATACAAGTGCAAGAGTCTCGGTGTGCTCTTTTCCTTGATACCGTTACATCCATCTATCTCTGATTGTCTACATTTCACGATTAAATGAATGTTTTGCGCCAAAAAAAAAAAAAAGTTAAGTCTTTTTGTTGTAACTATAAGGTGGGGGGAGCTGTTTCTTAGAATCATCACTTCATGTTAAGCCAGTGCCTTTAGAGGGTGGCCAAGTAATTAGTCATCCCTATTATGATACATCTATATGATCGATGATAACAGCTCTTCAAGAAGCTTAGATGTGAATTTGTTATAAATAAAAATAGATATAGATATTTTACATTTTATGGTGAGAATTTCAACCAGCTCCTGATCATTTTTTAATAAAGACTCTTCAAATCACGTTACCCATTAGGGGCACCTGGGTGGCTCCGATGGTTAAGTGTCTAACTATCTGTTGCAGCTCAGTTATGATCTCGGGGTCATGGGATTGAGCTCTGCCCTGAGCATGGAATCTCTCAAGATTCTTTCCCTCTCCCTCTGCCTCTTCTCTTCCCCCGCTCTTCAAGTTCTCTCTCTCTTTCTCTCGCTCTCTCTCAAATGGATAAATAAATAAAACCTTTAAAATCATGTTAACCATTAAAACATGTATAATATTATTAGTTGTTTTTTTCTTGGTTTATAGAAACATCTGTTAATGTGAGAATAAGGTATTTAGAATTATAATTAAAGTGAGCATTTGCAGGGGCACCTGGGTGCCTCAGTCAGCAACTGCCTTTGGCTCAGGTCATGATCTCAGGGTCCTGGGATCGAGCTCTTTGTTGGGAATCCCTGCTCAGCAGAGAGTCTGCTTCTCCCTCTCCCTCTGCCCCTCCCCCCTGCTCATGCTCTGTTTCCCTCTCAAATAAATAAATGAAATCTTAAAAAAATAAAGCGAGCATTTGCTTATTGCTATTGTACTTTTTTTTCTTGTGTTTATTTTTGTATTGTCATATACCACCTCTCCTACCCCACTGCATCCCCTTCTTAAAACATGTATTCAGTTATAAGGTATTAAGGTGCTCTATATGGTGCAGTTTAACAGTAAATATTTATTAAGAGCCTACCCTGTATTCGGTACTGATATCACTGATTAATCATCTGGCACCAGCCTGATGAACCTGTTTCCTCTGTGTTATTCCAAGTAAGTTTGGGGGCACCTGTGTGGCTCAGTCGGTTAAGCATCCAACTCTTGATTTCGGCTCAGGTCATGACCTTGCATTAGGCTTGCACTCAACGGAGAGTCGGCTTGGGATTCTCTCCCTCTCCTGCCCCTCCCCGACTCGTACTTGCTTTCTCTCTCTCTAAAATAAAGTCTTTTTAAAAAAGCAAAATCTTTTTAAAGAAGTAATAGCCTGCACTGAAAATTACCTTAAATAATGTTAAAACTGGCCTTGCAGAAAGCACAAATGACCTTTCTGTTGTCAAATCCAGTGTACATTTTTCTCACCTAATTTTATAGACCCTATTCATCATACCCTGCGTATTAATGCATTTTATTTCCTGGGCTCACCTGACACTAATCTCTTGTAGTTTTCTCCCCACTTCCCTGCCTGCTCTTCATGATTTTGCAGCCTTATAAACTTGTGTCACCTGCATCCACTCTTTCCACCATTGTGCCCTATTCTGTGTGATTCCTTTCCATTCTTTTCCCCTGCCCATCCCCCCCCCCCTTTTAAGCTTAGGTGACTTCAAACTCCAGTGGTCATATATATGACAATGACTGCCAAGTCGGGATTTATTTTTAGCCCTGATCTTGCTCTGCGAAAGAGCCTGGTCCATTGATAATCTGATGCAATAAGTCATCAGTAAATCAGTAACATCTTCCTACCCTCTGTGCCCCCCCCCCCCCGCTAGATTTTCTGTTAGTAAAGGGCACCGCCATCAACTGGAGGGCTGGGGGCACTTCTGCCCTTCACATCCAGTCACTGAGCTCTTTTCCATTTTGTAAATTGCTCAGAACTCTTCTTCCAGCTGCTGTCCCTTACTCTGAAACATTATCACTCACTACTAGCAGGCATCTTTGCCTTGATTCTTAACCTACTCTGGCCTACCCTCCATTACCATATCGCCAGAAAGTTTTCTAAAATCTGAGCATGAACACGCTCACCTTAAAATCCAGGTACATACACCCTAGCTTGTTTAATTCACAAGCTATTTCAAATCTGGCTATCCCCTGTCTGCTTCTTCAACCTGGTCGCATGCTGCCCAAATGCACTTATGACTCTTGCCACACCAAACACAGCCAGCATCCGCGATACCACGTGGTCCCCTAGCTCCCGGCCTTTACAGTGGCTCTTAATTTGCCTGCTTTACACGGCTAATTCCTATTTGGCCTTGAAGACTCAAATTCAACTCGGATCCTTCTAAAAGCTTTCTCTGAATGTCCGTTTCCTCCATAGACCAGACATTATTCCTCCAGGTCACGCTACTGTCACTCAGATAAAACTTTTGTTTTCATGCATTTAAAACCTGATGCAGAGTCAATGCTCAAACAGTGCTCATCTGATCACTATTTTATATCCGGGACTTTTGCTACGAGCTACCAGGAACCACAAACGTTTTGGAAGAGGGAGAAAAGTAGGGATAATTTCATGAGCCTGGGCAGTTCGGTGAACTCCAATCTGCCCATCCTGGGGACGTCCTTCAGCTCTACCTGGGGCGAGAGAATGGGAGTGGGGCGGGAAGAGAGGTGTGCTTTATGCCGCTGTGAACGGTGGTTTGGGACGGGACTAAAGTCTAAGTCCTTTCGCGGCCGAAGTCACAAAAAGGGCTGCCAGGGTTTCTATGGCGACGGGAGGAGGGCGTGGTCCCCCACCGGCGCGGGCAGGGTGCCCCAGCGAGCGCCCCGAAGCGGCCTCCGGGCAGTCTGCGCCAGCCCAATGCAGCTCTTCCCACCTCCTGCCGGCGCCCGAACCAAGTAAGGCAGCGCGGGGCGCTAGCGGGGCAGAAGGGACCGCGGTGAGCCAGAAGCATCTGGGGCAACGCGGGGAAGAAGGAGGGGGAAGAGGGGAGAAGGGAGATGCAGAGAATGCAAGATAGTAGGGGGAGTGTGGTCGGAGGAGAGAGAGGGGCGGGGTGTGGGCGCGGACAGGAGGAAAAGTGCTCTGAACCGCTGCGTCCTCACGACTTCAGCTGAGTGCGGGGTGGGGAGCGATGGATTTTAGGGAACTCATAAAGACCCCTCCTGAAGTTGCTTTCAGCCCTGACCCCGACAACATGGGGCACAAAACTTTCCTCCCCCTTTATCTCCAGGGCGTGGCTGGTCCTTTGGGAAGTCAAAGGTGAGTCCCCAACCCCACACCTCGCCGGTTGTCCTAGGATGTGGCTGGTACCAGATTATCCTGGCTCAGCCCATAGGTTTGCAGCCTCCGTGCTCAACCAGAGCCGAGTGCAGGACATCTTTAAGCTGTGTGTGGATCATAGGACCATCCAGGGCCTCACTTTCCCTCTGGGTGGTCCTTGCCACTTTAAGGTAATGCTCATCCTAGGAAGTATTTTCCTTAAAAGGGGGATGAACAATGCAAAATTTGGATTTAAATTTAAAAAAAATTTAAATTAAATTTTTTGGGGCGCCTGGGTGGCTCAGTGGGTTAAAGCCTCTGCCTTCGGCTCAGGTCATGATCCCAGGGTCCTGGGATCGAGCCCCGCATCGGGCTCTCTGCTCAGCAGGGAGCCTGCTTCCCTTCCTCTCTCTCTGCCTGCCTCTCTGCCTACTTGTGATCTCTGTCTGTCAAATAAATAAATAAAATCTTTAAAAAAAAAAAATTTAAATTAAATTTTTTAAAAAATTAAATTTAAATTTAAAAAATTTTAAAAAAAATCTGTAGTTAATTCGTGATGCTTGTTACATTTCGAATGTCCATCAGCCAGTTCAGGGCTTACATAACTTGTGACCCCTCTGACCTCTATCTTAATTCAAGCTTCCACTGCCTCAGTGGAGACAACAGAGAGTTTAAACTTTGAAAGGAGAAAACGTGTCCCTTGCTGCCATCTACGTGTGTTCAGTATGGAAAATCTAGGATTTAATCGTCTACATGTGTTAAGTACGTAAAATCTAGGAGTTCTAAGGAATTCTTCAAACCTGGACTTTGCCTAATTGATTCTGGGACTTAGGTGTATTACTTCCCTCCTTGGTTTTAGTCCTTATCAAGAGGGTAATGATACACCTGAAAGGAGTCTCGAGTGGTGTAATAGCCACTCTTTGACTTTTGCCTTCTCTAGCTCCGTACTGTCGCCAACAACTTAGCTAGAACGCATGCTTTGCAAACTTGTGGAGGACCCAGTGCTGGGGGTCCATGGTTTTAGCTGATCCCAAATCCAACGTGACTGTGTTGTGACAGCTAAAAAGGGCAAACACCAGTCTAGTCTTCGTTAATAGAAACAGAGCAATCGGGTGAGTGATGTGGAGATCTCACTGCCTGTACATAATCTAGACTCTAGAAAACCGTAGCCACTTAAAACAAGGTCATTAAAAAACTAGGAAGTAGAGAGGGACAATAACAATACAAGTTCTTTTTTTTTCCCCCAAAGATTTTATTTATTTATTTGACAGACAGAGATCACAAGTAGGTAGAGAGACAGGCAGAGAGGCAGGCAGAGAGAGGGGGTGGGGGAAATCAGGTTCCCTGCTGAGCAGACATCCCGATGTGGGGGCTCAGTCCCAGGACCCTGGGATCATGACCTGAGCCGAAGGAAGAGGCTTTAACCCACTGAGCCACCCAGCCGCCCCACAATACAAGTTCTGTCATGCCTGAATGCTCTGTCCTACCAAGATGTACTTGAAATAAAACGACAGAATGCCTGGTGATGGGTAGGTGCGGAGGCAAAAAGGCGCTGTTCTGAATATTCAAGAGCTCTTGGAATAGAAGAGTGGGTAGACATGTTCTTTGTTGTTCTGCAGAGGTTAGCAAGTATCCCTGGAGGACATGTTGCTCCATATCATTTCTTCCCACCAACGTTTGCTGAGCACCAACCATACGTATAAACAGCTCGGTGGGAAATGGGTTGCCCAGATAAACAGTGAGCTCTGTCACAGGAATATTCAAGCAAAGACCCAGTGATTGCCGGGAGTGCTCTAAAGAGGATTTCTGCCAGGGTGGGAAAATGGATGAATGGCCCCTAACACCTCTTCCAGCTCCGACCATCCATGGACCATGAAGGGTTTCGAGGATAATGACAGAAGGGCCAAGGAGTTCTCCTTGCAGCAGTGAGAGTAACTTACATACATCAAGTACATTATCTCCTATTCACAGAAATGCAAAGGGAGTCCCTGCCAGTCCCACACTACCACAATTTCCGCCCCAAACGTAGCTCCCCAGAGTGTAAAGATCAATCTGCTTGACAGCTGCAGTAGAAATACTGAAATCGTAACAGGTGAATCTCAAAAGATATATTTCCTTTATGGGCCTTGAAGATTGGTGCACATAGATAACACATTATGTAAAAATACTATGTAGGCAGTATGCTGGCCCCACTGTTGATGGGTCTGTCATGCCCACCAGACCTTGAACTCCTTGAAAGCAAGGATTCTGTCTTACTTATCTCTCAGTTCCCCATGCTTAGCATGGTCTCTGGCATTCAGATGGTGGTCTCAAGTTTTTTGGTGAATTAACCTAAACTATCGTAGACTTCTCTTTCTTCGACACATTTGTACCAAGAACTTTCAGTACACAAGCCATTGTCCTTGTCCCAAGGAGGACTATAAGAAACAAAATAAAATCCGAGCTCATCATTCTTGCCTCCAAGAGATTCACCATCAAGAAGAGATGAAGCGTATGCCCCTAAAACAATTAACACTCAAATAGTTGACCAAGTGACAAAATGATCCCCACCCACAAAAGTGCTGAAATCCGGAGGAAGGAGATGGGTCTGGGCTGGAGAGGAAGGGAAACTGATCATGGTGTAAAATAATAGGAGGAAGTTTTTAAATTTTAGTTTCAGTTCTCAAAGCAGTATTCACTCTAGCTCTGAGATGCGTTACCTTTAACCCTTCACGCAGCAATTATAAACAAGATACAAAACATTCTCCCGGTTCACCATTTATTTTGAGGATAAAAGGTGGCATTTGTGAAGCTTTGAATATAGCTTCTGTGTCATAGATTAAATTGAAGTTAGATTGAATGCATTATTAGGGGAAAAAGCATAAGATAGTCTTTGGTGACCAAGAATTCTCCAAAGGAGGGAACTGGTGGCATAAGTCACAATAGACCTTTTCCAATCTGTCAGTATTTAATACAGTGTACAACTGGAAGGGACATCAGAGGTCATCTAGTCCAGTCCTGTTATCTTGCAAATGAAGAAACTGAGTACAGACAAGGCATAGGACTTGCTCAGAATCTGAGGGCAGAAGGGAGACTAGACTCTAAGAGCCCTCAATGTATTCTTCAGGTCTTCATGTTGTCTTCACCTACATGTTCTCTTCATCTGAGGCTCTACCAGAAGCTGAAGAGAGAAAAGAGCTCCACTTGTTGGCAAAGACACAGGGGACTTGTACTGTCTCCCACATCCCTGTGAAGTAGATGGAGGAGGCCTTGGCAGGAAACATTGTATTCATTCTTACCCCATGTTTGAATTTGGCAACCCTCACATCGAATTGATGGCTCAAATTCTACCAGTTCTTTCCCAATTATTCCCAAGTTCCCACGTCCACTGTTTCCTCACCCTCATGACCTTGACTGAAGTCCTCATCATCTCTTGTCTGGATGCTCAAGACAGCTTCCAACTTGAGCTCCTCCGAACCTTGCTCCATGGTACGGCCAGAGAGATGACCCCAAGTACAAATCTGATTTTGTCAGACTTAGAATGGCCCATGCGACCCTTTCTTTAGAGTCTAACCACGTCTCTGGCCCTCCACCGGCAACGTCCGTGTGCTCGCACTTTCTGAAGAAGACTGTGCTCTCTCATACCGTTGTGCTTGCAGTCTTATCCATCAGCTCTTGACTCCATGCCTGTCCTGTTTATTCTTCAAGGGTGTTTCTGCTGTGCTCAGGTGTGAAGGCTTCCTCAGCTCTTCCAACAGAGTCAGTCACCTCCCTGTAGTGTGCTCCCTTAGCTTTTTGCACTGGCCTCAGTTACTGCCCTGATCATAGGCATTGTACTGACCTGTCTCCATGTGTCTCCCTCCTAGACAAGGACAAACCAGAGGCTATGTCTGGCTTGTCAGATGAATTATCTCAGCAAATGTTTATAGAAAGAAAGGAAGGGAAGAGAGAAGTGACATTATGATCATTTGAAGAGAAGCAAGTAGTACTTTTTGTTTACTTTTGTGTGGGATTTTTCCATATTGTGTGTGTATTAAAATTCATGTTTCCACTCACCTCTCCCAGCTCCACGCCTCAAAGGTAATTATTTTTAGTTTATTTTTTTCTTTATTCTTCAATATACCTGATTAAGACATGCAAACATCTTGGTTTTTTTTTTTTCCCCCTCTTTTTTAAAGATTTTATTTGTTTGAGAGAAGAGAGAGAGAGAGAGAGCATGATCAGGGGGAGGGGTAGAGGGAGAGGGCAAGGAGACTCGCTGCTTAGTCCCTGACTCAGGGCCCAATCCTAGGACCCGGAGATCATGACCTGAGCTGAAGGCAGAGGCTCAATGGACTAAGCCACCGAGGTGCCTCTATCTTGTTTTTTTCTTAAACAAATAGGGAATCATACATATAGTTCTGTTTTTATTAAATACATTACAAGGTATACATAGAGACTTACTTCATTTTTTAAAGTGATTGCATCATATCCTATAATATATATGTACCATATTTTTTAACTTCTTATTTATATATAGACAAGTAATTTTTGGGTTTTCAACATTATGAGGTGATAATAGTGGGCGGGACTTGTCTTGAATAACTTAACAAGTCTGAATAACTTGTCTGAATAACTTGTCTGAATAACTTCAGAATTGTGATGCTGTCACCATTTATTATAGGATCTGCAAGAACTTACCAATTTAGTGTTTTGCAGGAGCCAGGATAACATTTGCACCGATCCCTGTTCTGTCCTTGTTCATATGTCCTTGGCTCCCTTGGCTCTTGCTAGAGTTAGAGGCTGAAAGGAGCTTCAAAGGGACACAAAGCAGAATTCCAGCCACTGTCTGTTAATGGGACAGGCATGTAACAGTGGAATGAGAGCCTCGTAGACTCTTCCATTTACATGAATTCCCGCTTTAACCAGATTCCGTACACTTAATGTGAATTAATTTTTCATCTTGCAGTGAGTTCATTATTCATACAGATCTGCTCTGAGTAAAGAAGGTGCAAAAAAAGGCTAAATGAGATTGAGGCAAAGCACTTCTACCCATAGTCCCTTTTTCTTTTTCTGTAGGCAGTAACCTACCAAGTAACCACTAATCTATGTATCTTTCAGAGCAAGAGGTGGCTGTGGGAAAAGAATGGTTTACTTTGCAGTGAGCTGGAGGAAATGGGTCTTTTTGTTTGGTGTCCTAAACTGCTGGCCACCTCATTAGCTCATCTTCCTCCTTTGGCTGCTGTCTCCCTCTGCCCTGAGCACCCAAGGACTGATGTCAAGATGCCCCCTCTCCTGACATCATCAGCCACCCCGACAGAAGAAAGGAGTAGACAGAGAATCTGCCACTGCTTTTAGGCCTGCCACTGTATTTTTTTTTAAGTATTTTTATTTATTTTTGAGAGAGATAGAGAGAACAATCAGGGAGAGCAGCAGGCAGAGTAAGAGGGAGAAGCAGGTTCCCTGTTGAGCAGGGAGCCGGATGCAGGACTCGATGCCAGGACTCTGGGATCATGACTGGAGCCAAAGGCAGACGCTTAACAGACTGAGCCTTAAGCCTGCCACTTTTTATCTCCAGGCCTGCCCTGCATTCTTCCCATCCTTGGGTGCGGGGGCTATATTATTTGTATTTTGCTCCTGCTGCCAATGTAATTTTTACTCTTCCTCCCACAGGACTACCATGGATGCTAAAAAACCAAGGAACAGCAGTTTGACATCCTTCCCAATTTTGAAAGCAAGAAAGAAACAGAATCTCAACCCTGGGAAGGTACAGATCCTTGACCGTCATTGGGCAAGGGAGGTATCATCATGAAGACTTGGGGACCTGAGACCAGGAGTGACTGTTTTCCTCCTAGCACCTTTGATGGCAGGATGAGGGGAAGTTCTGGTGTGGATGGACCAGGCTGGTTGGCAGAGCCAGGTCTGGGTGGGCTTGGAGGGGGATTGGCTGCCGGGCCAGAGTGTAGTTTCGTGAACTCCAGAACTGCAAGGTCTTCATTGAACAGGTGGCTTGTGTTTGAGGACGCTTTGGATTGGTGTCTGTACTACAGTATTTTGTATTGGGCTCTGTATTTCTGGAACCACATGGAAGGTGTCCCAGAATTGTCCCAAACATTTCCAGAAAAGGTCTGTGTGTTTTGTTTTGTTTTGTTTTTCCCTAACACAGACATAGTGTCTTCCTTTTTACCCAGCCTCAAAAACTAGTGAAACACCACAGCATAAAAGTAATTTTGTGATGTGGTGACTTTGTGGTCACAAGATTACTTCTTAATCAGATGTACTTTTTCATCTAATGCCCTCAGTTTGAATTTCACACCTGACTCAGAAGATCATATTGGATCTTTGCTCTGAAAATTCTGTGGCAAACTTGAGCCCATGGCATTCAGGTTTGACTTTGAATCCTGCTTGTGTCACTGATTGGAAGAGCCGGAGTTCAATAGCCTATCAGAGATCCGATAAAAATTCTCCCCCCTGTAGATCACACACCACTTCCTTAAAATTATGACTCTCACGTCACCTCCTTCAAGCAGTGTTCCTGATTTAGCCTTAACATTCTCTCCCTCTGGGTTATAACTCATAAAAATGAATCCCAATGCAAAGCCCACTGCCCCCCAACCCTACTCTTGGCATTACCACATACAAAAAAAACCATTATTTTGTGATTAACAGTCCCCAAAATTTACTAATTCCTGAAACATTTCTTTTGGCAAAACAATATAAAATATTTAAAAGAGTAAGTCTACACCAAAACGGGATAATATAATAAAGACAACGTTCTGTCCAAATTTAAAAATATTGTGCAAACAGATGGTCTTGGTTATGACTTAGAAAAATCATCACAGGTTTTACAAATTGTATCTATTTTTTTACCTGCTTAAGCTCATATTTATTGAGTGGATGTCTCTCACATGAACTTTAGAGGCAAGTACAATTATCATCCTCATTTTACAGATGGGAAAGCTGGAATTCAAATGGAGTTAGCCAGCCAGTGCCATAAACTGATGCGTGGTAGATAAAATGCAAACCCATAGTCTTAACCACTCTGTTCCATGCCTCTTTGCTGAGTAACGTCATTTAACTCTGTTAAATGTTGTTGTATAAAATATTCATATTTATATATATATTCATATTAATTTTAAGGAAAGCATATTTCTGCTATAGTTGCTATGATAGGAATTGTTAAAAATAAAATAAAAAATCACATTGAAGACATTGAAGACAAATTCACTGATGTATTTTTTGTAACTGTCAACAATTGCCAATACCATTAAAAAAAACTCTCTAGGGGCCCCTGGTGGCTCATTTGGTTAAGTGTCCGACTCTTGGTTTCAGCTCAGGTCATGATCTCAGGAGCCCTTCGAGGAGTCTGTTTGAGATTCTCCCTCTCCCCTCTGCCCCTCCCCTGGCTCATGCGGAAGTGCACATGTTCTCTCTCTCTTTCTCAAAATAAGTCTTTAAAAAAAATAAAAAATATTATCTAAACTTACTGCTATTGTCTTTACATTGGTAATTATTCTTATGGGCCCTAAATAAATGTCTTTTCACCATATGTTAATTTTCCCCAATAGACTTCTCCAGTTGAGCTGAATAAGTCTAAGCAAGGAAAGACAAACAAATCAATAACCATTCTCAGCACATGAAATCTCGGGTTTCAGTGGTTAGTTACAATATTAATTGGAGAATGAAAAGAATGAATTATAATCTCTTCACCTTAAGAATCTTGGACGATGAGAGTACTATGGATCTCAGTATATCAACTGCCCCAAGCAAGTGTTGAAAAAATATTTTACGTAAATTGATAGTAATTTATATTTACTTTGTGGCCTTTAATATTATAACATTAAAGTTATAACTATAATGTTTACAATAATAAATACTTAAGTATTTTAAATATAGATCTTGGTCGTGTTTCAGCTAAGGAAGTTTTAAAAATGTTGTTTTTAATAACTGATGTAAGACAACAGTGTGATCCTCTAGATAGTAGTATATGATTCTTTAAAAGATGCCCCCGTTTATTTGGCTAAAACACAGTAAAATATCAAAGAGCCATCTGCAACCGAGAGATCTCCACAGGGAGTCCTTTGTCCTGGATGCCTGTGGAGAGTCCACATCCTTTCAATTAGCCGGCAAGGATCACAGAGTCTCCCAGTGGCTTCCCGTGACATAGGTTCTCTGTGCACTTGAGGAAAATGGCCTCATGCTAGAGTTTATCCGAACTGCCAGCAGAGGGACCGTCCTCTCTTCTGGTCCTCATTATCTCAGTGAGTGAGTCCGTTGCACAACGTTTGGCTTTTCTGTCACTCTGTTCGAAGGAAACGTGTTGTCTCGTGGCCAGCTTCTGGGACTGAAGACGCTGTTAATTTAGAGTGTGACTTTACTGTTTTTCTGTCAATTAATGAACAAGTGCTGGAAAGTACATCCTAAGCCCCCTAAAGGCATGTTTTCTATTTCCAGCCCAAAAAAGCAGGGACTTGCTCTTTCATTTCTCTCCTACCCATCCGATCATTTAATTGCTGAGTGCTGCCTCCTTGGACGTGCCTCCGCTCACCGTTCTTTCTAATTATATTATGTAGTTGTTTGTTTAGCCTCACCCTCTGGAACTGTAAGGTCCAGTATTGCAGCCACTGGCCACGTGAGACTATGGAGCCCTTGAGATGGGGCTCGTCCAACTGGAGGTGTGCTGCATGTGAAAAATACACACCACCTTTCAAAGACTTGGTGTGAGGAAAGGAATGTGAAATACCTTATTGATAGCTTTTTATAATTGGGTGAGTTTTGTAGTATGTTAATAACTCAATAACATGGATAATCTCTTCTTAACTTCCCTTTCTCCATCTGTAAAATGAGGGCATTTGGTTACAGATTCCTTAAGGCGGCTTCCAGCACCATAATTGTCCAAGCGCCACTAAACAGAAGTCCGGAAGGGGAAATGTCACCCCCAAGGCCATGCACTAGGGACAATAGAAAATGTCTCCAAGCACTTGGGCTTTGGGGCTCATGCTCTTGCCCCTCCCTCAAGCCCTAAAGACATCCAGGCTCTCCTTCCTCCACCTTCGCCAGGGACATAGCCTGGCGGGCAGGGCTCCAGAGAGGACACTGCATCAGTGAGATGAAAGCCTCAGCCTTCCCAAGTGGCTGGCCACGTTCACTCTGTTAATGGGTCTCCTGAGTCCAGGCTTGGCTGTGGGTCTAAGCAGGAGGTTACTCTTTTCTGTCCAGACATTTTGGGCTTCACACAGCAAAGGGGCTTTCATAAGGGAGAATCTTATTTACACGTGGCCATGGAGAGACGCTGCAGTTTGCTTAAGCTCTGTGTAGCGGTAGTAGCTTAACGCCTTAGCTGGGGATGTGAGGAGCCTAGCAACTGTCTCTTTCTCCCAGCTCTTTGCAGTGCTCGGATGATCCTAATTGTCAAACTTGTTGTGTTCTGTAGAGAGTCCCCAAAGATTTATTTTCTCTCTTCTTGTCACACCCTCTTTCTGCGTTAATGCATTTGTTTTGAACTCTCAGTTGCTCTGGCTTCTGGGAAGGGATTATGGAGCCTACAAGGAGGAAGCTGTGATTTGAAATCACAGAACTTGAGTTTCATCTGCCCACCCAACCTTGATCATGCACTTGGAGATTTTTTTTTTTTTTTTTAATTAACAGGAAGGAGGAAGAGACAAGGAGGAGCCAGCTACGAAAATAGAAAAATAGCTGGTGAGGTATGATCAAGGCAGGTGTTTGGATGGAGGTGTATGCCTTTCTGAAACCTCTGGGTGGCCCAGGGGCAGGAGACCAGGGTGGCCTTGATGCCTGCTGAGAATCTGTCTGTTTTCTCCCCTGAACTTTGCAGATGAGGACATCCGGGGCTCAGTCCAAGGTAATAAGACAAGACAGTGTATCTTGAGATTCTGTTCTAACTAGCCCTATCCTTTAGCTCTCAGTGAGGGGGCAGGAAATGTACTCCCTTGTGATTCATGGTTAAACTGTGCATGTTGGGGATGGGGGCTTGGCATGAGAAAAATGCAAAGTAGGGAAGGGAAAGACACAGTGCCACCAGGGAGAGGGCACTGATGCAAGACACAGGATCGGTGCCGTTCTGTCCTCCATTCTGACATAGAAGTTACATGTCTGCGTGGTTGATGATGAGAATGTGCTCCTGTCTGATAGGATTTGGGAAGACCTTCTTTCCTAAAATGAACATCTCTTTCACCTAGCTCCCCAGCACCACAAAGCCTTCTGTGAGTAGAGATTCATTTATTTGCACCAAAACACTTTCTCTTCTTTCTCTTTGAAAAGGCAGTTACCTTTGAGAAGAGGGTATTGGCAGGGGAATTCTCTTACGTGCTTTTGCTGATTAGGAGGCATTCCTTCCAAAAGGAACTGCTGGGGAGCAGGACAGCACTAGCTCCCCTGGTGAGAACTGAAGCCACTAGAAGAGGGAACATGGAGATACATGGGGAGAGGGTGGACTGCCAACCAGAAACAGAGGTTGAAGTCCAAGCTCCCCTGTTTCCTGGGTAGCTTAAAGTCAGCTTAAGTCTTTGAGGACAAGGACTAGGGTTTCCTCTTCTTCAGTCTCTCCCTTTTCTTTCCCTTCCTTCCTTTAGCAAATATTTAAGGCTCAGAATTCTGAGATAAGACTCCTATTTTTTTTTTTTTTTATTAAAGGGGACCATTGCAACAGCCGCCTAAACTAGGGATATGGTGGGCAGAGTCTTGGAGGAATATCTTCATACTCACATAATTATACTACCCATGGTAGGAAACCATAGATGACAATTAGCAAGTTTGTGAAAACATTCTCATTCAGTCCTATAAGTGGGAGGTTGTGCTAACTGCAGCCAGCTTGTGTTGAATAATTTAGATTTATAACAAAGGCACCTCCCTGTGACAACATACACAGAGGCGGCCTTCATTAGAAACAGCCTATAACTAATCCGATTATCCCAGCAAGGAAGATGGTATGCCCAGTCTCAGCAGGTGGTCCCAGCTCAGTCCAGACTCCTATGACTACGGATGCCACGGATGTTGACGCATGGCTAGGCACTCTGGGGACCCCTAAATGAACCAGCCAGAGGGAATAATCTTGAGAGGCCTCCTGTTTCCTGCCACAGACTCTTGTTGAGGGCAGATAAGAATTCACAAAAAATTAAGGAAGGATATATACATATCAAGGACATAAAGGAAAACCAAGTTAAGAGTGGGAAGGGATTAATTCCAAAGGAGGGGATGCCATTAGAGTGTGGCTTCCATTCTGGCTGCACATGACTCACTAGGAGCGCTTTTTAAAAAATATGGGTTTCTGGGTTCCACCACTCGGGAGTCTGGGGTCAGGTTGGAGATGATGTATTTTAAGAGCTTTTCAGGAAATTTGAAACCCCTGGACTCTGTGATCTGTGCTTTAGCATACTGCCTGACACATGGAGGTGCTCAGTAAATTTGTTAAAAATGAATGCATCACTAAGGTCCATCCAAACTCTGTGGTTCCAGGTATCACCCCAGCTTGGGGAGGCAGGAAGCAGGTGTTCCTGGGAGAATCCTTGAGTCCAAGTCACAGGAATCAGCAACCGGTGTAGTTTGGCACCTTTTAGCTATTTTGCCCGATTGTTGGGGACAAGGGTGGGGGGGTGCGGGTGCTGGGTTTCAGCTTTCCCACCTTCCTCTGAATCAGGTTTTAAGCCGAACTCGGCTTTTATTTGAGCTGGCTTTTGCAAAGTAGTGAGATGGAATTTGCCTTTTTCTTTTGCTGAGAAAACAAAAGAAGTGTGAGAACCCAACGGTCTCCAGCTCAGAAGACAAAAGCACAAGAGAGGTGGAGGAGGGGCCCAGGGTCAGAAGTTGAGACACCAGGCTTCTGATCAACCTCCCTAGTCGCCGTGCATGTTGGTGCAGGACCTGGACCCTCTGGGGTCTATTATCCAGTGATGGCAAGCTTAGCTGGAGACCCTAGGGGAATCCCAAGATTCAAATGTGGGCCTAGATGTGGAGAATCTTAGCAATCTGAGCCCACTTGTGGGCAGAGGGGTCTGCCTCCCTCTGTGTGATCTGCACAGTGCAGTGTCCGTGCTCTGAGGCTCTGAGTCCAGGTTCCTTGACAGTGTCTCCTCAGATCTAATTCTCGATGGTTCAGGCTCTCAGGGAAAGAGTGCGCCCTGCCAATGTCACTGTCTTTCCCCACTAGTGTTGCAATGAACCATTTAGACTTCTGTGCTGTCATATTGCTTTTTAAAACAATGATATTTTCTGTATTATAAAAGCAGTACATGTTCATATAAGAAGTTTGGAAAATAAAGGAGCTTCACAATTCAATTCTGGCCGTTGAGGAGACCTCCAGGAACAGTGATGCACACAGAAAAGAGCCATGAAAGGACCCCGGTGGCATCCTCGGATGCCCTTTTTATCTCCTGGCTCCTCCAGAGGTTTTCTCCAGCCTCAGACCAGTGTCCAGGTCTTAGACAGCATAGGAATCACTGCCTATGCTAGGTACCCCTGCGCATAAAATCTTCTTTATACTGAGGACTCTAAATTTGGATGGAGAGCTCAGGACTGCTAGAGATTCCCACTGCAGTGGCTCAAAGGTCAGTGAGGGGCCGTAGTACGGTGTTACGAAGCTCCTGGTCTTAAAGGAAAAAGTCTTTTTTGCCACCGCGCCTGTGGGAGATCATACCCTCTTCTTCCTGCCTCCTGGGGATGTTGTGATAGAATGAAATGTTGTTATGGGACATCGGGTCCCTCTTGAGGAAGCTGCTGGAGACAAACAAGTAGCAAGTTGGTAAAGTTGTGTGACCCACTGGTAGAGGTGTGCACGGATATAGAGGCCAGCGGCCCTTGGGGCAGACGAGCCTCGGGCAGCATCCCGTGCTGGTAGCATCTGTGAGCTGCCTCCTCTTTTTACCCTGGGTTGTCACACAAAGGTAATTTTTGATAGTCTGTCATGACGTAACAAAGTTTGGGAGGCACTCTTCTATACAATGGTTCTCAGTATTGGTTCCATGAGAGGATTAAGGATACACTCAAGACACTCCCAAGGATCACTTAAATGAGTCTTCCAGACAAATGGGACTTTGGAGGTTGCATCTTGTCCAACCCTCTGAGTCCATGCATTTTTCTCACAGTGGCTTATTGGTGGACTTGGCCTTTCCAGTGATAGAGCTCACTAGCTCCTAAGGACTCCCACTCCATTTTTGGACGGCTCTAAGCTCTAGAAAATCCTCCTTTATATTGAGCTAGAAACTACCTCTCTATAAATTCCACACTTTGGCCTCATTCTGTCCTTCAGATCACGTAGAACAAGCTTATACTGAATCATAAACTACAGCACTTCTGATACTACCCCTCCCCTCAGGAGTTTTGTTTGTTTTATTAATACCCTTCTTTTTTTTTTTTTTTTAAAGATTTTATTTATTTGGCAGAGAGATAGTAGGCAGAGAGGCAGGCAGAAAGAGAGGAGGGAGCGGGCTCCCCGCTGAGCAGAGAGCCCGATGCAGGGCTCGATCCCAGGACCCTGGGATCATGACCTGAGCCGAAGGTAGAGGCTTTAACCCACTGAGCCACCCAGGTGCCCCATTAGTACACTTCTTTAAGAACAGTTTTATACTTGCAAAAAAATTGAGCAGATAGTACCGAGTCCCCATATATCACTCTATGCCCCATACCCAGTTTCCCTTATTATTAAAATCTTGTATTTGTGTTGTACTTCAGTTGTAATAATGAACTGATAGTGATACACTTTTTTAGATTTTTAAAATTTTTTACTTATTTTAGAGAAAGAGAGCATGCACGCAAGTGCAGAGAGGGACACAGGGCAGAGGGAAAGAGAGAGAGAGAATCTCAAGCAGTCTCCCTGCTGAGCACCAGAGCCCAACATGGGGCTTGGTCTCACAACCCTGAGATCATGACCTGAGCTGACATCACAAGTCAGATGTTTAACACACTAAGCTACGCAGACACTGAATTTTTATTTATTTTTATTTTTTAAAATTCAGATAATGATACTTTTTTTTAGAAGATTTTATTTACTTATTTATTTGACAGAGAGACAAACAGCAAGAGAGAGAACACAAGCAGGGGGAGTGGGAGAGGGTGAAGGAGGGTTCTCACCAAGCAGGGAGCCCGATGCAGGGCCCTATCCCAGGACCCTGGGGTCATGACCTAAGCTGAAGGCAGACGCTTAATGACTGAGCCATCCAGGTGCCCCAAGATAATGATACATTTTTATCTAAACTCCATACTTTTGGCAGATTTTCTTATTACCTAAGGTTCTTTGTCTGCTCCAGGTTCCTATCTAGGCTGTGACAGTTTTTCAGACTTTCGTTGTTTTTGATGATCTTGACAGTTTTGAGGATTGCTGGTCATTTATATTGTAGGATGCCTTTCTGTCGGAATTTGTTTTTCTCATGATGTCATTGGGGTTGTAGGATTTGGGAGGAAGCCTACTTGAGGTAAAGGGCCATTTTCATCCATCGTATCAATGGTCCATATTATCCACATGGTTTATGGTCGCTGATGTTGATTAGATTACCTGGCTAAGGTAGTCTTTGTCTAGTTTATCCTGTAAAGTTGCTTTTGTTCCCTGCTTTCCATGCCATACTTTTTGGAAACAAGTCACTATGCACAGCTTAAAGGGTGGGGAGTTATGCTCTCCTCCTCCAGGGTGGAATGTCTGTATAATGGGAACTCTTCTGCATGGGAAACTTGTTTCTTCTCCCCTATTTATTTCTTTATTAATTTATTTACATCAGTATGGATTCATAGATATTTATTTTAAACTTCAAATTATATCCAACACTACTTTATTATTTTTGTTAAAAATTTTCCAGCTTTGGCCATTGGGAAAACTTTCAATTGGTTCCTGTGTCCTTTTGACACACTTTCATCGATGTGTTTTTGTTTGTTTGTTTGTTTTTTAGCCCTTCTTTACTTTATTTTTTTAAATTTAATTTTATTTTTTCAGTGTTCCAAGATTCATTGTTTATGCACCACACCCAGTGCTCCACGCAATATGTGCCCTCCTTAATACCCACCACCAGGCTCACCCAACCCCCCACCTCCTCCCCTCCAAAACCCTCAGATTGTTTTTCAGAGTCCATAGTCTCTCATGGTTCATCTCCCCCTCCGATTTCCCTCAACTCCCTTCTCCTCTCCATCTCCCCATGTCCTCCATGTTATTTGTTATGCTCCACGAATAAGTGAAACCATACGATAATTGACTCTCTCTGCTTGACTTATTTTACTCAGCATAATCTCCTCTAGTCCTGTCCATGTTGATATAAAAGTTGGGTATTCATCCTTTTTGATGGAGGCATAATACTCCATAGTGTATATTGACCACATCTTCCTTATCCATTCGTCTACTGAAGGGCATCTTGGTTCTTTCCACAGCTTGGTGCCTGTGGCCATTGTTGCTATGAACATTGGGGTACAGATGGCCCTTCCTTACTTTATACCAGTAGAAGATGCTCCAGGCTCATCTTGTGCATTTTCAGACCCAGTCCTAGAATCAATCATTTTTCCAAGGAGCCTTGGTTCCTTTTACTGGAGAATGGTATTAGAAACCAAGTAGTGAGTGTTAGGTGTGCTTGTTCCTTTGGGGGTATTATTTCTTTTAGCTAACAAAGCTAACAAAGCTGTGTGTGTGTGTGTGTGTGTGTGTGTGTGTGCACACAAGTGAATGCATTAACCCTTATGTAAACACATACCTATAGATATTTCTATATGTAACCAATTGTAAGTACGTTGAGTTAAACATGAGTTCCTACTAATGCCTTTAACCCTAATCCATTATCACATGGTGGTAATGTTGATGATGACTTTGATTATTTGTAAATCTCCAGTCTAACATGGGAAACCTGGTTCCTGTCATCCACAATCCATTTATTTAGTCATTTGATTTCAATATATATGTATGGTAGTATCAGAATTGTTAACCTCTCAGACATTTTGTTTTGTTTATCTTCTCTCATATTAAATATCCTCAATGCCTTTAAGCATTTTCGACTGTTCATCTTGTTCATACTCCATCAGTTCTCAGTCCATGTTTTCCTTCTCATGAGAAATAACCAAAAAATCACTCTCCATTTTACAAGAGAATGACTTCTAGCCAGTACTTACCCTTGGTATATACAAAGCACTGGTTTAAGTGCTTTATGCACATGAACTCACTTAGTCCTTATAACAGTCCTATGAGACTGGTACCGTCATTATCTCTGTACTGCAAGAGGAAAGGTTAGTAACTTGCCCAAGGTCAAACAACTAATGAGTAGTGGAGCTGGGATTCAAAACTAAGGTCTGGTGTCAGAGTTCATATCTGTGATCATTATTTTGTGCCACATTGCTGCTAAAGCGTCTTTCTGAAGTACTGCTGTGCATATGTAACGCCCAGACTTTCAAACTATCAGTGATTCACCCCTGACCATTAGATAAAGACCAAATATCTTAGGTAAGACTTCACTGCCTTCCTCAACCCAGTATATCCTCTGCTCCAGCTTAGCCAGCATGAGCAGTGAAGACTGTCAGAGCATTCCGAGCTACTGTTTCACCTTAAGAGCACACTCTCTACCCATCCTCCCAGATAAAGCCCAGATCAAGCCAAGCCCCTTCCACAAAGCCTCCTCACATCCCTTCTAGCAGATGCATTTGCATGGATCTCTTCCTTCTTTGTCGACACTCATTGTTCATACCCTTTGTTTGGTACTTAGTTGTGTTTTATTAATATACTTTTCATTGGTCTCTCCAGTCTCCCTAGTTGTTCTCAATGCCAGCTTGTCATTGTTGATGACTGTTACAACTTTAATTCCCGCATGACTTATTTGATGAAAAGTTGGGACTTTGTGAGATTTGTGATTGCAGTATTTGCTCAGATATCATCATTGTCCATTCAATAGATAACCAAATCCTGCATTAGTATATGTTAGTCAATCAAATTAGTTTGGTCTTAGGCCATGAACCATGCTCTATGCAGCCCCTACTCCCTCAGATCATGTCCCTATTCTAGGAGGTCAAGATGGCCAATTCTACATAGTTCCCATCATTACAGCTCTGTATAGGGCTTAGCTGTGTGGGGTGATATTAAGTGGAAGAATCGTCCCCAGTTCCTATTTCAGTGTGGCTAGTATGCCAGGTTTTACAGGAGTGGGTCTGGCACCAATTGTGTCTCAGATTAATCTCATTCAGCTCCCTAAGAGGGCGCTGGAAAAGAAGGGGAACCCATGAGATCTGCTTCAAAGAGAAAAACCTCGATTCAAACTGTAGCCTGTTCTTGCTAAACTTTAGTAATTTTAGTGCCACCTTAATGGTTTTTGCGATATCTGCATAATGCTCACATTTTTTAACTTAAATTTTGTTCTCATTTTACATAGTAAAGTTGTAGGTTTAATATGTTAATATCCATTTTTCAAATGGATATTAAAATAAATGTATAAACATTAGATAGCTGTTATCTTGTATCGCATGCAATTACGTCACATACTTTGATGGTGTGTCTGTGACCCTTTGGGGGACACAGCCCTGCTGTTTTGGTTTTTCCTCCTGATGAGGTGTGAAGTCCGTTCTGATCAGGTCACAGGTGTTCAGGCTGGGCTCCTGTATTCTAGTGGGTTCCACAGGGGCACCTTCAGAGCCACTCTGAGGGTAGAAAGAGTCCCTGGGCAAGACTGTGGGCATTTTCTTCTCTTCAGAAAGAGGAGCTCAGCTTTTAGTTCTTCCCTGTCCAGGGTGCCTAGTTAAGATTTTATTTGAAGAAAGGCTTCTGTGGATATTTTTTAAAGTTTGAAAACCATAGGACAATTCACTCCAGGATGGGTACTGCCAGAAAGACGACTTCATCCATATATTCATTCAGTACTTCTCTGGGCCTCTCTTAGCTCTTCCTAGCTTTGGTATCAAGAGAGCTGGCTCCAACTGTGTCTTGATTGTTGTAATGAAGCAAAACATTTCTCAATATCTTGAGATGATATCATGCTAAATACTATTCCAATACTGTTCTACTTGATCTAGGTTGAGAGTAAGCCTTTGGTTCAAGCCCAGAAGCCACCTTCCAAGATCAAGGACCTCAGAATGACTCGATTCTTGCCTAAGGTGGGAAGTGATGTTTAGTGTCTTTTTTCTAGGAAAGGTTGAAGGTAGGTGGGTGGCTAGGATAGCTTTTCAGAGGCATTTTTCATCAACTCAGCATAACATGATGCATATGTTCTATCCACATCTCCACATTATTTTAAATGTTGCTATTCACCGACAGACTACCCCTCTTGTAATCAATCAGTGCATGAGGGCAGGGATCCAAGTGAGGTCAAATCAGTAATATAAAGGAAATGTGAGCTTATGTTGCACCAAAGGAGATGTACATTATATAGCAGGAAATGTTTTCCCATATTAGGATGATAAGATATTGGAATGATGATAATAATGGCTAACACTTATGGAATACTCTACATGAATTGCCTCATTTACCTCACAAAAGCCTTATGAGGTAGATCCCATTTTTGTCCCCATGGTAGTGGTGAGATAACTGAAGCTTAGAGAAAGAGATGTGTGGCCTATTTAGGGTCTGCAGTTGTATGTGGTGGAGCAGGGATTCAAACCCAGAGCTCATCTGCTTGACCACTCTGCTTTTCTCTACAAGAGCTTTGAAAATAGATTTAGCCTGGATTTGGTTCAGACTTGTTCTTGCTGTAGCAGGGGAGCTGGGAGAAATGACTACCTGGAGACATAGATTTCTTGCCTGAGGCTTCTGCATCTTATCCGCTTTCTCCTTATATAGAACCCAAACACCAGCATTGCTTCACTCCCTTTTGTGGATACCAAGGGGAAGAAGAATATGGTTAACTTCCCACGCATCAGCAACAAAATCTTGCTAAAGCCACCCCTCCTGTATCAGGTGAGTACAGGGCAGTGGACATGGCCCTGAGCAGGCAGGTCAAAGAGTCTGGTCCGGAACCCAGTTTAGAAAGGCTGAGGATGGTGGGAAAAGCACAATGTCACCTGAAGAGTTGGGTTCTCGTCCCGTTCTTACTCTTTACAGTGAATGTAAACCTTAGCAAATAAATCACTGACTTTCTTTTATCTACAAAATGGGCTCTCCATAGGGTTGTCATGAGGACTCATTGAGGGAAAGAAGAATGAAATGTCTGGTATATAAATGGTAGAAGCATATGAAATGATTGTTTTCCTCCAATGTCTCCTATATTTTTTGGTGGAAGGACCAAAAAGAAAGAGCATAAGAACGTGCCAAGTTAAAGAGGTATTATAGGCACAAAAGTTGAAGAGTTTGTGCCCTTGGGCAAATCACTTTATCTAGTTAGGAAATGACCTTCTTAAGAGCAGTAGTAAAAAAAAAAAAAAAACTATTCCTATTTTTTCCTGGAGTAAGATGTCGCTGGGGCTGTCAACTGCATAAGGTATTGTGAATGGCCTCACAGAGAATAATGTGTGTCAGACAGATACTTCCTTTGAGAGGAAGACTGAGAAAACCTAATGTCTGATGATTATCATTTTCTCCCTGGAAAGCTAGGAGAAGAATCTGGCTGGACGTGGGTGTTCTTGGACTGATCAATGGTTTGTGACACCCAAAAGTCTAATCAGTTCTTTATTTCAAGTCTCTTTGTCTGGACAGGATAATCAAAGTCACAATCAGATGCCAGCCTCCGAGCTCAAGGCTTCAGAAATGCCTTTTCATTCAAGCATTAAAACCGAAGATCCCAAGCCAGAGGAGAAACCACCAAGAAAGCACAAGGTGCCTCTGACAGCAGCAGGTATGTCTTTTGGGAAGTAGCAGGGTATAGGGGGCTGATTCTAGATAGTCAAGTTGTCCTGAGCTGAGCTGAACCAGAGAGGGCTAAGCTTCGAGGTGTTGGAGACGTCAACTAAGACAACAAGGCAAAATGAAAGTAACAGTAAGCTTCTCATCACTTACTATGATAATATAAGGAAGAGGATAAACCGGGGAAAACACCAACTCCTCAGTGTTCCATTTTCCTTGTGGACTGGCATCACTCCAGGTAAGATGTATGAGCTCAGTCAGAGTTCACCGCCTAAGGAGCTGAACAAGCCTCCTGTCATTTTATGCAGGAGGGGGAGGGAGAGGTGGAGGGGAAGGGCTCGGCGTGGAAATGTACTGAGTACTGAGTCAGAGTAGGGCAAGTGTCTTGATGTCTCGCTTCCTCCTCTTGATAAGGAGGTCTTGGCAGAAGTATCCGAGGAAGGCATCTGAATAGGGGCTCCTGGGTTAGAAATGTAGATGTGCATAAGTGCATGGCTGCTTAGGGGAACCTGAGCCCTTGACTGCAACTTCTCAGAGATTCCATGCACTGGCTCTGCACCAGTGCTGTTGTGGGGAGGGCGTCTTCCCCATGAACCCTGCCAAGAAGCCTTTGTCATTACCTATGGTTGGGCCTGAAAGAGCACTCATAGTTTTTGGCCAGGGCTCCAACTCCTCACAAGGTTCAGAGATGCATCCCCTATTAGAATTCAAAGGAAGAAAACCAACACCCACTTTGCCAACACTATCTGACGCTTGGAGCTCTTTACCCACAGCCTTTAAATCGTTGTCCTTCCTCTTCTTAAACAATCTTAGGAACTACCCACAAGGAGACCACTTCAATCTCGAGCTAGTTCTGCCTTTACAGAGCTCATATCTGCTTCCTTGCTGTCTTAGGTCTTGGTTCTGTCTTCTGGGCTAAGACTACGCAGCTTTCACATGACTGCCCTTCACACAGGTCTTGTCTCTCGTGTCTTTCTTCCTCCTAGCAGTTCCTTCTCCAACTCTTCAGCAGTTTGTCAAATAACGTGGTGCCTTCCCCTCCCACCCCCAATCCTCAGGACTCTCTCTCGGCACTCTCCAATTTAACTCCTTAAAGTTTGAACCCCACCCCACCTGCCGCCAAACCAAACACCAAACACCTGATGGGGGCTGGTCAGAAGAGGGTAGAGAAGAGCAAACACAAGTTTCTTCCTTGCAGTCTGAGCTGCAGATTTGAGTGGGTAATACCTCCTGGGCCTTTGAAGCTGCACTTTAGTAACCTGCCTGGCCCTTGAAGACATTATAGTTTGCAAACCCTCTTGGGAAAAACTGTTTGTGTAGCCCCAAACCATATCAACTTGGAAACTGCTGCCAGTAGTTTCATACTACTGTTGACACCAGCTTTACCTCCTGAAATTTGTACCCATGCTGCTGCAACCCATAGCTTTTGGGAGCTAAATTCTCTTTCCTTTCCTTTGTGTTTCCCTCCTAATTTGTTGAAATCAGCACAACACCGTAACATTTATCCTTTACATTTCTACCTGTGAGATTTAAGACATGTGGTCATTAGTAAGCCACCTGGTTGAGGGCAGGAGTGACTGGCTCATGAGCTAGAAGGCGTGCCATCATCAGGACCCTGGGCAAATCCCCATATTGCCTCAACTGACAACTATAGTGTCTTTCACACAGAGGCTCTTAAGTTTTTTAAGAACGAGCTATCTTCATATGAGCAAAGTGAAATCCTGGGCTACACGGAGCTGTGGTTCCTGGGGCTTGAAGCAGAGAAGCTCCACGTGACTCCTGAGAAGTTCAGCAAAACGAGTTTTGATGATGAACACGGCTCCTATATAAAGGTGATGGGGAAATATGTCGTGGTTACTCCAGGGGCCTGGGGCTCAGGGACAAGAAGTAGTCTGGAAAGAAAAAAAGTGTGGGTTTTTTCTTTTTTTTGAAATCACATTTGGTGATGATACATCTCAAACTAGGCATCCTGAAGGATTCTAGTAGGTGCTAACCAAAGAAATGTCATATTTAAAAATTGGAAAACACGCAATTAATATACAAACTACTCACTAACAGAGTACTGATTTTTCTCCAAGAGTATTTGGGGAAGAGGCTTGCATCCTGAGCAGATTCCCACAGGTTCTTTTTCTGCATAACCCTGTACCCATTGGAAGAGCCAGACTCCAGGGGAAAAATGCAGTCTCCACAACATCCTCTTTTTTGTCTCCTCCATACAATCCCACACATGGACCTCTTTCTATTTCATTTTAAATGCCATTTTTCCACAACCAAAAAAAGTTCTTGTCACTGGCAGTGACAGGAGTGAAAGGCAGTGAAAGGAGTCCTTGTCTCCTTTCAATTTCCCAGAGATCGATCCTAGCAAAGGGGGTCTCTCCTTCTCCTCTTCTGATTGTCTCTCTGGGGTTAACCAGGACAGTGCCTCATATCAGCCTGAAGGCAAAATCTGGGCAGTGGAAAGTGTCCCTTTTGCCTCAGAAAGCAATTTCCACTTCTTTTTTTTTTTTAAATATTTTATTTATTGGACAGATGGAGATCGTAAGTAGGCAGAGAGGCAGGCAGAGAGAGAGGAAGGGAAGCAGGCTCCCCGCTGAGCAGAGAGCCCGACCTGGGGCTCGATCTCAGGACCCTGAGACCATGACCCGAGCCGAAGGCAGAGGCCCTAACCCACCGAGCCACCCAGGCGCCCCCAATTTCCACTTCTGAAAACGTCCAGATACATGATGCTTAGTCCACCAGGTTACTAGGCTGCTGGCAATTTCCTCCTCTGGACATTTCCTCACAATGGGGTTACATTTAAAGAAGACAAGATTGGTCTTCGATGGCTTCAAAGAAGAGACATATTTCTTAGGAGTATTAAGAGCCGCGCGTCTCGAGCTTTACTATGCACACAATTCCCCTGGAGATCTTGTTAAAAATGTGGATTTTTATCCTGCAGGTGTGGGGTGGAGCCTGAGATTTTGCCTTTTTCAGAAGTTTCCAGGCAATGCCCACACTGCTGGTCCTTGGGTCACACTCTGAGAAGGAAGGCTTTAGAATTTCTGGCATAGATCCTCCATCGAGTGCCCTAGTTCTTAACATTTTTAGGCCAAGGATCTCTTTGGGAGTCTGATCTATGCTATAAGTCCTCATTCCAGAAAAGGCATCCTGAACATACATAAAGTTTCAAAGAGGAGTGGGTTGTTAAGGGATCCTTTGTTAAGAATCTCCAATACAAACCTTACTTCCAGTTCATCTGGACACCCTTAGCTCCTCCACCCCGACCCTACCTGGGTGTAGAGTCTCTGGGAAATTCCCCAGCGATGTCAGCAGTACCTTTATATTAATTCACTGCAGTTCAGTTCCTCAGTCTCAAATATAGGTAGCAAAGTTACTGGTGGAGGCAGGCACAGGGATAATGCATGCTCACTGCATAATCAAAATCTCCATCTCCATTGCATTCCGATGCATGCCAAATTCCCAAACAAGCAGCACAACTGCATTCTCATTTCTATTCTGTCAGCCATTATTAGCTGAATACCTGTTTGAGAACCTGTCATACACTTGAGCATGTGCCAGACTCTGGAAATATAAAAGGAACTATAGAAATGAGTACAACCTGTTCCTGGCCTCAAGTAATAACAATCAATGTCAAAGTTGACATGTAGATGAATAATTATGATACAGCCAAATTGATGACCCGTGCAAAATAACTTTATGCCAACATGTGCAGAACTTGTCCATTGCCCTTTCCCTGTACATTGTCACGACAAATCTTTACAAGTAGGGTAATCCACGTCCACGTATTAGTAACATATCTGTTGATATGCCTGATCCTGATTCCTGCGGCATAAATGAACCAGCAGCACAGAATCACAAACACACCCTGAGGACTTGTGCACAAACACATGTCTTTCACCCCTCCCTAATTCCTGAGTGCAAAACTGGGAATCAGAGATTCTCAGAACTGGAAGGCATTAGAGGTTCTTAACTAGGACCTTCAGTTACAGATGAGGGCACTCAGTTCAGAGTGGGAAAGTGACTTGTCTGAAGATAGGGAGATAAAGTCTTTTTAATTAAAAAATTTCCTGTTGCTTTGAATAAATACCTGTTCTCTAGTTCCCAGCCCATGGAGGGACATGGGTGACTCTGGCTCTTGGAAAATCTTTCTCCTCTTAGTTGAGAAAGGTTCAAGTTCTGTACTGCTAACTCTCACATTAGAATTAAATCTGGGTAAGTCAAGAGGAGAACCAGATCTGACCAGGAAGAGACAGAACAGACAGGAAGCCTTCTTTGATTGCTGGAGACAGATCCAGGGTCTGAAATAGAACTTCCCTCAAACTAAGGCTGCTGCTCAGCTGCATTCAAGAATTATGAAATATCCAAACTGAAAGGGACCTGAGAACCACTTTGTTCAATCATCTTAACTTTACAGGTTCCCACATAGGCAGAAAACCAGAGGTGATAGCAGGACTGGGACTAGAACCCAGTTTTTCTTTTTTAAAATTTTTTTATTTTTAAAGATTTTATTTACTTATTTGTCTGAAAGGGAGAGAGAACAAGCAGGGGGAAAGGCAGGCAGAGGGAGAAACAGGTTCCCCATTGAGCAAGGAGCCCAATGTGGGACTCGATCCCAGGACCCTGGGATCATGACCTGAGCCCAAGGCAGACACTTAATCGACTGAGCCACCCAGGCATCCCTAGAACCCAAGTTTTCTAAAGACCATCCAATGTTCTTTGCACTGCCTGACGTGGATAGAGCCTTGTGGGACCTTCCTGACACCACATTGGTAGCCTGGGATCTGAGCAGCCACTGACCAATGCAACAGTAAGGAGAAGAGGATGGGAGTTGCACAAACACCTGGTGCAGTTCAGAAAGTTCCCCCAGGGGTAAACCAGGGCCTGACACAGGGATGCCACTATCAGGGAAGCCCCAGAGCCTATGACTCTGTTCCTTACCCTGGTCTGGCTTCTGCAGGTCCTGCATGACCACATTGCCTACCGCTATGAGGTTTTGGAGATGATCGGGAAGGGGTCCTTTGGACAGGTGGCCAAGTGCTTGGATCACAAAAACAATGAGTTGGTGGCCTTGAAAATCATCAGGAACAAGAAGAGGTGTGGTTTGGTAGATGGCCTAGGCCATGGGAGGGGTGGTCTGCATGATTCTGACCCCTTCACAATGCCAACCCTTCCTGACTCTACCTTTTCCTCTGATCTTCCTTGTCCTTTCCTCTTTCTCTAATTATCTGATTCCACAATGGGGCAAAGAGGAAGCAAGAATATGATGCTTTTAGTGCTTTCTACCCACACCCCCTGGACTCTCGTTGGGGCGATGGGGAGGAGCTGGAGAACGGGGCTAACTGTTGCAGTATGACATGACACTGTGAATTCTGTCCCCATTCCCTACCCTCCCTGCCACTCCCCTGCCATTTCAGATTTCACCACCAGGCCCTGGTGGAGCTGAAGATCCTGGAAGCTCTCAGAAGGAAGGACAAAGACAACACCCACAATGTGGTGCACATGAAGGACTTTTTCTATTTTCGCAATCATCTCTGCATCTCCTTTGAACTCCTGGGGTCAGCTGCTTTTTCTTTTAATTTATTTTCTTTTGAAAAGTTGCTTAAGATGACAGAAGAGAAACTTTGAGGTCAGAGCACTGGGTTTTTCTAGAAGTGGACGTGAATGGCAAGGAGCCAATGGAGCTGGACACAAAGCTGCCCATCTCACCCCATCCCTCAGTCACACCTGTCGCCTGCCAGCATACTCAGGATGTGCTGCCTCAGTTCTGGGTGCCAAACTGGGTGACATAACCAATACAAGTCCTCTTCCCTCAAGACTAAAACAGAAATATATTGAAAGGGATTATCCTTTGCCACTATGTCCCCACTCACTGGCTTTACAATCCTGTGGTGCTGAGTTTGGAACCCAAGGGAGCAGGCAGCTAGTGTTCCCGGGGGGAAAGGACTTTGATTTTGAGCAAATAAGGATAGGAGCAGATATTTTTGGTCAGGAAACAGAATCTGACTGAAATAGATTAGCATCACCTATCTGAATATTGGAGCTAGAAGGGTGTGCTAATTGGAAGGGCATGCTAATTTAATTACTTGTCTCTCTGAGAAGATCATCTTCCATAATTTGAACAAAACCAAAAACCCAGAAAGAATTTAGCAAAGGGGCATAATTAGGGTAGACTCTCAGGGGCTCAGTATTATGGGATTCACTGAGCTGGTAGCTTGGTGCTCCCATGACACCACTGCTGTTAGTAAAATTCTAGGAACCAGGTAAACTTGAATCAGAAGGAACATTGATACTTTTCTCAGCACCTCTGATGACTACAAAATGTGGTCCACTTTCCAGTATGCAGAGGTGAATTATCTTCCTTCTGTCAAAATGAACAAGCCAGGATGCCTTTCTAGACCATAACTCACAGTCACAGTCAGGTATCATTGTATTTAAAAGAGCTTTGGCAAGTGAGGAGGGACAGGAGTGCGGAGGGAGAATCCAAAGACCAGAGAGGTTAGGCGTTTCCTAAGGTCACACAGCTAGTCAGGATGAGGCTAGAGCTTCACATCTCCCCTGTACTCCTCGAGAATAAGTGGCTTCCTAAATACTTCCAGAGTTCAAGAAGGCTTAGAAATGGAAGATCGGGAGAAACCAGGAAGAAGTTGATGCAGAGTTGTCTCTGGGCTGTGCCCTTCTCTCCCTCCTCTCCCCATCTTAACAGTTTGCAGAGTCACAAACGGGTAGCCCACAGATCCGTTTTTCTTGTTAAAATGCTTTGCATTTGTTTCCAACATTTGTAAGTCATCAGATTTCACATAATATAAAAGGCTTTTTATACAATAGTGCAGGCTTCTGCCTGTCAAGAAAATTTGGGATAATCAAGCAAGAGGAAATCATTTCTGCAAGGCTACAGTTGGATGGGACTGAGCATCCAGGCTCAATTTAGATAGGGTCGGGTTTCTCCATTTTGCCTTAGCCTGCACCTGCCCACTCTCTTATCTCCTTACCATCAGGAACCTTTAGATGTTTTGGATAGCCTTATTAGTTTGGGGTAGGAGTGGCCACTCCTAGGTGGTGGAATTCCTGGATGTCCTTGAAGGGCCTGAGAAACTACGAATATTTCAGAAGTTTGGCCCAACCTTTTAACACCCACATGGGTAACAAAGTGGTTAAATGATCTTGCCACATAAGAAACAAGGGGACATCTGAGAGGCCAGCACAGTGGAGCTTCACACCAGGGCCCTCAAGAATCACGGGAAAGTTGAGTATGTAGGACATGGAAAGCCCTGCCTCTGGTATGAGGCTTGCCTACTACCCGAGGGAAACCAGGTGATATGGGATTGCTTGTAGGCTCAAACTTAGCAGTGTATCTTCTGCACTGATACACACCCCTTACTTTCTCTCCCTTTTCCAGAATCAACTTATATGAGTTGATGAAGAATAATAGCTTTCAAGGCTTCAGTCTGTCAATAGTTCGGCGCTTCACCCTCTCTGTCTTGAAGTGTTTGCAAATGCTTTACGTAGAGAAAATCATTCACTGTGATCTCAAGCCTGTGAGTACAAGCTCTGTCCTGCCAAGGGAGCGGGTTCCCACCCCTCAGAAATGGTTCGCCCCATTCTGTTCTCCAGTGGTAACTGGGAAGCCATCATGGCCAAGGCTCCAGGGCGGGAGCCAAGCAGTTATGTTTTTATGTTGTGTAAGCCAAGAACAATGCAGTGAAGACTAAGGGGCAGATATCAGGGCAATGCTTTATCATCATCAGGGCAATGGTTTATCATCAAGACAGACGGGAGCAGGAAGGTCTGAGGGCTTTCCTACAGGGGACTTAGGGGTGTGCAGAGACATATGTTATGTAGATAGATGGAGAACCTCTGTACTAAACCCTGACTTTATCCACTGTTCTCTGAGTTGGTCCTAGGGTACAGCAAATCCTTTGCTCCAAATGACATGCCCTTCCCACATGTCCTGCTGGTGCTCTATACTTAGCTCTCTTATTGCTCTGGTTGCTATGTAGGGATGCTTTCTTTATCTTCCACTGAGTGCAAGCTCCCCCAAGGTCAGGGACCATGCCTTCTCACCATTTAATTCATAGGATCTATCATGGTACCTGGCAATAGTAATGGTAGGCAACAAATAAATGCTTGTTAGAAGGGTTAATGACTGCAGACTTGAGGAGTGCAGGAAGGTAGCTAGGGGAAAGGGATAAGGGTGTGAAGTAGGCAATCAGGAGCTTGTTCCAAAAACAACATGGCTCTCACAGATATGTAAATATCCCTTAAGTTTTCCTCATTCCCTCCCTTCTCCTCATGCTCCCTGAAACAGTTAATTTTTTTATTGTTTCCTGTTTTAATTCTTGTATAGTTTATACAGCATTATATCAGTTTCAGGTGTGCAATATAGTGACTCCAACATTTCCATACCACACTGGTGCTCATCATGATAAGTGTACTCTCTAATCCCCATCATCTGTTTCCCCCATCACTGCACCTACCTCCCATCTGATAGCCATCAGTTTGTTCTCTGTGGTTAAGAGTCTGTTAAGAAACATCTTGGGGGTGCCTGGGTGGCTCAGTGGGTTAAAGCCTCTGCCTTCGGCTCAGGTCGTGATCCCAGAGTCCTGGGATCGAGCCCCGCATCAGGTTCTCTGCTCAGCGGGTAGCCTACTTCCTCCTCTCTTTCTCTCTCTCTCTCTCTCTCTCTCTCTCTCTCTCTGCCTTTCTGCTTACTTGTGATCTCTGTCAGGTAAATGGATAAAATCTGTAAAAAAAAAAAAAAATAAATGTCTTGGTTTGTCTCTCTCTCTCTCTTCCTCTCGTTTTTTTGCTTTTTTGCTTTGGTTCTTAAATTCCACATGTGAGTGAAATCATATGGTATTTTTCTTCATCTGACTTATTTCCTTTACCATTATGCTTTCTAGATCCATCCACATTGTTTCAAATGGCAAGATTTCATTCTTTTTTATGGCTGAATAATGTTCTATTGTATACATATACACCACTTTTTCTTTTCTTTATCCATTCATCAGTTGATAGGCTCTTGGGCTGCTTCCATTATTTGGTTATTGTAAATAATGCTGCTATAAACATAGGGGTGCATACATCCCTTTGAATTACTGTTTCGTATTTTGGGGTAAATACCCAGTGGTGTGATTAGTGGATTATAGGGTAGATCTTTTTTTTTAAATTTTTTTTAAGTGCTCCAAGATTCATTGTTTATGCACCACACCCAGTGCTCCAATGCAATACATGCCCTCCTTAATACCCACCACCAGGCTCACCCAACTCCTCAACCCCCTCCCCTCCAAAACCCTGAGTTTGTTTCTCAGAGTCCATAGTCTCTCATGGTTTGTTTACCCCTCCGATTTCCCCCAAGTCCCTTCTCCTCTCCTTCTCCCAATGTCCTCCACGTTATTCCTTATGCTCCACAAGTAAGTGAAACCATATGATAATTGACTCTCGCTGCTTGACTTATTTCACTCAGCATAATCTCCTCCAGTCCCGTCCATGTTGATACAAAAGTTGGGTATTCATCCTTTTTGATGGAGGCATAAGATTCCATTGTATATATGGACCACATCTTCTTCTTTTTTTTTTTTTAAAGATTTTATTTATTTGACAGAGATCACAAGTAGGCAGAGAGGCAGGCAGAGAAAGAGGAAGGGAAGCAGGCTCCCCGCTGAGCAGAGAGTCCGATGCGGAGCTCGATCCCAGGACCCTGAGATCATGACCTGAGCTGAAGGCAGAGGCCTTAACCCACTGAGTCACCCAGGCACCCCCTGGACCACATCTTCTTTATCCATTCGTCTGTTGAAGGGAAACTTGGCTCTTTCCACAGTTAACTTTTTTGAGGAATCTCCATACCAAAACAATTAAAAAAAAACCTGTAACTCACTGGGCAAATTAGGAATATTTTTACCATCCAATATTGACAAGATAAAGATGTTCTCTCAGGGATTACTGGTGGAGTCTCACAAGACTGGTGATACATTGTTTTATTCTACACATTCAAGTTCCTAATCCTCAGCTTTGTTGCTTCAAAGGGTCACTATAACTATGGTTTTTGGGCTTAGAGGACTGACCCTAAGCAAGGAAATTCACATGACATAGTGGATTTCTTTGAGAAATAGTAAACTAAAATATACATACCCAGTAGGAAAGTGTGCATGCAACCAGGAGAGTGCTTGGTGATTGTAGATCAAGAATCAGGGGGTTATTCAAAGATACAAATGTAGTGTCATGAAGGGACATCTGCACCCCGATGTTTAGAACAGCAATGTCCACAGTAGCCAAACATGGAAAAAGAGTCCAGATGTCCATTGACAGATGAATAGATAAAGAAGATGTGGTTTATATATACAATGGATATTAAGCCGGCATCAAAGAAATGAAGTCTTCCCATTTGCAATGATGTGGATGAAGAAACTAGAGGGTATTATGCTAAGTGAAATAAGTCAATCAGAGAAAGACAATTATATGATTTCACTCAATGTGGAATTCAAGAGACAGAACAGATGAGCATAGGGGAAGAGAGGGAAAAATAAAACGAGACAAAATTAGAGAGGGAGACAAATCATTACAGACTCTTAATCATAGGAAACTGAGGGTGCTGGACCGGTGGGGTGTAGGGGAATGCAGTAGCTGGGTGATGGGCATTAAGGAGGGCACTTCATATAGTGGGCACTGGGTGTTATATACAACTGATGAACCACTGAACTCTACCTCGGAAACGAATAATAGACTATATGTAAATTAATTGAATTTAAAAATTAAAAAAAAAGAATCAAGGAGTTATTGACTCAAAGGATAGTTTTGATGAGCCACTATGGCTTGATGCATCGATCCCCTCTCTAGAGCTATATTCTGTCAATATGATGAGAAGGCCTGCGCCATTCAGTTACAGAACCTTTGCATTGGTCTGGAGACACACCAGTAATGTCTGCTTTTTACAGACTTTTGTTGATTGAAGTCTTCCAGTTAATATAGATATTCTTCAGGAAAGGAATATGGACTAAATTTGTACTTTCTTGATTTGTGGTGCCAGAGGCTTCAGACCAGGCCTGCTGGATCATATCTAGAAAGTTAAGGGACTCAGTAAGTGACTAATTCATCTGATAACTCGTAATAGTCGATTCATCTGATATTGAGAACTGTGAAAACATGACTGTTACTTTAAACTCCAGCCCTAGGTAGTACACCCTCATGCCCGGAAAGCCCAGGAGCTCTGGTTCCTTAACCACAGCTCTCTGGGGACCCTGGTTTCACATTTTCCCCAAAGTCAGTGAAAGAATCACAACTCAAATTGAATTATTGCCTTTTTTTTTTTGATCCACTACTGACATATCAGTATGTTGGAGGAACGCTTACAGGAAACATTAGATTTAGTCAATGATATTTCTAAGGCCTTATGCAAGCAAGAGATAGAGTCAGGTACTAAGGAGATAAAAATAAACCCATAGGGTTCAGGAGTTACACATTCTCTATGGGGAAGGAAACAAAATATGTGCAAAAGAAATACTGCCAGGCAGCCAATGCTGGGTCAAAATAAGAGGTAGAGACCACAGATCGAATGGGAAGTCAGAGGAGTGGGGAGAACATGGTGTCTGGAGATATGGGAGGAGGCCAGCTTGGAGCTAGTCACATTTTGAACTGGGTCCCGGAGGATGGCAGGCATTCTGGTAAGTAGCGTGTGTAGAGCAACATTATTAAAACCTGACATCTGTCTTTCTCCTTCTCTCTAGGAGAATATAGTGTTATACCAAAAGGGCCAAGTCTCTGTTAAAGTAATTGACTTTGGATCAAGTTGTTATGAACACCAGAAAGGTAGGCCCATTCTGATCCCTTTGTCTGAATTTTCCTATTGTGATTTCTTTCACTTACTGAAGAACCTCTTCTGATGTGGGGTCACCTGGCTTCTAGTCTGGGCTCAGCCATAACAATTGCTGGTGTGATTTTCAACAAGGTGTTTCACTTCTCTGAACCTAAGTCTCCTCATCTATAAAATGAGAAGATTGGAATCAAATTCTACAAGGGTCCTTTGCAGCTCTTAAATTCTGTATCTGGAATTACCCCAGAGCCTTGACTCCCAAAACTAACTAGATGTGCATCTAAATTACTAGAGGTCTCTGAAAATTTACAGCTCCCGGGTCCTCACCCCAGATGTACTGAATCTAAATTTCTGGGGGAGACCCCAGCAGTCTGCACTGTAGAACACACAGCCATTCTGAGGTTTGGGATTCACTGCCCTAAGCTCTCAAGACTATATTTTCTCCCAGGCTAGAATGCAGAAAACAGCGTTGGGGTACATTTGCACAAACATCACTGAACTTGATTTAAGTGCCTCTTCTTTTGACTTCTATCAAGTTTGATGGCAAGAACATGTACCATTTAATAAACGCTGATGGAGTATCTTCTCTAGGTCTGTTACCATTCTGGTTACAGGAACAAAAAACCAAACATGTCCTGTGCTCTGATTGCCTACAGCTCAGTGGAAGAAACAAAGATACGAAGGTAACGGGTACAGTGATTATGAGTATGGGCAGACTGTGCTAGGAGCATAGCAAAGAGGGGCTTGGGACCCGCCTTCAAGGTGGCAGGGCATGTCGGAGGAAGCCTCCTGAGGCCAAAGAAAAGACTACTAGATGGTTGTTTCCACATATTCTGCAGTACTACTTTTGAAGACACACGTTATCTTTTGTGTACGGAACCCATAAGTAATTCCAGCTAGAAAACCGTCTGCCTCCCACAAAGTACCCGTCTGCTTACTCTTCTCAGCCACGAAAGCTGTGCTACCTCTTGCCTTGGCCGCCAGGATGCTCCCAACAGAATTTGTCACGATCCTATCCTTGCTTACGGATAGTCATTTCCCCCTTTCTGTATCTTTTGAGTTCCCTTTATCTTTATTTTAACCGTGAGGCTGTATAAAGTATGAATACTAGACTTGACCAGCCTGAGTTCAAATCCCAGCTCTGCCACTTACCGCTGAGTGACCTTGATAATTTCCTGAATCTTTGTATGCCTCAGTTTTCTCATTTTAAGATGGAGACAGTAATAGCACCTGCTTCACAGGATTGTTGAAAGACTGAGAGTTGCTTTCTATAAAGCACTTGGAATAGTGCCTGGCACATGGTAAAGATTCCTCTTTTAAGATTTTATTTATTTATTTGACAGAGAGACAGGGAGAGAGCACAAGCAGGGAGAGAGGCAGGCAGAGGGAGAGAGAGAAACAGGCTCCCCCCTGCTGAGCAGGGAGCCCAATGAGGGACTGGATCCCAGGCCCTGGGATCATGACCTGAGCCGAAGGCAGACGCTTAACTGACTGAGCCACCCACACGTTAAGGATTATAGGAGTGTCCATTAAATCTATTTTTCAAAGTTATGCTGGGTATATATGTCCTTTGATTGCAAGGTACATCAAATGCATTTTGTACACAGGCAGCATGTAAAAGTCATTTTTGTTATATCTTTGCTTTAAATCACAAAATTGTTGTTTTTTACTGTAACCAATCCAAACAACAGAGAAGTGACTACAGAATCCTTGCCCTGTCAGCATCTAGGTAAAGAATGTTAGCTTGCAGAAGTAATATAGCGTTCCATTTCTCTCACCTCGGAAAAATCTAGGCTCCTCACCGTACTGTCTTCTGTATGGTTTCATCTGCTGAGATTTTGGGGCCTCTTCCTCCTATATGTTATACAACACAATGCACACAATATATTGAAGACACTCTAGGAGAGTACACATTTTGCGTGTTTCTTTTTCCATTTTACTGTGACTCTTTCCTTGCCAAATCACAATACTACCCAAATAGCTACCCAAAATTAACGTGATAGTTTGAAAATTTAGCTTTATATTAATGTTTCCTTTTTTAATACAGTTTGGCTGACTTAAATGTCCTTCCCTAGAACAATGCCTACGTTTAGACTTCTGGACCAATAAAGTGTGCATAGTAACACCACATGATAATCAGGTTGCTATGAAGATTTGATGGGATTATACATGTACCTTGACTCAGAAGTACTGGTCAGGGGCGCCTGGGTGGCTCAGTGGGTTAAAGCCTCTGTCTTTGGCTCAGATCATGATCCTGGGATCGAGCCCCACATCGGACTCTCTGCTCAGCAGGGAGCCTGCTTCCCCCTCGCTCTCTGCCTGCCTCTCTGCCTACTTGTGATCTCTCTGTCTGTCGAATAAATAAATAAAATCGTAAAAAAAAAAAAAAAGAAGAAGTGCTGGTCAGCTGTACTTCCACCTCCCTGCAAAGCCTGGAGAGTGAAAAGGGGCGGGGGAGTCTTAGTTATTCTCGACCTTCACCTGAGAAGGTGTACTGGAGAAGTGTGTTTCGGAGAGAAGGATTTTACATGCTGGTTCTCTTTCTTTCCCAGTGTACACCTACATCCAAAGCCGGTTCTACAGATCCCCAGAGGTGATCCTGGGCCATCCCTACAACATGGCCATTGATATGTGGAGCCTGGGCTGCATCATGGCTGAGCTGTACACCGGATACCCTCTGTTCCCTGGGGAGAATGAAGTGGAGCAGCTGGCCTGCATCATGGAGGTGAGGGGGAGGGCTGAGGTGCCACGGGATAGTAGATAGCTTGCCCTCCCAAACACTGGGCTGCATCACAGTCGTTGTAGGGAAGTGGCCTGTGTACTTTTTTGTTGTTGTTGGATGTTCCCTAAAAGTATCTTTGGAATTATGTGCACCTCTGTACACTTTTGCCTTAACATCTAACATTTTTATCATACATTTAAGTAGTTGCAGAGGATGAAATTTCCACCATATTATGAAAGTGACATTTTATTTTTTATTTCTATTTTTATTGTTTAATCATTTCAAAAATCTTGTATGATTAACATAGCGATATATTAGTTTCAGGTGTAAGATGTAATGATTCGATAATTCTATAGATTACTCAGTGCTCAACATGAGAAGTGTATTCTTTTTATTTATTTATTTATTTTGAGAGAGAGGAAGTACTCGCAAGCATGAGTCGAGGGCGGGTGGGGTGGGGAGGGGCAGAGGGAGAGAGAGAGAATCTTAAGCAAGCTCCATGCCCAGCATGGAGCCCCAACATAGGGCTCCATCTGATGACCTTGTGAGCCAAATTCAAGAGTTGTATGCTTAACCAGCTGAACCACACAGGCACCTGATAAGTGTACTCCTAATTCCCCTCACCTAGTTCACCCATCCTCCACCCACCTCTCTTCTGGTAACCACCCGTTCTTTGTAATTAAGAGTCTGGTTTTTGTTGTTGTTATTCTCATCGATCTTTGCTCATTTGTTTTGTTTTTTAAAATTCTGAATATAAGTGAAGCCATATAGTATTTGTGTTTATCGGACTGACTTAGCATTATATTCTGTAAATCCATCCATGTTGTTGCAAGTGGCAAAATTTCAGTCTTTTTTGTAGCTGAGTAACATTCTGTTGTGTATCTATATACCACGTCTATATATATATATACACCACATCTTTATATATGTATGTATACTGCATCGATATATATACCATAATATATATATGCACCACATCTTCTTATATGTATACATCTCTCTCTCTCTCTTTCTAAATACACACACGCACACACACACGCAACCCCCACATCTTTATCCATTCATCTACTGATGGACACTTGGGTTGTTTCCATAATTTGGCTATTGTAAATAATGCTGCAATAAACATAGGGGTGCGTTTATCTTTTCAAATTAGCGCCTTTGTATTCTTTGGGTAAATACCCAGTGATGGAATTACTGGATCATATGGTAACTATGTTTTTAATCTTTGGAGGAACCTCCATACTGTTTTCCACAGTGGCTGCACCGGTTTACGTTCCCTCCAGCAGTGCACAAGTGTTCCTTTTTCTCTACATCCTTGTCAACAGTTGTTGTTTCTTGTGTTTTTTTATTTTTGCCTTTCTGACAGGTGTGAGGTAACATCTTATTGTGGATTTTATTTGCATTTGCCTGATGATAAGTGATATTGAGTATCTTTTCATGTATCTGTTGACCATCTGTATGTCTTCTTTGGAAAAATATCTATTTATGTCTTCTGTCCATTCTTAATTGGATTATTTATATTTTAGATGTTGAGTTGTGTAAATTCTTCATACATTTTGGATACTAACACTTTATTAGATATGTCCTTTACAAATATCTTTTCTTATTTGGTAGGTTGCCTTTCAGTTTTATTAATTGTTTCCTTTTCTGTGCAAAAAGTATTTTATTCTGATGTAGTCTCAGCAGTTTATTTTTGCTTTTATTTCCCCTGCCTTAGGAGACATATCTAGAAAAATGTTGCTATGGCTGATGTCAGAGAAATTACTGCTTATGCTTTTTTCTAGGATTTTTATGGGTTCAGATCTCACATTATGTTTAATCCATTTTAAGTATTTTTGTGACTGGTGTAAGAAAGTGGTCCATTTTCATTCTTTTGCATGTTGCTGTCAGTTTTCTTAACACCCTTTGAGTCGATCTAGAAAATAGAAATTTGGGATGTATGGATGTATAGATAGATAGATAATAGATAGGCAGAAATTAGATAGATAATTAAGCAGACTAACAAATATATATACAATATATACTTATATATATAGAATATGTAAATAAATATGTGTGTGTGTGTGTGTGTGTGTATATATATATATATAGAGAGAGAGAGAGAAATTAGATCTTTGTTCATAGTCCAAATATCTTTGTTCACTGATATAATCCTGTCTTTTTTCCATTGCATATTCTTGCCTCTTTTATCAAAGATTAATTGACCATATAGTCATGTATTTATTTCTGGGCTTTCTATTTGGTTCCTTTGATCCATGTGACTATTTTTGCACTAGCACTGTAGTGTTTTGATTACTACACCTTTATAGTGTATCTTAAAATCTGGGATTGTGAGATGTCCAGTTTTGTTCTTCTTTTTCAAGATTGCTTTTCCTATTTGGGGTCTTTTGCAGTTCCATACAAATTTGGGGATTATTTGTTTTAATTTTGTGAAAAATGCTATTTGTATTTTGATAATGATTGCATTAAATCTATATATTGCTTTGGATAGCATGGAATACACACACACAAATATATATATATATATATATATATATGTGTATACACACACACACACACATATATATAAAATATTTACCAGTATTTATTCTCCTAATCCTTGAACATGGAGTATTTTTCCATTTGTTTGTGTTGTTTTCAATGTCTTTCATCAGTGTTCTAGAGTTTTCAGAGTACAGCTCTTTTTTTTTAATGTTCAGTTAGCACTGTATAGTACATCATTAGTTTTTGATGTAGTGTTCAATGATTCATTAGTTGCATATAACACCCAGTGCTCATCACAACACGTGCCCTCCTTAAACCCATCACCCTTTTACCCTATCCCTCCAAGACCCTCCTCTCTGAAACCCTCAGTTTGTTTCCCAGTGTCCATAGTCTCTCATGGTTTGTCTCCATCTCCAATTTCTCCTCCTTCAGATTTCCCTCCCTTCCCCTATGGTCCTCCATGCTATTGCTTATGTTTCACATATGAGTGAAACCATAATAATTGTCTTTCTCTGCTTGACTTATTTCCCTCAGCATAATCCTCTCCAGTTCCATCCATGTTGATGCAAATGGTAGATATTCATCCTTTCTGATGGTTGAGTAATATTCCATTGTACATATATATATATATATACCACATCTTCTTTATCCATTCACCTGTTGAAGGTCTTTTGGGCTTCTTCTGCAGTTTGGTTGTTGTGGACATTGCTGCTATGAATATTGGGGTGCATGTGCCCCTTCTTTTCACTACATTTGTAACTTTGGGGTAAATACCTAAAAGTGCAATTGCTGAGTCGTAGGGTATCTCTATTTTTAACTTTAATCTTGAAGAACCTCCATACTGTTTTCCAGAGTGGAAACAGAACTAGCTTGCATTCCACCAACAGTGTAAAAAGGTTCCCCTTCCTCTACATCCTCGCCAACATTTGTTGTTTCCTGTTTTGTTTATTTTTGCCATTCTAACTGATGTAAGGTGGTATCTCATTGTAGTTTTGATTTGTATTTCCCTGATGGCTAGTGATGTTGAGCATTTTTTCATCTTTTATCTCTTTGGTTAAGTTTATTCTTAGACACTTTATTATTTTGGCACAATTGTTTTCTTAATTTCTCTTTCTGCTAGAATAGTGACATTTTATTTTTTTTAAAGATATATTTATTTATTTATTTGACAGACAGATCACAAGTAGGCAGAGAGGCAGACAGAGAGAGAGGAGGAGGAAGCAGGCTCCCTGCTGAGCAGAGAGCTCAATGTGGGGCTCAATCCCACGTCCCTGAGATCATGACCTGAGCCAAAAGCAGAGGTTTTAACCCACTGAGCCACCCAGGCATCCCATGAATAGTGACATTTTAAAATGAAACTATTATACCAGTCTTTCAAATGTACTCAGAAATATCTAAAAACCAGAGATGACACCTACCCAAATCTATGTATTGTTCAGTCAGTAGTCATTCACTATCCTAACTTTCTGGAAAGAATATCTTCCAATAAGAAGTCTTTACCAAGACTCACTAAGTCAAACTGAGAAAGTCAGTTATCATATGGTTTCACTGCCTTGTGGAACATAAGGACTAGCATGGAGGACACTAGGAGAAGGAAGGGGAAAATGAAGGGAGGGAAATCAGAGTGGGAGATGAACCATGAGAGACTATGGACTCTGGGAAACAAACTGAGGGTTTTAGAAGGGAGGGATGTTGGGGGGGGGGGATGTATGAGCCTCGTGATGGGTATTAAGGAGGGCATGGATTGCATGGAGCACTGTGTGTTATAAGCAAACAATGAATCATGGAACACTACAACAAAAGCTAATGATGTGCTGTGTGGTGACTAATATAACATTTAAAAAAGACTCATTGTATGATGATTTATTATGTATTATTCTTAAAAGCATCATTCTTAAAAGCTAAGTTAGACAAAATAGGAGAAAATAACCCTTAAAATTAAAAATTTCACATTTTAGGATTATACCAGTGAACAAAGATATTTTGACTATGAACAAAGATCTAATTTCTTTCTCTCTCTCTCCATAGGGGTGTGCGTGTGTGTGTGTGTGTGTGTGTGTGTGCTAACGTTAGTCTAATTATCTATCTAATATCTGTTTATCTGTCTATCCATCCCAAATTTCTATTTTCTAGATCGACTCAAAGTAATAGCTGGTCAGAGAGACACACACATACACTTGAGAATTATTAAACATAGTTTCATTTCATGATTGAAACTAATAAGTATTAAAATAATTTAGGTGATAGTAGTTATAAATGATATCTATGATGGAATGAATACTGGCCTGGGAATCAGGAAAATGGAGCCTAGTCTGAGCCCTTTCTCTTGGGCAAGTCAGTTCCCTCTTCTGGACTGCTCTAAAATGAGATGATCAGAGTACTTGGCTTCTAAGGTTGATGAAGAATGATTTATTGAAGCATTCCTGAACCAATCCTGTTTCTAATACCAAGAAGAATGGGGGAGTATGGGATCTGGGTTGAGATCCCCCTGGCCCAGAACTGATTCAGCTTCCTCCTGATCTCAGTGTCACTGAGACTGAGGAGGAGGAGGAGGATAGGGTTGTGCATGGATGTGGCTGGGAACCCAGCTGCAAGGATAGGTAACCCAGGGCTGAGGATGACACCTGTGCTCTGTCTCTGTATCCCTATAGGCTGCAGTGGGTAAAGGTGAATACGTAGGTGGTGCACGTTCTTCTTTTCTTTTCTCTGATGTTAATCTGGTGATTTCCACTTCCCAGAGTTGGGATATGTCATTCCTTAATTCAAGGGTGGTCAGCACATACAGTGGTTTATTTATTCTGACAATGATATCTGGCTGCCATTAAAAGTTGGCTACCTCCAGTTGGTCTTAATGCTTATTTAGAATAACATGGCTGATATTGATGCTCTGGATACTCTAAGAGCCCTAAATTAGGAGTCAGAAGACCTATGCTCTGGGCCTTTTTCTCATTGGCTTGAGGTTATCACTTAATATCCCCGGATCCTTATCTGTAGAAGCAAAATTTGGCCAAAGTCCCATCCAGCTCTAATGTGTGACTCCACAAGAGTGAACCCACTGCATTGTACTTGTTGAAGGTGCTGGGCCTGCCACCAACCCACTTCATTCAGACGGCTTCCAGGAGACAGACATTCTTTGGTAAGTCCCAGGTCTAATGCTCTTTCTCCAATTGTGATGATGAAGTCTCATAGACCTTGGAGATACCCCCCATACCTAAACATCATTCAGTGCTCTTGCCCTGGGCCCATCCCAAAGGCAAGATGTGATTAGGAACTTCTGCTAGAAAAGTAAAAAGCTGCTGAGAAGTGGTACCAGAAAGCATGATGGAAATGGGATGGGGGAGTCACATTGGGAAGGAGGTCTTGGCATAAAAATGACCAGGTTCCTGCTCAGACGATCTATCAGCAGAAATTGAAACTTCAAAGCCTATAATGATGCCCTTTCCTGTAAATTCTCCTTACTTCTTCAAGCAGCTTGCCCCTTCACACTATGTACTGTGCAGGGAAATCAAAGAACAGAAGCTTCTTTCTAAGAATAGTGGGAAATTTCTTTGCTACATTTTATGATTATTGAAACATCATTCTTTCCTGCTGGAAATCTCCTAATCCTCCAAATCTTTTCTATGCCAGAATCATCACAACTTTGCTATAAAATGAGTAAATAAATGCTGTTAGAACAGTTTGGCTGTGCACATGTTGCAACTTGCCAGTTATGTATAGGACAGTTACCTAATTGCTGGAATTAAGCCTCCTCCATGGCCGCATGCTGCCCACCCCTCATCATAGTTCCCAGGCTCTGGATTTTCTGATCCTCTGCCTTTCTATTTGACTGGTGCTATATGAGATGGACAGGTAGATCAACAAGGTCGAACTGAGGCAGGGCTTCCAAGGCATTATGTATCAAATAGATAAAGTCAGTCCCCTATCTAAAATCCTTTTAAAGACCCACAAAAACCTAAGGGATTATTATGTAGAAAAATCCTAGTGACTAGAAGTTCAGCCAAGTGGAGTGAAGCCAGACGTGAGGGAAAGGGACTCCACAGATAGGGGCTTTGCACCATCTGGAATGACATTTCTGACCAGCCAGTCTCATCAGGATAGTTCATAGGCTCCTATTGGTTATAGAATCGCCATCATTCCTAGCCCTCTCACCTCTTATTTCCACTCAAGAGTGCCTTCAAAATGGGGCAAATCCCTTACTTTCTTTCCACAGCTTGCCACTCAATAAAAGAGTTAAAAATACCCTGATGGGGGATTCCTGGACAAAAAGGTTTTAGTCATGTTGATGGTCAGTCAGTATACATTTGTTCAGTCATGTGGGGATTAAAACGTAATCTACTTCTGCACCATTTGGTAAAAAGCCCCTGCCACAGATACAGGTTCCCTGGCCCCTTTCCCAGGACCCGTTGGACTCACCATTATCCAGAAACTAAAAGTTTAAGGCCTGGCAAGCAGAGAGGCCTCCATGACCCTGTTTCAGTACCAAAGCTATCATCATTTCTGATTGGTTAGTCCCTTGCCATTCCAATGGTTAAATCATTGAGACATCATCTTGTAGTCATGGTTGGAGCTTTGAAAACCTTCCGTTTGGGCACAGTCAGCATCCTGGCTGCCTTTGAACAGTGCCCATGCACTAACCCTTCTTCTAGAGTAGTCTGATGGCAGGCAGGAAGATCTAGTTGACTTGTTTGTAACATACATAGAACAATGGAACTGGTCTTTTAACCCCAGATATGCTTTTAGCATTCACCACTTCTAATTTAACCTTCTGGATTTCAAAGGATTTAGGGAAAGAAGGAGGATATTGTTGTTCCTTCTTGCCAAAGGCATTGTGGGAAGAGCTACATTTTTTTTTAAAGATTTTATTTATTTGACAGAGAGAGAGAGATCATAATAAGTAGGCAGAGAGGCAGGCAGAGAGAGAGGGGAGCAGACTTTCTGCTGAGCAGAGAGCCTGATGCGGGGCTCGATCCCAGGACCCTGAGATCTGACCTGAGCCGAAGGCAGAGACTTAACCCACTGAGCCACCCAGGCGCCCCGGAAGAGCTACATCTTAAGCCCATAACACTAAATTTCAGGTTATACACTGTGAAGGACACTAAAAGTACTTTACTAAAAGTAAAGGGATATAGGGCATCTTGGTAAGAGGGTCTGGTTCATAGAGTATGGTTTTTATCATCAGTGAGGCTTTAGAATAATGATGTGGTTTTGGTAGCAATATCCACATGACTTCAATTCCTGCATAAGAAAGGGCTTTATCGGGATCTGCATCTTCTTCAGCATTGCCCAAACTTTATCTGATTATAAGAATCAGTTGGAGACATGACAAAATTGCTAATTTTTATGATCTTCCTGTGTAACCTATGATATAGCAGATTTGAGGTGGGTTGCAAGAGTCTGTATGTTTTTGACAAATGATCTTTGTGATTCTTATGATAAGTTTGAGAAGCACTTAGTTCACCTCAACTCTTGACTCTCCCTTCCCCAGATTTGGGCTGCCAACAGCTCCTCAACCCCCAGCTACTTGTAGTTTACACCCCCTGTTAGCAGCAAAGTGATGTTGCTTCAAAGGCAGTAAGATATTTAGGTACTCCAGGTCGCAAGAAGGGGATGGAGAGATAAAGATTTATTAATAGGGGGGAGTGTCAGAGAGGTAAGGAAAACTTGTACAAGAAAAACAATTTGATTGTAAGTAAAACATAGTGATTACTTTAGGAGCTGTTGTTTATGCCTGTGAGCCTGAATATTCAGTCTTTTGTAAAAGAGCAACATAGGATCCAATGGGAGCACTGGTGCCATAGTAAAAAAGGAAAAAGGGTTTGTAGGAGTTCACAGTACCTATGCCCTATGCAATATCCCCAGGTCATTTTTATGTCTGTAAATACACATACCCATGTTTGTCTATACACACGTATATAAATTCGTGGTCTCTTCTAGGAATTCAGTGTGGGCAGATGTTCTTTTTGAGGCCCCACTTGTTGCACTGATTACAGAAGTAATAGAAGGTCTTCATTATGCACCTTCTAGAATATCTGTCATGTGACCCCACTGAGTTTTTGTGAGAGTCAGTATAATGTGTAAACAAACTGTGTGTGTATATTCACATCCATCCATATGCAGATTTATAAGGTGTGAGCATAAGTGGTCACTTTTTCTAAACATGCATAACTTTTCTGAACATGATGTCCAGAGGAATGACCTCACCTTCAAAGCATTGCACAGAATATTCTAGGGAAACCCCTGAAGCCGTCTCCAGGACTTCTTTCCAGGCATGATAAATACATTTGGTGAGAGTTTTAATCAGTCAAAATAACTGAAGAAAGTCATTTTCAAGCTGTGTCTTAAGCAACAAACCAAGTTTAATCATTCCAATTTATGGACAGAATTTTGATGTGGCTATAAAAAAGTAATGAGATCAATTTGCTTGTGTAGCTTATAAATGAGTTCTGAAAGCAGATGATTCTCCTACAATGACTTTCTTGTTACACTTCCATATTATTTTATTGGGTTAGTGGGAAAGGAGCAAGGGCATAGATAATGCAAGAATAGACAACACCTTTTTTTTGTTCAGAGCTGAGTGGTTTTGTCACTTCCGATTTATTTTATTATTATTATTCATTATAATTATTATTTTACCCTGGTTAAGGTTAAGCCATTTGATTTGGGGAGGTGGGAAGGAGGCTCAGAACATATTGAATGGGGGGAAAATTGTTTGTAAAGGTTAATTGCATTTATTGCATAATCTACATATGACTCTTTCCGTCTGACTGAGATGGAAGTCATGTGTTTGTGTGTGGAGGAGGGGGCTAGCGTAGGACAGATCTAGAGCTGCAAAGACCACTCCAAGAAGCAGCATGGTTGAGTGAACAGCTATGATATGGCTAATGTATATTAACACATGGAACTAAACACAGAATGTTGTATCTCTAAAGATTCCAAAGGTTTTCCTAAAAATATGACCAACAACAGGGGGAAAAAAAGATACCCGGATTCCAAGGATCTCACGGTGGTGCTGAAAACGTACGACACCAGCTTCCTGGACTTTCTCAGAAGGTGTTTGGTGTGAGTTTGCAAGGGTGTCTTGCCTCTGGGTTTCCTCTTAAACACTGTATTTTCCCACATGTTTGCTGGTGAAAAGTCTGGGGCTGGAACATAGTTATAAAAATAAAAAAACACTGACCATAGAGCTTGAGAGTCTGTAGAATGCTTTCCCTCATCAGACTGTTCTCTTCTGTTCCTGGGTGATTAGCAGGGTGGAGGATTTGCTCCGTTTTGAGATGTGGAAGCTGAGGCTGAATGACTTACCCTGGATTAGTGTGTAGGTAGAGTTTGCCTTCTTGTTCTCAGACTGCCTGGACAGCAAAGTTGTAGGCCGGTTCTAAATAGCTTCTGCTTCAGGAACTGAGGTAAACCTCTTGCATGTTGTGTTTGCATACACACCCAGTGTATGGTTTCTGCCCCTCCATCCCCTAGGATTTACAGCCTAAATTAAAGGATTAGGGAAGGGATGATTTATAAAGCATTTATTATGTACAGCTTTTTAGCTGTATGTATGTACGTATGCTAATTTTGACTCTTAGAAATTAGGTTCTGTGTTTCAATGAAGTCATAGTGAAAAAAAGGAATAGTACATAAAGCATTTAGAATAATGCCTAGTGTTTCAAAAACACTAGCTCTTGTCATTCTTTTAAAAGAGGTTTTGCAAGTGTGTCTCCACTAAATGGCAAATAGATTAGCCACGTGATATTTGGTCAGTCATTGTCTCTCTCTGGGCCTCAGTTTCTTTCTCTTTATAATGAAGTATCCCTAAGGTGCCTTTTTAGCTGTATCAATCCTGTAATTGTCAAGCATTTTTGAAACCATATGTTTATATTCTCTCATTCCTCCAGTGGAATGGAGTTGTTTTAGCAAAATACTCTTCTTGTATTTGTGCACTCGGGAATTAAGCTACTGGCTCAGCGGATAGGCCATCAAGTACTGCTGGAAGTTTTCCCATCCAGAGAGTCATGCTACTCATCTGAAGAATGGAGCTAGAGAAGGATCCTATCCATTACCTCCATCCCCCTGCCCCAGCCTTTTGCTGAGGCTACAGAATGAATGTGGATTAACAAGTGACAGAAACTCACTACTGAGATGGAGATGAATTATCCAGAAACCCCAACCATCCAGAACACAGCTCAGAACCAAGAAAGAAATTTTCTTTTTTAGTGTGAAGGGCTGGTTGCTTACAACTTGCAAGAGGTGTTCCAGCTAATGGGGCCTATTACCTTATCCTTTTCTTTTTTCCTAATTAGCAAATTTTTGGAATGACAGGCTAAACATTTTGAGTTAAATTTAATAGGGGTATATGTAAAGTCCTATGTCAAGTTTTTGTAGGCCAACTTGAGAAATTCAGGAGAGGGGAGTTATAGCTCAGCAGTTCATTTGAAAAAGAAATGGGAGTTTGAGTTGCTTATGACCTTAAAAATCTAGAATATTAATGCCATCTACCTGCAGTTAGAAGCTATTCCCAGCATGATGGACACCAGTAAGACAACAGCTGAAATTTCTTATCTAGGAAGGTGACAACCCTATTATAGGAGTACACTCAGTGGTGATGTACATGTGTTTGGATAGTTGGAGGATTGTAACATAAAAGATTAGTTGTCTCATTCTGTATACAATAGGCACCCCCCGCCCCTACCCCGGTTTTGCTTTCTGTGGCTTCAGTTACCCGTAGTCAGCTACAGTCCAGACGCAGATGATCCTCTTTCTGATGTCTTGTCAGAAAGCCACCACTAGCCTAGCACTACATCACCCTGCCTCTGTCATGCACCTCACTTCATCTCATCACATGGGCATTTTATCATCTCCCGTCATAAGAAGGGTGAGTACAGCACTAGAAGATATTTTGAGAGGGAGAGACCACATTCACATAATTTTTACTATCGTATATTGCTGTAATTGTTCTATTCCATTATTAGTTATCATTGTGAATATCTTGCTGTGCCTAATTTATAAATTAAATTATATTATATAAATTTATATATATGTTATATATAAATTTGTATATATAAATTAAATTATAAATTTATAAGTTAAATTATAATTTAATTATAAATTTAAAAAAGTTTTATCATAGGTATGGATGTATAGGAAAGAACATAGTATATGTGGAGTTTTAGCCTATCTGTGGTTTCAGGCATCCACAGGGGTGGAATGAATTCCGCCACGGGTAAGGGAGGACTATTGTAATGTTAATGGGTAAAATTAGAACCTGGGTCAAAGTTACTAGTGTAAAAGTTCCTGGGAAGTATGAATTTTGGATCAATAAAAATGAACTTTGAAGAACTAGTTTTATCAAGATTGGAATAGCTAATTCTGTGACTAAGCACCTTGTCACTAAAAATACTCCAGAATGGCAGGAGGATTCAATGTTGAAGGTTCTGTCAGATGCCTTTTGTTTGGCTGGATTATAGCCAAATCTCCTTATATATTAATATTCTAGCACTCTGTAATGTTGTGTATGATATATTTGAAGGCCCAGATTTTGTAGTTTGGAACTTGAAATTAAGCATCTTTTTGTTTTGATCTCAGTTTATTGAGATGGTTAAGATTGGTTAAGATATGGTTAAGATTTTCTATAATATTTCTTGGGAGAGAAATTCTAGGAACTCTAGAAGACTTGGGCTCTAATATATTCCCTGGTTTGTCATGCAAATTTCACACAAAGATTGTCTTCATAATTGCTTCCATCTACTTTCATATGTTGTAATCTCTGTTCTACGATGAGATCTTTGAGTTATAATATGGTTTAAATGGACTATTTTTATTATATTTTATTTAGGTTCTCCTTTGGGGTCTTTTTAAATGTTTTCAACATTAGAAAGGGAAGCAAAACAATAATCCATGCTGGGCTTTGTTATATAGATGGGAACCTTCTCTTCGCATGACCCCTGACCAGGCCCTCAAGCATGCTTGGATTCATGAACCACGGAATCTCAAACCATGGTCCAGGCCCCAGACCCTGAGGAAAGCCAGTCTCTGCCTCCCCTCTGAGACTCGGAAGGCCAAGGTTCAAGGGCATCATCACTTGGACGTAAAAGGTACAGCCCTTCAAATAGCCAGTCCTCCTCCTGCAAGTCCAGGGCTTGGGTATCTCTAAAGGATTCCTGTCAATTTCTCTGAACTCAACCTTGGATAATTATTCTGACTACATCACTACTAGCCAGCCATTTCTCACTTTTGGGATTTAACCTGTTCCAGGAGACTCATGGGTTTGCTTCTTTCTTGCCCCCTTATCATTACGAATTTCCACTTTTCTCCTGTCTTCAATTCCCTTTCTCCTTTCCTTTCTTTCACTGTGTCCTCCTCTGCCCGACCTATAATTACCTTTTGAATTTTTATCAGACAGGGTATAGCATTATGCAGGAATCTTTTATATGCAATATGGCCTCATGGTTTTGTTTACGGTCACTGGCGTCAGGTTGCTTGGGATTAAATTCTGGCTCTACCATTTACCATGTGTGGGCCCTTAGGCAATTTAGTTAACCACTCTGTGTCTCAGTTTTTTCATTTATGAGAAAGGGAGTAATGTCTATTCTCTATGGTTGTGGAAAGGATCAGAGAAATTAATAAATGTAAAGTGCTTAGAATAAGCACTGGCATTAGTCTAAGCATTATTCATTTGTAAAGCACATAGAATGTGTGTTTTCATATCATTACAAGCAGGATTTTCCCAAAGTGATTTACAGTCTAATGGGGAGAATATAATTCACATCTGAACACGTGTTCTTTCTGTCTTCTCTCACCTTTGGCAGAGCTGATCATCAAAGAAGACACTACAAACAAAATAAAAGGTGGCCTCACTAAGCAGGTTCAGAATTCGGGTGATCAGCAGGGCTCTCTGCAGCAGGCAGCTGAAGTTGTCCCACTGCCTCAACTAACAGAAGCTTCCGGAAAGCCAGAGGCATTTGTTGGACCAGAGGAGTCCAAGACCTCCCCAGGAAAACAAAGTAAAAACTCATCACCCAAGAACATGAATATTTTACCACCTATTGTATGACCTTTGCTGAAAGTGTGTCCTGTTCCTTTCCACCAATGATTTGTATTAGAGACAGCACTTATATTGTACAATATTTCAGATTGTTTTTTAATGCATAAAGGTTTGTTTAAAAAAAACTTTATTCACATGGCCAGTTAGCATGATTCCTATTATGAGGGATGAGAATGTCCTTGCACCTACACTCCCTCCTTATGCCCTGAACCAGATAAAATGATGTATGTATATGGGGGCGGAGGGGTAAGCACTCAACATCATAGCATCACTAACAGCACTCTAAATTTTTTTTCTTTTCCCCAAGACAGCTAACCTGTTAGGATTCTTGTTTGAAAATGAAAAACTAGTTTTTCATAATCTCTATATGATTCTAATTATAGAACAGATACAATTTTATAAGAAACTTCTTGAGATCATAACCTCATAAACGACATGGAAAATATACCTGGCTTTATAGTTTTCATTTTAATTACTATGTAATATTTCATGAAGGAAGACACCAGATAATTAAAGCAGTGGGTTTGGATAAAATCACTGAATTTAGCTTGTAACTAGGTTAAGCAACAGAGGACATTTATTTGTTTATGTAATTGGGGAATCAGGATGGGTAAGTGTAATTTCAGACATTGTAGAGTCTAAAAATTCAGACGAGGTCATAGGGCTCAGATTCTCCCTCAGCCTTGCTTTTTTCTGTGGTTTTCATTCTAAAGACAAGTTCTGCCCAGAAGTTAAAGTGACCACCATTGTCCGGTCAAAAGATTCAGTGCTGGCAGGAAAGTCTCAGAAATGACTGGACTTGAACCAGGCACTATGTCTGAGATATTGGGATCCTGTGATTGGACGGGTTGGGCCGCAAGTCCACACTGTGAAGATGGTGGCACCACGGAGTAGGGAACAGAGTATTTCCTAGAGGAGGGGTAGCTGAATAAACAACAGGATATATTCACTCAACCACCATCCTCAAAATCTCCTTTGTTTGGTTTTCTAGTTCTTCTCTATATGAATATATAATCTCTATATGATTCTAATTGTAGAACAGATATAATTTTATAAGAAACTTCTTAAGATCATAACCTCATAAACAACATGGAAAATATACCTGGCTTTCTAGTTTTTATTTTAATTACTGTGTAATATTTCATGAAGGAGGACACCAGATAATTGAAGCAGTGGGTTTGGATAAGATCACCCAGGAGAGGTGAAACAGAATGAGAATAGCAATGGGTCAAAAGAAAGTAGGAAAGATAAATATGCCGGGGGTGACGGAGTTAACTAGAGTCCCCAAGAGATGTAAAACAAAACAAAACAACCCAAAAATGAGAAACCAAAGGAGAAAGTTTCTAGAAAGATCAAAAACATAAAATTCCATAGAAAGGTCCAGGATAAGAATAGAAAATGCCCTATGAAGTGGGGTGATATGGGTATTAAATGGGAGAAGTGTCATAACAGGTGACTTCCTAGGACCTGTCCCAGATCCCAGAGCCAGAAAAGTACAGAACTGGCAATAGAACTCAGATCTTCTGGATCTTTTTTGACACTAGCTATCTTCAACCATGGATAAAGTGGAGGGAGACAAGTGTTCTGCAACTCTACAGAGACAGGAGAAGCAGCCATGTCCTCAATATCATAATTAGAATGATTTAGGCTGAATAGAGAATATGCTTTGATTTACATGGTTATAAAATAAATTGTAACTGCTTATTCTTAGGAACACTTTAAGGCAGGGGATCTTCAAGTTGCGGACTAGATCGGATACCTAGAAATAGGATGAATGACCTTAGCCAGGGCCTCTCAGGACAGCATTATTTTTCTTCTGCTATCCATCTGATAATTTTTTAATTCCTGAAGTTTCTTTACCTCATTGTCCCATTGGATCCCAAGGAAACCAAACACCGGGAGCCCTTTAATTGTAATTTTTTTAATCTTGTGTCCTTGCTTGCATGGACAGGAAAACCTGCAAAATCCAGTGGCTAGCATAAGATGACATGTCTTTGATGAGTGGTATGAAGATAATGTTAGGGCTCTGTAAGGATATGGAGAGGGGAGCTGTGGAGGTACTAAGGGAGGGGAGGGGGGAAAGCAGTAGGTGGGCATCGATTACAGGTTCACCATCAGCCAGTCCAGCAGCTGCAGCCGAGTAACATTCCCCACCGCCTCATCCAGCTGTCGCTCCTTCTCATAGCGCAGCACTGACTGCAGGACCTCACCTACGCTGCGTCCTTTGTCCACAGCAGCAGCCGAGAGCTGAAGTAGCTGTGGAAAGAAAAGAAAAGCAGTAGTAGAGGGGCAGAGCGTCCTGGAGCAGACCGGAAAGGGCCTGCCAAGGCTAGAACAAAGAGGCTGGGCAGACCTTGGAAAACTGCAGTGATGCTAAGACGACCTCCATAACTGAAAGTATGCAGCCTGTCGGACAGAAGAGAGTACTATCATCCTTAAAGAAGAGATGTTAGCATCCATCTGCCCATCATAGGGAACATACAATTTCCCACTAAGACTAAATCTTGCTTCCAGTGGGTGCTTGGCCAATGGTGGTCCTGTTTTCTAAGAATTCTAAAGTTCTTAAGTTCTTAAGTTCACTGTAATGTCACAAAACAGTCTCCATCATCGTCCCAAAGCCAGACAAGGGCAGGGGGGAAATAGCCAGAGGACAAATGCATGTGGTGCTTTCCAAGCCCCACAGAACAGACAGCCTAGAATGCTAGAGCAGGAAAGCAGCTCAGAGATCCATTCAGGCCCTGGAAGGTGCAGCCCAGAGAGGTGGAGAGACTTGTCAGTAATACAGTGCTAGAAATTAGCAGAGGCAACATGCATGCCCAGGTCTGGGAACCCTATGTTTAGCTCTCGCACCAAGCTCGGAATGGGAAAAATGAGCCAAAGCAAACATTCTAGCCATATGAACACAGTACACTGGCGTTCTTCTAGGTAACCAGGTTTGTTTGTTTTTTTTTTTAAGATTTTATTTATTTATTTGTCAGAGAGAGAGGAGCGAGAGTGAACACAGGCAGACAGAGTGGCAGGCAGAGGCAGAAGGAGAAGCAGGCTCCCTGCCAAGCAAGGAGCCCGATGTAGGACTCGATCCCAGGACGCTGGGATCATGACCTGAGCCGCAGGCAGCTGCATAACCAACTGAGCCACCCAGGCGTCCCAGTAACCAGATTTTTATTTTGTGTATTCTGCACCTGACTCCCGGAGACTGAAAAGGAAAACAAACAGGCCAAATATTAGGAGCTTTTCCAAAAGGGGATGTTTCCATGAGAAAGACTGAAAGTACATATGGATGTTCTTAAAACAAATGGAAGGACCAAGTCTTAAGAAAGAAAGAGAAAAGAAGAACCAAATGAAAATTTTAGAAGTAAAAAACACAAAATCCAAATGGACTAAATAGAATGAAGATGAGAGAGGAAAGTCAGTGGTCAGTGAACTTAAAGACCGATTTGTAGAGAAAAACCACCACCACCACCACCACACTGAACAACATGAGTGATTAAACTTTCTTCGGTTAAACCTCTTTGAAAAAATAAGAGCTCAGGGGCCTGTGAAAGAATACCAAAGGTCTTACATTTATGTCATTAGAATCCCAGGAGAGGAGAAAAGGGTGGTACAAAAAAACTCTTAAAGAAATAATGGATGAATGTTTTTCTAGTTTGCCAGAAGATATAAATGACAAATTCAAAGAGCTCAGTGAGCCTAAAATAAGATAAACCCAAAGAAATCCACTTTAGCACCTGTCATAATCAAATTGCTAAAAATTAAAGAAAAAAATATGAAAGCAGCCAGAGAAAACGCTGCATTATTTATAAGAGAACAATTCAAATGACAGCAGATTCTGATCAGAAACCACAGAAATCAGAAGGAAATGACACAACACTCTGAAGCACTAAAAAGAAATGCCAAATCAGAATTCTACATAAAAAATTCTACTTCAGGAATAAGGTCCAAAAGAATGTTCAGATTAAAGAAAACTTAAAATGTGTTCTAATCATTTAGACAGAAGGAAAATGATTTTAGAAAGAAGCTGGGAACATCAGGAATGAATGAAAAACAACAGAAACAGTAAAAATCTCATTATAAATAAGCTATTTTTTTTAGTTCTTTAAAATATAGGCATACCTTGAAGATACTGTGGGTTCAGTTCGAGACCACACAATTAAGTGATATCACAATAAGGTGAGTCAAATTTTTTGGTTTCCCAGTTCATACAAAAGTTATGTTTACACTATTAAGTGTGCAACAGCATATGTCTAAAAAACGATGTACAAAATTAAAAATACTTTATTGCTAAAATATGCCAACCATCATCTGAGTGTCCAGTGAGTTTTAATCACTGATTACAGATAACCATAACAAATATAATAATGAAAAAGTTTGAAATATTGTGAGAATTACCCAAATCGACACAGAGACATGAAATGAACAAATGCTGTTGGAAAAATGGTGCCAACAGGTGCGCCTGACACAGGGTTGCCACAAAACTTCAAATCTGTAAAGAACACAATATGTGCAAAGCACAATAAAGTGAAGTGAAACAAAATGAGGTAAGGCTGTATGCTCTATAGTTAAGAGCAAAAATAATATTGTCTAAGGATTTTTTCAATATATGTAAGGTTATATAAAATAACTACAGTGTAAGGGGGAAGGTGAAGAGGCCTATGTATTAGTAAGATTTTAACACCACCATTTAAGTGTTAACTATTGATTCTACGTAGACTCTGGAAAGTTCAGAGTGTATATTGTAATCCCTAGAGAAACAACATAGAGTCAAAAACATGATAAACTAAAATGGAATACTAAAAAAAATTTTAAATAATCCAAAAGAAGGAAACAAATAGGGGGAAAGGAAGCAAATTAGAGAGAGCAGTGGACCCAAATCCAAACATATCAATAATTAGGCTAAAATGTAAATGGTATAAACACACCAGCTGTCAGAATGGATTAAAAAACATGACCCAACTATATGTTACCTACAAAAAAACTCTCTTCAAATGATACAGGTAAGTTAAAAGTAAGATAATAAAAAAATATATATATCATTGGAACACTAATCAAAAGAAAGCTGGAACCTCAACATTTACGGTCAATTGATGTTTTATAACGGGAAGGAGAATTCAAAGGACCAGATATCCAATTGTCTTTCCAACAAATGATGCTGAGACAACTGCATATCCATATGCAAAAAATGAACTTAGATGCCTACCTAGTTATACACAAAAATGAACTCAAAATGGATCACAGACCTAAATATAAAAGCTGAAATTATCAAACATTTAGAAGAAAACAAAGGAGAAAATCTTCATGGCATTGGGTTAGGTCAGGGTTTCTCAATCTTGTACTATGTACCTTATGGGCCAAGTCATTCTTTGTTGCTGGCAGTCCTGAGCATTCTAGGATGCTTAGTGGCCTTCCTGGCCTCTACCACTAGACCCAAGTAGCAACTCCCCTCAGTGCTGATACAACAAAATATGTCTCCAGACATTGCCACATGTTTCCTGAAGGCAAAACTGCCTCCAGTTGAAAACCACTGGGTTAGGCAAAAATTTATTAGATATAACATCAAAAATACAAGCAATAAAGGCAAAAAATGATAAAGTATATTTTTATCATTAAAAACTTCTGCTCTTCAAAAAACTCCATTGAATAAAAAGACAAACCACAGACTAAGAGAAAATGTGTGCAAATCATATATACCTGATAAAGGCCTTGCATCCAGAATATATAAGGAATTCTCTTTTCCTTAATTCCTTAATATAAGGAATATTTTTTCAGGATATATGAGGAGCTCTTACAACTTGATAAGAAGAAGAAAGCAACCTAGTCAAAATATGGGCAAAAGATGTGCACAGACAACTCACCAAAGAGTATCTATGAATGGCTAATGAGCACACAAAATGATGTTCAACATTTTTAAGTCATTTTAATGTAGGTCTGGCAAATTAAATCTACAGTGAGATACCATTATAACAGCTATAACAATAACAAAATAATGTTTATGAGAATGTAGAGAAACTTAAGTCCATATAAATTGCTAGTGGGAATGTAAAATGGTACAGCCATGTTGGAAAAGTTTGGCAGTTTCTTAAGAATTATACTGACCTTCAGATGTAGCAACCCCACTCCTTGTTAGCCAAGAGAAATGAGAACATATGTCCGCACAAAGACTTGTATGTGAATACTCATAGGAGCATTATTCATAAGAGCAAAGGACTAAAAACAATCCGAATGCCCATTAGCTAGTGAATGGATAAACAAAACACAGTATATCCATTTCATCAAATGTTATCCAGCAATAAAAAGGAGTGAACTGATACATACTACAACGTGGGTTAACCTCAAAAACGTTATGCTAAGTGTGAAGAGCTAGATGTAAAAGAGCCACATTTTATTTTATTTATTTTATGGCTCCATTATATAAAATGACAGAGAAGTAAATCTATAATGATAGAAAACAGGTAAATGGTTACTTGTGGCTGGGGGTTAGAAACAGAAATGTACCCTAGAAAGTTTTGACATAGAGAAATGAGGAGTCCTTAGTCTTATCAGATATTAAAACACATTATGAAATAACAGTAATTAAAACAGGATGCTATTAAAATAGTAAGAGTAGATAATTCAATGGAACAGAACAGAAAGTTGAAGAAAAGAACCAAAGACAGGTAGCTATCTGGAAAAAAACAAGAGTTGCATCCTTACCTCACATCTTGTATAAAAATGAAAATGGATCAAAGTCTTAAATATTTTTTTTATTTTTTTAAAGATATTATTTATTTATTTGACAGACAGATCACAAGTAGGCAGAGAGGCAGGCAGAGAGAGGGGGGAAGCAGGCTCCCCGCAGAGCAGAGAGCCCGATCCAAGGCTCAATCCCTGGACCCTGAAATCATGACCTGAGCCGAAGGCAGAGGCTTAACCCACTGAGCCACCCAGGTGCCCCAAGTCTTAAATATTTTTTAAAAATCACAAAAGTACTAGAAGAAAACATGAGTAAGTTTTGTTAATATGTTGTAGTGTAGAATGTTTTCTTCAAATATGACATAAAATCCAGGAAAATTTTTGAAAAACTACTTAGATTTGACTACATAAACATTTTTAGAATTCTATATGGCAAAAACAAAATAAAACAAAACAAAAATACAAGTGACAAAAATTGCACTTAATATCATAAAGACTAATTTTTACATATATAAAACTCTTACAGATCAATAAGAAAATGACTAGCAATCTAGTAGAAAAATGGGCAGAGGTTATGAACAATTCATCCATGAAAAAGGACATTCAAGTGGTTCTTAAACGTATAAAAAGATCTTTATCCTCATTCCTAGTAAGACAAGTGCAAAGTGAGGCAACATTCAGCAAAGATGAAAAACACTTTTGGATAAAACATGGGAAATGGGGACTCATAATTTTTTTAAAGATTTTATTGATTTATTTGACAGACAGAGTACAAGCACCGGGAGCAGGCAGAGGGAGAGGGAGAAGCAGGCTCCCTGATGAGCAAGGAGCCAGACGTGGGGCTTGATCTCAGGACTCTGGGATCATGACCCGAGTTGAAGGCAGACGCTTAACTAACTGAACCACCCAGGCACCGCTTTCATATTGTTTTAAAGGTGTGAAAATTGGTGCAAGCTCTATGGAAAACAATCTAGAAATATATATCTAATATACTAATACATTTTTCATAGACATCTTGAAATTCCTTTCCTAGGTGTTTAGCACATCCAGAGATGTTTGAATCTGTGCATTCAGCACTGCTTTTGGACAAAATATTAGCCACTGAAATGTCCATACAGTGGTTAAATACAGTATCTTCATAGAGTAATATGTAGCCACTAAAAAATGTGGCAGGGGTCCCTGGTGGCTCAGTCAGTTAAGCATTTGCCTTCCGCTCAGGTCATGATCCCCAGGTCCTGGAATAGAGTCCCACATTGGGTTCCTTGCTCATAGGGGAGTCTGCTTCTCCCTCTGACCCTGCTCCCTCTCTACTGATTGTGCTCTCTCTCTTTCTCAAATAAAAACTAAAATCTTAAAAAAAAAAAAAAAGAATGTGGCAGCTAAATATGTTGCAGAACAGAATATATATATATAGTAGTAACATTTGTGCCTTAAAGAAAAAATATATATATACCTGCAAGTATTTGCTTGTGCATGCATATGTATTTCTAGAGGGATAAAGAAGAAATTGATCAGAAAGGTTTTCTCCAGGGAGGGAAACGAGATGGGAGATAAGGATAGAAAAAAAGCCTTCTGTTTCCCTGTGCCTTTTGTGCCTTTGGATTTAGGACTATGCACATATTATCTATTCAAACACGGACACCAATTTGTTTAAAGGAACTGGGTTCATGGGCATTCCAGCATTACTATCTCAGCACGAGAGTATTTCCATATATTAATTAAATCTCTTTCCAAAAAAAAATCTCAAATAATTCTTAGGTAGTTTCTTTGATGTATACGTCACCCAACTTTTATTAAAAACACACTGATATTCAATGCAAATCTACTCATTGGTTGAAATTTGGATGAGCTGTTGCCTATCTTTTCTATTCTTTTAGATGTTCATCTTTATCTTTTTTTTTTTTTAAGATTTATTTATTTATTTATTTGACAGACAGAGATTACAAGTAGGCAGAGAGGCAGGCAGAGAGAGAGAGAGGAGGAAGCAGGCTCCCTGCTGAGCAGAGAGCCCGATGCGGGGCTCGATCCCAGGACCCTGGGATCATGACCGGAGCTGAAGGCAGAGGCTTTAACCCACTGAGCCACCCAGGTGCCCCCATCTTTATCTTTACAGTGGGCAGAAATGTGTGTGTGTGTGTGTGTGTAAATCAAGTATATTGTCTTCATTTTGGATAAGTATATTATAGACATTCTAATTCAAAATAATATAAAACAATGTGTTACGTATGTTATATATGCTGGGTTTGACTTAAAAGATGGATATAGTACAAAAATATATTCATGCATATACACATGGAACCTATACTCCTTTTTAGATTTTTTTTTCATCAGCTTTTGTGAAAATAGCCCCCTCTGTTAATTGTTAGATACCAAACTAGTTGTTTTACAGACTGGGAAAATTATAACGAGCCAGAACTTACCAAGAACTCAGGGATGTATCTCAGATTGGAACCCCATGTTCTGTCCTCTAGCCCAAACTTAAATGCGCACACATATGACCTGGGGATTTTGCTAAAATTGAGTTTCTAGTTCAGTAGGGCAGGAGTAGAGCTTGGGATTCTGTACTGGTAATAAGCTTCCAGGCGATGCCAATGATGTTGGTCCACAGATCCACTTTGTTAGCAAGTCTCTAAATCATACAGTTTCTTGTTTAGTAAAGTCTTATCTGGATATTTTACAATCCTGTGTCTCCCCAGGCATCAGATAAACCAAGTAACCCAGTTATAAGGATTACTAATACCACTTATTAAACAGGGAAAAATCTCTTCCTCTACATCCCCTGGTTTCTATGAGGATGAATTACTTTTTCATAATGATAATAATTTTTATATTTCCTGTGCCATGCTTACTACTTAGTTGGTGCTATTCCACTTCTCTCAATTGAGATGAAATTATAAAGTCCTAAAAGTGTGTGTGTGTGTGTGTGTTGTAGAGATACTTTTTTCTTAATTCCTCTACATTACCATGAAGCAGCTACTTACATAAATACTCATGTTTTCCAGCCTCAAAATTTCCTTTCGGAGGAGGACTCAAAATGACAGCATAAAAGGATCCTGAACTCATCTCCTCCCACAAACACAACAAATCTACAGCTACATCTGGAATAATTCCCTCTGAAAAGGACCCCAAAACTAACTAAACAGTGCTTCCAGAGAGCGAATAAAAGAGGGAGAATAAAAGAGCCACATCAAGATGGGTAGGAGAAACAGAGATATGGTCTAGCAATAAACCCAACCCTAGGGTAGTGACCTACAATTAGGAGGATTCTCAAAAATGGACCTTGTCCCTCAGGAATGAGAGGGTCCGTGCCCCATACCAGGCACCTCAACCTTTAGGACTGCACCAGAAAAATAAGCCCCAGAGTGTCTGGTCTTAAAAACCAATAGGGTTTACTTCCAGGAGAACCAAAAGGCTCTAGGGAATGAAAAATCTGCTTTTAAAGGGTTTGCACACAAACCCACTTGGCCTGGAACCCAGCAAAAAAGCAACAGTTTGAAAGGCTCCTGGACTATATGAAGAGGAGACTTATTTCTTCATCTGCCAGGGAGGCAGAAACCTTCTGGTACTTTCTCTGGGGATGAAGGCACTGGCAGAGGCTGTTTTCCTGCTTTCCTTCTGCTTTGTTGGTGCCGGGACTGGTGGATGCCATTCTCATACCACCTCCTAGCCTATTGCTCCAGTGGAAGAACCCTGTTTCTGCACACTGCAGCCACAGCTCACCGAGCCACAGCTAGTGGGCAGGCACAAACCACACAGGGGATGCTCTTCGAGAACCTGGCTCTGGGGGCCAAAGGGGACTGCATTTCTGAGTCCTATGGGTCTGAAATAATCAGAGAGTCTTTGGCAAGCTACCACCGTCCCATGGCACTGCACAGACAGCAGACTAAAACACATCTCCAGCCTTCATGTGGAAAAGGCCTATATTCTTGTCCTGGAACTTCAGCCTGAGGGTCAGGCTTCAGGTCTGCCACACACCCAGAGGTTACAGAGGCACCCCAAGGAACATGGGCAGGGAGACATCATATTTGCACAGTCCCTTGGCCTTGCCACAGTTTGTTGATACTTCCTTAAAAGGAGCATATGCGCATGTCTAAATACATGATTTCTGCAAGTGTTGCCCAGCAACACCTCCAGATCTCCTAGTCTGGAAGTCATCAGGGATTGCAACTGTGGACCCACAAGATTGTATGTATTTACATATCTTAAAAGTTGTTGCCTGAAAGGAAACAAAAGGAAAAATGATTTTTGGGACTTCATCAAGATCAAAAGCTTCTGCATAGCAAAGGAAACAGTCAACAAAACAAAGAGGCAACCCACGGAATGGGAGAAGATTTTTGCAAATTTTTGCAAATTACAGTACAGACAAAAGGCTGATATCCAGGATCTATAAAGAACTTCTCAAACTCAAACTCAACACAATTTTTGCAAATTACAGTACAGACAAAAGGCTGATATCCAGGATCTATAAAGAACTTCTCAAACTCAACACACACAAAACAGATAATCATGTCAAAAAATGGGCAGAAGACATGAACAGACACTTCTCCAATGAAGACATACAAATGGCTATCAGACACATGAAAAAATGTTCATCATTACTAGCCATTAGGGAGATTCAAATTAAAACCACATTGAGATACCACCTTTCACCAGTTAGAATGGCCAAAATTAACAAGACAGTAAACAACATGTGTTGGAGAGGATGTGGAGAAAGGGAAACCCTCTTACACTGTTGGTGGGAATGCAAGTTGGTGCAGCCACCTTGGAAAACAGTGTGGAGATTCCTTAAGAAATTAAAAATAGAGCTTCCCTATAACCCTGGAATTGCACTACTGGGCATTTACCCCAAAGATACAGATGTAGTGAAAAGAAGGGCCATCTGTACCCCAATGTTCATAGCAGCAACGGCCACGGTCACCAAACTGTGGAAAGAACCAAGATGCCCTCCAACGGATGAATGGATAAGGAAGATGTGGTCCATATATACAATGGAGTATTATGCCTCCATCAGAAGGATGAATACCCAACTTTTGTATCAACATGGATGGGACTGGAAGAGATTATGCTGAGTGAAATAAGTCAAGCAGAGAGAGTCAATTATCATATGGTTTCACTTATTTGTGAAGCATAAGAAATAACATGGAGGACATGGGGAGATGGAGAGGAGAAGGGAGTTGGGGGAAATTAGAGGGGGGAGATGAACCATGAGAGACTATGGACTCTGAAAAACAATCTGAGGGTTTTGAAAGGGTAGGGGGTGGGAGGTTGGGTGAGCCTGGTGGTGGGTATTTTGGAGGGCATGTTATTGCACAGAGCACTGGGTGTGGTGCATAAACAATGAATTCTGGTACACTGAAAAGAAATTTAAAAAATAAAAAATTATGAAAAAAAAGTTGTTGCCTGAGGATCTGGCTTACAATTACCTTGAAACTAGGTACTGTCTGAGATCCCTCCCTTTGGAAGACTGACAGATCTTGGCACACATTCAACAACTGGGATCTGTTAAGAACAAATCAAGCTACAAATCAAAACCACAATGAGATACCACCTCACACCAGTCAGAATGGCTAAAATTAACAACTCAGGAAACAACAGATGTTGGCAAAGTTGTGGAGAAAGGGGAACCCTCTTACACTGTTGGTGGGAATGCAAACTGGTGCAGCCACTGTGGAAAACAGTATGGAGTTTCCTCAAAAAAGTTAAAAATAGAATTACCCTAGGACCCAGCAATTGAACTACTAGGTATTTATCCAAAGGATACAAACTGTGATTTGAAGGGGCACAAACACCCCAATGTTTATAGAAGCAATGTCCACAATAGCCAAAATATGGAAAGAGCCCAGATGTCCATTAAGAGATGAATAGATAAAGAAGATGTGGTATATATATACAATGGAATACTATGCAGCCATAAGAAACTGAAACCTTGCCATTTGCAACGACGTGGATGGAACTAAAGGGTATTATACTAAGTGAAATAAGTCAGTCAGAGAAAGAAAATTACCATATGATCTCTCTGGATATGAGGAATTTGAGAGGCAGGGAGGGGGGTTGGGGGGGAGGGAGGGAAAAATGAAACACGATGGGATCAGGAGGGAGACAAACAATAAGAGACTGTTAATCTCAGGAAACAAACTGAGGGTCGCTGGCATGGAGGGGAGTGGGAGGGATGGGGTGGCTTGGTGATGGACACTGGGGAGGGTATGTGCTGTGATGAGTGCTATGAATTGTGTAAGACTGATGATTCACAGACCTGTACCCCTGAAGCAAATAACACATTATATGTTAATTAATAAAATAAATAAATAAATAAAAGAATGAAATCTTGTTATTTGCAATGACGTGGATGGAGCTAGAGAGTATTATGCTAAGTGAAATAAGTAAGTCAGGGAAAGAAAAATACCACATGATTTCACTCATATGTTCAATTTAAAAAACAAAACAGATGAACATAGGGGAAATGAAGGAAAAATAAGATAAACACAGTGAGAGAGAAAAACCCCAAGAGACTCTTAACTATAGAGAACAAACTGAGGGTTGCTGGAGGGGAAGTGGGTGAGGGGATGGGGTAACTGGGTGATGGGCATTAATGTTGGCACTTGAAGTAATGAGCACTGGGTATTATATGTAATTGATTAATCGCTGAATTCTACTTCTGAAACTAAGAGTAATACAGTATATGTTGATTAAATTGAAGTAAAAAAAAAAAAAAAAAAGAACATCACTAAGGTCTGAGAAGCAACCAAAAGCTAGGGCACAGTTGAACAATAAGGTTCATCTCCTTCAACTCTGGGAAAGATAGTTGTTTTACCTAATACCTATAAAACAAACACAGATAGTTATAGAGTCACACAAAATGAAAAGACAGAGGAATATGTTCTGAATGAAAGAATAAAAACAAAATATTAGAAAGAGACCATAGTGAAATGGAGATAATATACTGATAGAGTATAAAGTAATGGTCATAAAGATGCTCACTGAACTCAGGAGAAGAATGAACAAACACAGTGAGAACTTCAACAAAGAGAGGGAAAACATAAGAAAGTACCAGACAAAAGTCACAGAGCGGAAGAATTCAATAGTTAAACTGAAAAATACACTAGAGGGATTCAACAGAAGATTAGGTGAAATTGAACAGATCAGTAATCCAGAATACAGCACTGGAAATGACCCAATCAGAACAGCAAAAAGAAAAATGAATTTTAAAAAGTAAGGATACCTTAAGAGACCTGCAGGACAGCATCAACGGAATAACATCTTCATTATAAGGGTCCCAGAAGAAGAAGAGAGAGAAAAAAACAGAGAGAAAACTTATTTGAAAAAGGAATGGCTAAAAACTTTACTAACGTTGGGGAAGGAAACAGACAACCAGCTCCAGGAAGCAAGGAAAGTTTCATATAAAATGAACCCAAAGAGACAATTTAATTTCTAATTAAAATGTCAAAACGTAAAGATAGAGAATATTAAAGCAGCAGAAAAAAAACAATTTTTCTCTTAGAAGAGAAAATAGAAGGGAGCCCCCACAAGACTATCAGATTTTTCAGCAAAAACTCTGCAGGCCAGAAGGGAATAGTATGATATATTCAAAGTGCTGGAGGAAAAATCTTCCAATTGAGAAGAGTCTACCTTGCAAGGTTACCCATCAAAACAGAAGGGGAGATAGTTTCCCCAAAAAGTAAAAACTATAAAAGTTCATTACCACTAAACTGAATGATGATGAGCCTTATAGGATGAAAAACCTTATAAGAAATGTTAAAGGAACTTCTTGAAGCCAAAAACAAAAGGCACTAACTAGTAACAAGAAAATATATGAAAGCAAAAATCTCACTGGTAAATGTAAGTGTAAGTAAAGGCAGTGGATTAATCACTTCTAAAGCTAATATAAAGGTTTAAAGATGTCTTGAGGAACCTCCATCTGTTTTCCAGAGTGGCTGTACCACTCTACCAACAGAGTAAGAGGGTGGAACATAAGGAATAGGGAGGAGGACCACAGGGAAGGGAAGGAAAACGGAATGGGTAGAAATCAGAAAGGGAGACAAACCATGAAAGACTCAGGACTCTGGGAAACAGGGGAGGGGTAAAGGGTGGGGTAACCAAGTGATGGGTATTAAGGAGGGCAAGTGTGCTCAACTACCCAATTAGTGAATCGTTGAACACTACATCAAAAATTAATGATGCTGGCAAACTATGTTGGCAAACTGAACATAATAATAAAAAATAAGTCAAGACAGAGAAAGACAAATATTACATGATTTCACTTACATGTGGAATCTAAAAAACAAAACAAATGAAAAAACAAACAAAAACCAAACAGACTCTTAAAGAGAACAAACTGGGGGTTGCCAGAGGGAAGAAGGTTGGAGGATGGGCAAAATTGGTGAAAGAGATTTAAAGGTACCAAGTCCCAGTTATAAAGTCACAGAGAGGAAAAGTCCAGCATAGGGAATATAGTCAATAACACTATAATAACCTCATATGGTGAAAGATGGTGACTACACTCAGTACAGTGAGCAATGAGTAACGTACAGGATTGAAAAGTTACTACTTTGCACACCTGAAACTAATATAATGTGTTGAATATATTCAGTAATAATACATTTTAAAGATACTGTAACAAACAAATGGGCAGAAGATCGGAACAGACATTTTTTGAAAGAAGACAGATTGCCAACAGGCACAGAAAAAGATGCTCAATATTACTAATTATCAGGAAAAAGCAAATCAAAACCACAATAAAATATCACCTCACACCTGTCAGAATGGCTATTATAAAAAAGGCAAGAAATAACAATGTTGGAGAAGATGTGGAGAAAAAGAAATCCTCATACACCATTGGTGGAAATGTAAATTAGTGCAGCCACTGTGGCAAATGGTATGGGGATTCTTAAAAAAATTAAAAGTAGAACTACCATATGATCCGGCAATTCTACTTCTGGGTATTTATCTGTAGAATACAAAAACACAAATTTGAAAAGCTATATATACCTCTATGTTTATTGCATCTTGTAGCCAAGACCCAGAAACAACCCAAGTGTCCTTTGATGGATAAATGGATAAAGAAGATATAGGCCCTATGTGTGTGTGTGTGTGTATGTGTGTGTGTGTGTTTAATGGAATACTCCTCAGCCATAAAAACGGAGAAAATCTTGCCAGTTGTGACAACTTGAGGGTGTTATGCTAAGTAAAGTACGTCAGATAGAGAAAGACAAATACTGTATGATTTCACTTATGTGTGGAATCTAAAAAAACAAAAACAAATAAAACAAACAAAAAATGCCAAACTCATTCCAGAAAACAGACTGGTGGTGCCCAAAGGGAAACTGGGTTAGGGGTGTGTGAACAGCTGAATTGTGGGGTGATGGGTGGTAACTCGACTTATGGTGATGATTACTTTACAGTATATACAGATATCGAATTACAATGTACACCTGAAACTGATATAGAGGCATACTTGTCTTATTGTGTTTTGCTTTACCATACTTTGCAGATACTGTGTTTTTTACAAAGTGAAGGTGCTTTTACAAAGCACCAAGTGAGTCTAGTAGTGCTGTTTTTCCAATAGCATTTGCTCACTCTGGGTCCCTGTGTCATATTTTGACAGTTCTTACAATATTTCAAACATTTTCCTTATTATTATATTCATTGTAGTGATCTTGACTAGCAGTTATATTTACCAAAAACTCAGATGATGGTTAGCATTTTTAGCAATAAAGCATTTTTTAGTTTAAGTATGTACTTATTTCTAAAGAAATAATGCTACTGTACACTTAATAGACTACAGTATGGTGTAAACATAACTTTTTATATGCACTGGGAAACCAAAGAATTCATCTGACTTTGCTTTATTGCAGTGGTCTGGAACAGAACCCACAATGCCTTTGAGGTCTGCCTGTAAAGTTATACACCAACCTTACCAGACACATGCACAATTCTCTTCAGTAAGCAGTTTCAAGGCCTCATGGGGACGAGCAAGGAGTTAGAAGGCAGGAACTTACCTTTATCAGTAATAACAGTGATAAGTTGATTTCCCATCGGCCTTATTCTTTAGTCTTACTTCTCAATTGATTCAGAACTTAGAGTAAGGGGAAGAGGGATGTTATTTACTGAATCCTGTCAAATCCCCAACACTTGCTAGACAACCAGCTGAGAGAGTAATGACAAGTTTGGAAGGGTATAAGCCTAGATCCTTTACACTAACCTCCTGCCCTCTCAGTACATTCCTGGGATGCCTCCCAGCAGCTCCTTCTCATTCTTAAGGCAATATGCTGTCCTATCCAAGTTTCAGGCTGAGGCCCAGACCTTTATCTGACTCTTTTCCCAAGTCTCTTAGAGGTTTTTCATCCATGCATTCCCACCGCTGTATGCAGAAAAAAGGATCAGATTTGATTTATCACATATCATACACTTATGATAAATCAACATCACATTTCATATATATATATAAAATATATATATATTATATATATATATATACACTTATCCCTCTTTTTCCCCTTTAATATGTCTCTTATTGGGCAAAATCCCATTTTACTTTATCCATTATCTCTGCCAGGAGGCATCTTCAAATTCTCACTATCCTCCTCCTACTCTTCTTATAGCCAACATCCCATGCAGAAAGAAAATAGAACTTAAAACCCTAATTAATCCTTAACAAATCTTCCCAAATTCCTCTGACTCTACCTCCTTACCTTCTCCTGGATTCCTTCGTCATCACCAGCAAAGTACAAAATAGGGACATTGAGTTCAGAGGCGGCGACCCACTGAAGTACGGCTTGGAGTTGCTTGTTCTGAACTGTATCACTTAGGTTCTGATTGCTGACAATCACTTTGGGTGCTGCATACCCTTCAGGGGGCTGTCCTGACATACCTCTCAATTCGTTATGGATAGCTTGATAGGCATTCTGCAGGACAGTCTCTGCTGTCCCTGTGCCCTTGACTGGTAAGCACTCATATAGACTATCTGGGAAGGCTGAAGTTGGCCTGCTTGCATCCCCAGACTTATCATCTCCCAGCTCTGCCAAGGGGGAGTCAAAGGATTTGGCAATAATGAGACATAACTTCATCACTGAGTCCATCAGATGTTCTACCATTTGCCCATTCATGTGGCCATCTAGCTGGCTAGCAACCATCTTGGTCAGCCCAGCGAAGGGACCACCAGCCTCATCACCTTCACTTAATTTGATGGGAGAAGGGGTTACTGGTCTTTCACACTGGTGGCTACATTCTTCCTTAATTGGCTTTTCTGGCACCTTGGGTTCAGAGCTACGGTCACTCTTGAAAATGGTCTCACCAAGTAAATTCCGGATGAAGTTAAAGAAAACACTCATCAGATCCTTCTTTTCTGCTTCCTCTTGGTCACCTCCCGTTTGAGGAGACTTGGGGCTGGACTCATCAGAAACTACAGGGGACTTGTTGGCAGGCAAGTTGGTACTGCCAGCCGCTTCAATGAAGCTCTGTGCATCCATGCTTCCTCCCTGGGCCAGGTGGTATTGAATCAGAAGTAAGGCGGATACGATCAGGTCCTTGGCCCAGGAGTCTGAATCACACATAAAATTCTCAGGTGTCTCTTGGGGATGCACAGGGGGGCTGAGGTTGGAAGTATCCAAAGGATAGTCCAGAGGAATGTCTGGTACAGGCTTGTACTGTTTGTTGGGAGCTGCAAATGTTGCCCTTTGGAAACCTGGAGATTTTCCTTCTTTTTGCTGACTTTTATGCCAAAGTGTCAAGCCCTCTTTGATAATGTGTTCACCCAGAGTTTCGATACAAGACTTCTCCTCAGGTTTGGATGCAGGACAGTACACTTTTTCCCTCAATTTACCTTCAGATTTCATGGCTGCAAAGTTTGCATTTCGGTTTTTAGGGTCACCCATTCCTTTCATGGAGACAAGGGAGTAACTCTCAGACCTGTCCTTAGTTTTCCTGACATTTTCAGGAGGTTTCTTTGCAAACATTACAGTGTATAGCTTACCAAGCATGGCATCCATGATATCTGTGGCCTTCTGGCTTCCGTGAGAGAATAGACTTCTTTTTATAGCTGAGACAAAGTCTGTATCAGTCATGAGGGTCCCTGTGACATTGTGGAGGTTCTTCATGAAGGAGTCAATAAGATCTGAGACGACCTCTTTTGCATGCTTGAGCAGCACCTTCTTTAGCAGAATGGTGGCAATGGTTGTGTCCTTCACGTGGATCCTCAGTGTCTTCATGATGGACACCATCATATCAGATACCACACTATTAGCATAGGTCATGATCCCTTGACTAACGGAAGCTGTAAAGTCATTAGGCCTTTCTTGTCCTGTCAACATCTTTCTCTCCCCAGGTAAGGACCTTCCACCCTCTTTGGCATCACCTGCATTACGAGATTCAAACACCTCCTTGTAGAAGAAAGACTTTTTAGAAGGAGGCTTATCATCTGCACCCTTGCTTTCCTTGGTGCTCTCCTTGATCTTCAGAGTGGTCTTATATTTCAAATTTGGGGGACTCTGTAATAATCCTGAGGCTCTGTCACCAGAGCCTGGAGCCTTATCTGAGGTAGCATTCTTGGAACATGCAGAGACAGTCTCATTCACCAGTTCTGATGCCACCGTACTCAAGCTTTTGTTGGGCGTGGGTTCATCTCCCATGTACAATGACTGGTGGACACATTTGTTTTCAGAGCCATCTATCCTCTCATTGATCTCCTTGCGGGCCATGGCTATGACTAGATTTGTGAGGCGATTAGCATAGAAAGAAACTTCATCTACTGAACTCCCATTACCAAGTTGGACACTGGGGCCCTGGATGGGGTTCTCTCTGTGAGTCATCTCAAAATGCAATCTTCCTGGACTGCCCTTGTTGGTGGCATTGTAATAGTCCACAGAGAAACCCTTGCAGGGGTCTCCTAAGTTGCTCATTTCCCCACCTAAGGAGGATTCTCCAGGTTTGAACTTAACATCTTGGAATCCTGCTGTACTTTTTTCCAGGTCTCTGCGGAGCCAGCTGAGCACTCTGATAGGATCAGTTGAGGCTTCCTTAAAAATAGACAAGGATTCATCCGACTATAACAAAGTAAAGATATGGGACATTCAGGACAACCTCAAAGACTGGTTACAAAAATGGTCACCTTTCTTAAGCCTTAACTGCTGTATCATCACAATAAAAGTAACCAACATTTATTAGGCACTTAGTATGACATATCAGGCACTACTCCAAGTATTTTAAGACTACTATCTCACTTAGCAGTATTCTTTAAAAAAAAAAAAAAAAGATTTTATTTTTTTATTAGAGAGAGAGAGAGAGTGCATGAGTGAGGGGGAGGGGCAGAGGGAGAGGGAGAAGCAGACTCTCCTCAGAGCGGGGCTCCATCTCAGGACCCTGAGACCATGACCTGAGCTGAAGGCAGATGCTTAACTGCCTGAGCCACCCAGATGCCCCTCAGTTAACATTATTCTTACAGTAAACTTAAATGTTAGTGCTCTCATTATCCACATTGTACAAAAGAAGGAACTGAAGAAAGGAGAGATCACTTTAGTTACTTATCTGAGGTTATACAGCTAATCACTGATGGAGCAGGAGTTCCAAACCAGGCAGTCTCACTCTAGAGCCTATGCTCTCAGCCACTACACTATAGTGCTTTTAAAACATACACCCTTAAGGGGCGCCTGGGTGGCTCAGTGGGTTAAGCCTCTGCTTTTGGCTCAGGTCATGATCTTGGGGTCTTGGGATTGAGGCCCACATTGGGCTCTCTGCTCAGCGGGGAGCCTGCTTCTCCCGCTCTCTCTCTGCTTGCCTCTCTCTGCCTACTTGTGATCTCTGTATATCAAATAAAAAAAATAAACAAAATCTTAAAAAAAAATATATATACCCTTAAGATCTGACAGTCATCTGCTATGTAGCAGAGTAAGCATTTGCACTGAATTCAATTTTTCTTATCTTTATATTACTTGCTATTTTCTATGGCTTATCAGTTTTTATTTAGATCTCTTATTAAAACTATAGTTTAAAAAAATTAGAGAATTCAAGGACAATTGTGCATCATTAATCACTTTGCTGGGCTATACAAGCCAGTCTTGATATGTTAAATGGCTTCCAATGAACTATATGATATCACTTAAGTGAACAATCAATTTTTAATTGAGGAGTTAATATCTGTGGACAATTTATTAGTTTTGAATGAATACAGATTCTTTAATGGACACTAGCTGTAATAAGCACATATACATATTTTTAGGTTTATATATTACAATCTATAATTTTCACTTGAGCATAGACTAAAATAAGAATTATGTGTCCTGGGCACCTGGGTGGCTCACTGGGTTAAAGCCTCTGCCTTCAGCTTAGGTCATGATCCTAGGGTCTTGGGATTGAGCCCTGCATTGGGCTCTCTGCTCAGTGGGGAGCCTGCTTCCTCCTCCTCCTCCTCTCTCTCTCTCTGCCTGCCTCTCTGTCTACTTGTGATTTGTCTGTCAAATAAATAAATACTAATAAAAAAATCTTAAAAAAAAAGAATTATGTGTCCTATTTACTATCAAATGTAAAGGAACACTGTAATTATATTAGAGGAATGTCTATCTAGGAAAGACAAGTATTGCCCATCTTTAAAGAATAACTTGGCACTTTAATTATCAAGTGTCACATAAGTTACTATCTACTATTTCTTTCTTTCTTTTTTTTTTTTTTAAGATTTTTTATTTATATGTCAGAGAGAGAGAGAGAGTGAGTGCGCGCACAAGCAGGGGGAATGGTAGAGGCAGAGGGAGACGCAGGCTCCTCCCTGAGCAAGGAACCTGATGTGGGACTCGGTCCTAGTATCCGGGGATCATGACCTGAGCTGAAGGCAGACACTTAACCAACTGAGCCACCCAGGCATCCCTACTAGCTACTATTTCTTACATACTTGTGTTTGCCAGGCACTGTGCTCCCGCTTTACACACATTATTTCACCCAGTCTGAGCCCCACCATGAGTTTACTTTTATATATACATGAAAGTCATTATTTCACCTTCTCTGAAAATGATCTTTTAACAGTTTTGGAAGTCTTTGCCAAGAGGTCCAGCAGATCCACCTAACAGAGGTAAATATTATCTGGAGGGAAGGGTACGAGGTGCATCTTTCCTTTGGCTTCAGAGGTGAATCCAAGGTGGCAATTGAACTTTGCATTCTATTTTTTCAAGATTTTATGTATGTATGTATGTGTGTATGTATGTATTTGAAAGAGAGAGACAGAGATACCAAGAGAAAGCATGAGTGGGAAGGAGAGAGAGAAGCAGACTCCCCGCTGAGCAGGGTGCCCAATGCAGGGCTTGATCCCAGGACCCTAGGATCATGACCTGGACTGAAGGCAGCAGCTTAACTGACTAAGCCACCCAGCCATCCCCATTCTGTTTTTTCTAGTTTTAATTTTTCTCTGTACTAATTTTGCTTTTGATTTGCAATTTGGCTCCTTGATGGCCAATAACCATTAGTGACAGTGGTGATCAAGAATTTGGTTTTACTGTTTAATCATTTGGTGATCTCTTTAATGGATTAATTGTTTATAGAGATCTATTCTCTGTTGGGTAAGAAACAATGGAAAATTTGTGTTGGTAGCTTTTTTTTGCCCATCTCAAGCTCAAAGTAATTAAGAATTTTGTGCCCACTTGGAAGTAGAAGAGTTCTTTGATTTCTGGACAGGTGAGTCTTGTGTTTCTGTTTACTTTTGATGCATGGCTGAAAGCTTATTATTTTTTATGGAGATTTAATTGACATAAAATATTGTATTAGCTTCAGGTACACAATATAATGATTCAATATTTGTATATATTGCAAAATGATCACAATAAGTCTCATTAACATCCCTCACCACACCATAGTTCAAAATTATTTTTTCTTGTAATGAGAACTTTTAAGATCTACTCTCTTTGCAACTTTCAAATATACAATACAGTATTAACAACTATTGTTGCTATGCTGTACATCAAATCCCCAAGACTTATTTATCTTATAGTTTGAAGTTTATACCTTTTGACTCTTTCAACCCATTTAGCTCACTCTCACACCAGCACCCCTGGCAACACCTATTTGTTCTTTGTATCTAGAAGTTTCATTTTTTAAGACTCTAAATGTAAGGAGATCATACAGTATTTGTCTTTCTCTGACTTATTTCACTTAGCTTACACCCTTTAGGTCCATCCATGTTATTGCAAATGGCAAGATTTCCTTCTTTTTATGGTTGGATAATATTCTATTGTGCATATACCACGTTTTCTTTATTCATTCATCCATGGATGGACACTTGGGTTGCTTCCAGGTCTTGGCTATTGTGAATAATGCTACAGTGAACACAGGCTGCAGTCATCACTTTGAAATAGTGATTTTGTTTCCTTCAGATTTGCACTTGGAAGTGGAATTGATGGATCATGAGGTAATTATTGTTAATTTTAATAATTTCCTTATGTGATTGCAATTATAGTAAATGAGAGAATATGCACAAAATTTGTACTCCTATAGTAATGTACATAAGATACTTCTCATATGCAGAACTTCTTTGACATTATCTCTAGGTTTTTCTCTTTATTGATATTTGCTTTTTGTTCATACATTGTTTTCTTGGGTTTCTCCACATGTTTCTTTTTGTTCTTTGAGCATCTTTAAGGCAATTGTTTTATCGTTTATTTCTTTTGTTTTTTAGGAGATTATTTTCATTTTCTTTATTTATTTGAGAGGGGAGAGAACGCACATGCGAGAGAGAGAGAGCGCGCGCGCGCGCATAAGTGGGGGGAGGGGCAGAGGAAGAGGGAGAAGCAGACCCCCTGCTGTGTAGGGAGCCTGACATGGGGCTCAATCTGAGGACCCTGGGACCAGAACCTGAGCTGAAGGCAGATGCTTAACTAATGAGCCAACCAGGTGCCCCAAGTTTTTAGTCTTTGTCTAGTGGATCTGCCGGATCTGCCATCAGGTCTTTTTCAGACATAATTTCTGTTGATCTACTTTTTTCCTTTGAGTGAGCTATACTTTCCTGTTTCTTTGTAAATCTTGTGATTGTTGTTGAAAACTGGACATCTGAATCTAATGGCTGAAAGTTTAGAATTGAGGCTATAAGCTATCAGTATCTGTCATTCATAAAAGCACTAACTGTAAGCAGTAATGTCTTCCTACTTCCACATGATAGCAAGGGTTCTTCTGCTCCAGTACCCTAGTTTGAAGTCAACATGTCTACCTACCATCCTCTTCCTCTTCACCTCTATCTCTGTTAAAGATACTTTATGAAATTTTCTCTGACCTCTTCCCACTTTGATCTGTTCTTTAAATACCTATAGCAATTATGTTCAGAAAAGCTGTTTGGCAAATTATCATGAACTTCTCATATTTGGGGTCTATCGGTTATTTAGAACTTTTCAATTATTTTTATATTTTCACATGTATATTTTTTATTTTCCCAAATTAATAGTAAGGTCTGTGAGGGCAGAAATTTATTTTCTTTCTTTCTTTTTTATTTTTTATTTTTGAAGATTTTATTTATTTATTTGAGAGAAAGTGAGAGACCAAGCAGTGGGGAGGATCAGAGGGAGAGGGAGAAGCAGGCCCCCCGCCACTGAGCAGGGAGCCTGATGCTGGCTCGATTCCAGGACCCTGAGATCATGACCTGACTGGAAGGCAGATGCTCAACCAACTGAGCCACCTAGGCACCCCTCTATCTTTTTTTCTTTTCTTTCTTTTCTTTTTTTTTTTTGCATCTCCTGGAGTGCTTCTTCCTTAATGAAATATCATGACTTTTTTTGTTTATTTGATTTAGTATTGAAATTCATCTATCTTTTGTTTTTCTACATGAAAGAACAGAGGTAAATAAAATATGTAATAAAAGCAGTTTTGTTTGGTACTAACTCTATAGTAACTCATGTAATATATAGTAACTCCTATAATGAATTATTTGTTTCAGGGGTAGACTAAATTTTTTAATATCACATTATTTGCTATGGTTTCCATCTTCTGACTGGACCCTGACTTACAGTGCCTGATACTAAGTACTTAATAAATGTTTATTGAATGATGACAACAGAATGATAACATTACTTAGATGAGAGCTTACAGTTCTGAGAATTTTGAGGCATCCTACATTGCAAAAATAGTTTCTATGAACTTTGTAGACATTTGTTAGAAATCAAATCCCCTTCTATTTGAAATTAATAAAAAATTTACAGCTGTTAATATATAGGTTTTGCATTATATTTCTTCTATGAAATTACCATATATAGGATGTTCCCCCCAAAACAATATGGTGAGAATTTTTTGTTCTAGAGGAGTTCACGTTTTTCCCCAAGAATTTTAAGTGAGTAGTGAGTAACTAAAGAGTAGTGGGTCAGAGAGGTGAGTAGTGGTGGTGAGTATTCCACTTTTTCCTAAATCAGTATTTCTAAAGAAGTTCGACCTTACCATTTTCCAGTCCTGGGGCTGGCTGTCTCCAGGTGAATAGACATCAACTTTGCATACTCCATTTTGGCTCTGTAACCAGTCAACCCTTTCTGACATCTGGAAGTAGAAAAAAATGAGAAAGGGCCATCAAAGGACCAGTTACATGAAATGAGGGAGAAGTAAGACAAATGACTCAGGCATGCCCAACAGGAGCAACGCTTTCAATAGAGACCTGGCCCAAGAGCTACTACAACGCATGAATCTCTAGATCTCTCCATTCTCAGTTTTCAAGTGCATGAAGATTTCTTAAATATTTGTATCTCTAGTACTGAGGCCAGTGCCTGGTATACACTAGAGGTACTTACTACAGATTTGTTCATGAATGAACCTATGTAGCCAAGTCCTGCTCTATGTGTCCTTGCTTGACAACCTTTCCACATCCTGGATTTTCACTAGACACTCAAAACTCAATGTGATCAAAATAGAATTAATTTATATTTTCCCTGCCCATTCTTGTCCCACCAACTTATTATTTTTTGCCCCACCAACTTTTACTTTTAAAGTAGTAGATGTTTCATTTTCATTAATTTCTGGAGCACTAACTTAACTCATATTAGCAGTAACTCTAGTAGTTCCTTCTTAAGAGGAGCTTAATCCCTCCTCCAGATAGCTAAGGGTGGGGGAGATTCTTAGTCTCGATGGTTCAGCCAAACTTCTGGTGCCAGGAGAAAAGAGATGCCACATACACCATTCAGTGGACCTTTGCATGGATGCCTTGCTGTTGTTGATTGTTCCATAACGCTCCCAATACTTTGCTCTATTCCCTAATCTCAGTAATGGCACTGCCGTCTAGCTGGTCTTCCAAACCAGAAAACTGATAATCATTTTAGTTGTCTTCTCCCACCCCAAAGCCTCCCTCTAGCTGCTACCACTTTCTTTTTTCATTTGTTGCCACTTTTCATGAAAGAATTGCTTATACTTGCTTTTTGCTAACCTCAAAATTGAGCGTAACAGACCTTTTTCCTTTGGCCTTAGTCTTGTCCACTTTCCTTAGCATTGCATCTTATTTGAGTCTTTGAAAACATGGCTAATTATAATATTTGTCCACTGATAATCTACAAGAAGCTTTTCTTTGATCTCTTTTTCCATGCCAGACTTCCATTACTAGGCTTCCCCACTGAAGTTCCCTTCTTTCATTATAAACTTTGCTTAACAAGGTGGAATAAAATGGCCAATTTTTCTCAACAAGGTGGAATAAGATGGCCAATTTTTCCTCTTTAATGGAAATGTCTTTTAGAAATGCGTGTGTGTGTGTGTGTGTGTATTCTCATATTTGGATTGAAGAAAATAAAACATTCATTTAAAATTGTTATAGGGGTGCCTGGGTGGCTCAGTCAGTTAAGGGGTTAAGCGCCTGCCTTCAGCTCAGGTCGCATCCAGAGATCCTGGGGTTGACCTCAGCTCCCTGCCTCAGTGGGGAGTCTGCTTCTCCTTCTGCCCCTCTCCCCTGCTTCTGTGCATGCTCTCTCTCAAATAAATAAATAAATAAATCCTAAAATTGTTGTAAGTTGTTTTAAACTGTTACAATAAAGTCCAAAAGCTTATCCTTTTTTTTTTTTACAGTGAAATTAAATTTTATTAAACATTGCTTGAGGGGCGCCTGGGTGGCTCAGTGGGTTAAGCCGCTGCCTTCGGCTCAGGTCATGATCTCAGGGTCCTGGGATCGAGTCCCGCATCGGGCTCTCTGCTCAGCGGGGAGCCTGCTTCCCTCTCTCTCTCTGCGCCTGCCTCTGTCTACTGTGATCTCTCTCTGTCAAATAAATAAATAAATCTTTAAAAAAAAAAAAAAATAAACATTGCTTGAAATAAGTTAAGCATTATGAAGGGTTGAATATCTGGGTTAATTGGAAATGTTTGTTTTAAAGGACTTTGGCCAATGGTGGGGGCTGACATCCTCCCTCAAGATAAAACCAACACAAATCAAATACAGATTATACAAGATTTAAGCTTATTTATAAATGGATTTACTATTTTTCTTATATAGCGTATTACAAGTAATTATTTTAAAAAAAATAAGACCTTTTAAGAGCTACTTGTGCTTTACTCCCACAAAGATTTGTACCTGTTTTCACACCCTAATCACTAACTCAGACTAGGGAGTTTCTCTTACTCTTCCTGGCATTGTAATACAATAGTTTCCTTGGGAACACAGTGGGTTTTCCTCCTTGATTAGAAGTTAGAATCACCCAGGGGCACCTGGGTGGCTCAGTGGGTTAAAGCCTTTGCCTCCGGCTCAGGTGGTGAGCCCAGGGTCCTGGGATCGAGCCCCGCATCGGGCTCTCTGCTCAGCGGGCAGCCTGCTTCCTCCTCTCTCTCTGCCTGCTTCTCTGCCTACTTGTGATCTCTATCTGTCAAATAAATAAATAAAATCTTAAAAAAAAAAAAGAAGTTAGAATCACCCAGAGAACTGTTTAAAGATACTGACTGAGATATTACCTCCCAAAGAACCTTATTTCATTGGTTTTGGGTGGGGAAACTTAGCCACTGAATATCTTAAAAGCATCCTGTGTGATTCTAAAGTACATCTACATAAGAATGAGGATCCCTGGGTCTGGGAATTCTGAGAAAGACTGCCTGGCTCCAGGTTTATTTTTATTTACTCTTTTCTTTAAAAATTTTCTAAGATTTCCTAACATTCTTTGGTATCTTATTTTGATTTTTTTAAAACCATAACAAGGGAGTTCTTAATGTCTCTGAAGTTAAGCCTTTATTGTCTCTCAGCAACTATTATATGCTAATATTCTTATACTTGAGTAAGCACGGTACCATGAACAAAGGAATGGATGTTACTATTACTTGGACAGAGAATGAGAAGACTTAGAAATAGATTGCTCTGAACTGTTGCTAGAACAAGTAAAAGCCAGAAGCTTACCTTTCAATCTCCAGTTGATATTTTATCTTAATGAATTACATCTAATAGAAAATGACAAAATCGATAGAGGCTCCTCACTTATTTAAGCTATCTATTGCAATTAAAAAGCCAGAATGAAAATTAAGTACATAAGGAAGGAAATTATGTGATCACTTACTCTTACTGAGGACAGGTTCTGAGATACAAGGAAAGCTCCTGATTAATTTGTTGTTGTCTTCACTATCCCTAAATTTACCCACCCCTCCTGCCATGAAATATAAGGGATCTGCAATGGAAAGACAAAGATAACAGTGACTAATTTTACATAAGAACCCTATTGCTCTTATTACCAAATAATGATTTTGACTTACTCATTATTTTTCACATGTAGTACACAGGTCATGAGCACAAAATGACATTCAATTTAAAGGCCACATCTTATTCTGGGTGCAGTCTGATGTTCCCAGATGACAAAAAAAAAAAAAAAAAAAAAAAAAAAAATCCATTTTCTGGCCAACACTGTCTGAAATGACTATTGTTATTCTCTACTTTCAAATCAGTGGTATATAGGGTTATTTAACAATGACAAAACTAAAAGTTTTTAACTTCATCTCAAACTTCTTGATTAGGAAGTCAGAAAAGTAGTAGCTAGGATGAAGAATAAGTGTCCTGAATTCATGGATCTCAAAGCACTTTGTAAATATTCTTTTGAGGACTTGAGAGAAATATACATCTTCATGTTGCAAAGAGCATATATAGTTAATGTTAGCTCTAGCTTCCAGATCAAAAATTCTCCCTGTACTTCCTCTTCTGAGACATTTAAATAGAAGACATTAAGGCATTGTACTCTCATATTGGAATATCCATGCACACTCCACCCCCCTGTGATCTCTCTCTAAATCCCACCCTTGCTTGGTAGCTCAGGACAAGCTTACCACGTCTATAAAATATTTTCTAAATATCTAATTGAAAGTGATTGCTCCTCTGCCAAAGTTTCCATCATATTTTGTTTCAACCTTTATATCCCATCTAGTTCTTTAATTGCTCACGTATATTTCATCTTTGTAATTATTTTTTAAGTGAAAAAAAATTAGGTTATGTTAGTCACATACTAACATACTAACTAACATCATTAGTTTTTGATTGTAAGATGGTGTTTTGAGGACAGATGCATTCTCTTACTCATCTCTGGATCCCTCATAGTAACTAGTGTCTTAAAGTTGGTGCTTAATAATTATCCGCTGTAGAGAGAGTCAATTATCATATGGTTTCACTTACTTGTGGAGCATAAGGAATAACATGGAGGACACTGGGAGTTGGAGAGGAGAAGGAGTTGGAGGAAATCGGAGGAGGAGACAAACCATGAGAGACTGTGGACTCTGAGAAACAAACTGACGGTTTTAGAGGGGAGAGGAGTGGGGCGTTGGGTGAGCCTGGTGGTGGGTTTTAAGGAGGGCACATATTGCATGGAGCACCGGGTTTGGTGCATAAACAATGAATTCTGGAACACTGAAAAGAAATAAAACAAAATAAAATGAAAAAAAATTATCTGCTGAAAGAATGAACACAGGAAAACTGCCTATTTCGAATTCCAGATAGTGTAATCTTTTCTTTCTTTCTTAAATAGGAGAATCTGAGAACAACAAAAAATGGTTTGCTCGAGTTTGCTATGGTGGTAAGCCACACATTCAGCTTTCTTGAAGCTTGGTTCCTTTTGGGGATAAGTTCACCCCAGAAACACATTCAAGGTATAAATAATTATCCAATGATTTATTAACAGAACTTCCTATTCCAATAACACCAATAAATCAACAAACTTTTAGTCATATATATCTAACAAAAACTTCTACTTACACGTACTAACGTTTTTATTCTATTTTGTATGTCTTCTGCATTTTTATCTGCATCCATGAATCGTCTTTTAAATTTTAAACTCCCTAAATGTACTGGCTAGTTGTATTTATATGAAGTACTTAAATATCTTTTGATGATAATGATATTCATACTTCTAAATCTATATACATTTCCTATAATGAAATTTGAAAAAGAGGGAAGGAAAATCTAGAGTTTAATGGACCCAATGAACAGATTCATAAAAATCTTAAGCTCAAAGTTGGTGAACAATATCCTGGAGTTAGGGTAGAAAATTAAAAAGATGCTTTGTATTATCTATTAAATTTGATGAGGAAAGAAAGCTAACTCTATACAGCGTATAGATAAATGGACCCTAGAAGCCATTTATTCTAATAACCTTATTTTATAAATTAAGAAACTGAGTCCCAGAAAGGAAATGTTAAAAACACTGGATATATTCCTTTAAATAATACAGCTTTGCAGGTTAACATCCCAGAAGGTATGATATTTTTCTATAGCCAAGAGGGATCCTGTGGCCCATAGAAGGGACAACCCTTAAAAAGTGCCAGCGTGGTTACTGCCTCAGTAATAATCGAGGAGGAATGCAAATCGTGAATGCCAGCCAGAGAGGGCATAACACAGGGATTTGGTTATGGGTCCTGCACTTCAGACCACAGCTCTATCTCGACATTTTTCTCCTATATACATCATAAGCAAGAGACTCCTGTTTATTCAAGGTTCTTAAAGTCACAGAAAAGCCCAAATTACAGGCAACATAAATGAAGCTTTTGCTGGGTTGATACCTATCTCATCATGTTTTAAAGTTTATTCAACCAAGTTTTATTACTAGTTTTAAAAAGGAAGAATATATTCAATTATATCCATTCTCTTTTTCTCTCTCATTCCCTTCTTTTAAGTGCCAGGTACATTGTACACACTCAATAAATTTGGTTATTCTTGACATCAGTTACAATTGATTATTTAAGGATTAGAAGTGTGTGTGTGTGTGTGTCTTTTCCCTTGCAGATACCATTCACTGTTAGCTTCTCTGTGGATCTCCTCCATTTTCACTTTCCCTTAACTTCTTCTCCCGGTGCCCCATAAATACAGATACTTCCTCCACAAGGCTTTATATATATCCTGACTTTTTCATGTTCTCTATTGTCTAGCCAAGGCTTCAGAAATAACAGTAGAGATGATGAAAGTAAATGAGAATCAGGACGCAGGACTCAGAGCTACACTGGTCTGATTTTGTTATTAGAGCACTGGAAGAGAAAAAAAAACAAAAAACAAAAACCACAACTTTTGGAATAGTTACACAATGAAGAGAAGTCAGCAGGTAGTTAAGCTTCCAGACTCATCATCAAATTGGGAAGTGAGGAGTAAGTCCCCTTCGTGATCCCAAAAGGATGGCCAAGGAGATCTGGTTAAATCTGCAATTAAGTTAAAATTTCAGCAGCAAAGATGATTGGTTTAGCTGTTACACTACTGAGGGAGAGGCTCATTTATTTCCAGAAAACCCTGATGTAAAATTTAAACTGTGCGAGAAGGGAGGCTGGGTTGAACATTAAAAGTTAACCATCACTTGTCACTGAATTCTCCTTTTTAAGTACAGAGGCTCAGAAAATGGGCTGTTTTATCAGTCCAGTGGATTTCCTACCTCTGTAGCACTGGAAGAGTGAACCACAGAAGACTCCAGACTATACGTTAAAAGTCAATGAAGATGCTGGGATGTTCTTGCTCAGCTCAAGATCTTGTTTCCTCCTCCAGCTTTCCATGTACCTCCTCCTTGTTGGGACTGAAGAGTGACATCAGAATCACAACTGGTGATATCATTGTCTCTATAGCAACAGTAGTGAGGCTATCAGAAACTGAGTTGTCAAAGGACAAGGGGGATAGGTTAAAATACACTCCATGTCTCTGATGCTTAGTTTGGAAGGACTGGGCTTGCTTTCCCCTAATTAATTTTCTCCTTTAAGTAACTGGGCAGGGAATATGGGGGGGGGGAATTTTGCCATTGGATTGCACTTAAAACAACAGAGTATTATATGTGAACAAATTCAGATGGGTACAGAGAGGGAGAAATAAAAATTCAGCATCAACTAAATTTTTTTGTGCAAAGTCCATGGAATCACTTCATTTTGTGGACCCAGCCTTGACTCTGAGTTATAAGCATCTTACCTTTTGTAAAAACAAACAAACAAACAAACAAGTTTGCAGATATTTTGCCCAAACTGACTATCTCTGGGTTATAATTTATCTTCAATGGTCAGAGACAGTAAATCTAATCCATTCTCTGCAATGCCTCAATCTGAGGAAATGTACTGGAATAAATCACACTTAGAGGCATTTGGCTGACAATTTCTGTCCTTGAGGAGGACTTTATTTTTAGTACATTCTCTTTGGAAATATTACCCTATGAACTTTTAACTAACGATTAAGTATAGGACTAGTACATAGTTTCATGAAACAAAAAGAATCTTGATCAAGGCCACAAGATAAAGATTAAAATTTTTAGCAAATTCAAAAGTGACTGGTTTGTTACAGGCTTCCTTCAACAAGGTTTTTTATCTACTGATGATCTTTTATACTGTCTCAGTTTCTTCATCTTTAAAATAAAGGAATTGGGCTTAGTTATCTCTTAAGATCCCTTCCAGCTCTAACAGTCTAGAATTTTTGAAACTTTGGTGGTATGTAAATACCTGCCTAGGGGGTGGCTCAGTGGGTTAAGCCTCTGCCTTCCGCTGGGGTCATGATCTCAGGGTCCTGGGATCAAGCTCCACTTCGGGCTCTCTGCTCAACAGGGAGCCTGCCTCCCCCTCTCTGCCTGCTGCTCTGCCTA
>NC_137895.1:102706879-102846572 GCF_963455335.1 Martes martes | reverse complement strand
AAAAAGAAACCTGCCCAGATGACAACTATTAACTGATAGAGCGAGGACTGGGATCTAATATTCTGAGTTTTAAGTCAGTGCTCTTTCAACAATATGTCATCTTGAAATTAGTATTGAGAACATGAGCCAGTGTTCGACTTCAAGATGTAAAATAGCAGCCTTGCCATTTTAAACAGGTGTTAGGAGGCCGCTCATGATAATGGGGTCTGCCAGTTTATCAGAACCAGTCAAGTATTTTATATTCATATTGACCCCAGAAGCAAATATTAGAGAATTTTAAGTGCTGGGTGAACACTGGATGAGGCCAAGAAATATAAGACTGTACCATTATCGAACCTCTCTGATAAAATTTCCTCAGGAAATTTTCTTTTCCTTTAAGAGTTTCTTTTCTCTTCCAATTTAGTTTGGTACATGACACTTCAAGAAATAGTGGGGGTGGAATGGAAGTGGGAAACAATGGATCTCACAAGCCCAGTAATAGGCAATCTCTACTCATTAGGGAACTTTTGTCCATCCAAGCAACTCACACTACTTTCCTCTTGACAAAAACAAAGCACTGAAAGAATTACCAAATCTAGAAAGATCTCCCAAACTAGTTTTTTTTCTAATAAACCCAAGGCAGATGTCTCAGGACAGATTGCTTTTTGCTGTCTCCCACGCAGAAATTTTGAGCAACCAGAATATACTTAAAAATTCAAGTGTTTAATCTTTCTGCAATCTCCCCAGTCTCTAGAAACCTCTTTCTAGAACAGTGCAGATTCTCAGAGTCCACGGTTAAGAAAATAAAAATTATAAACTATTGTTCTAGACTCGTCTTGAGTTTCCTTCTAGAAAAAAGCGCAGTGGCATACATACCCGCTAATTTTTACTTAACATTTCAGGGGGTTCACAGACTTCCTTGAGCCTACTCATGAATCACACCCCAGGTTAAGAATCCCTGGAGTCATATGTCAGGTGGTAATACGTGCTTTCATATTAAATAAAAACAACAAAGAGAGGACGGAATGATGACCACCTGGGGTGTCAGAGTAGTTTTCTCCGAGCAGAAACTTGAGCTGGTGTGTAGACTTCTGAGTGAGCATCCCAGGTAAAGGGTACAGCAAGAGCTAGGCCTCCGAGGAGACAATGTGCTTGGCGAGATCGACGTGCATATCCTGATTCCTCTTTCTCTTCCTTCCCTTCTCTGCCCTCCCGCCTCACTTTTTCTTGTTCAACCTCTCCTCTGGACCCCGGTTCTTTCGTTTGAGAACTTCCTGAGTGCCGGGGCCACGCCTCCATTCTCCCCTAGTCTCACCAGAGCTGCTCTATCTGACATTTTCAGGAAATAAAGAACTGAACTGAGAGTCAGGAAAGTTGGGGTCCCTGCAGCTCGGTTCTGCTGCCATTTTGCACGCCCTTCAGTCAGTCATTGGTTGACTCTGAACTTCACGTTCTCTGGCAATGAGATTATCTTTACGGCCCACCCCAGATCTGAGATTCTAATCCCAAGATTCTTCTCTATTTCCCTTCTTTGCTCTCTCCTTCACCTTTCCTCCCTTGCGCCTCGCTCTCTCTTCCCCCAGCTCTCCTCTCTACTTATCTCACCTCTATCTCCGACCCACCCCTTCGCTTCTCGGTTCGCGCCTGCGCAGACAGACGTGGACGATGACTTTTAGCCCAGCTCAGTAGCCGTAGTGGGTCGGAGCGCCGGCCGTGGGGGATTGTGGGAGAAGATGGCGGCCGCCGTTCACCCCCGGGTTGTCCGGGCCCTGCCAATGTCACGTAAGTGTCACCGGGAACAGTGGCCCCCGTTTGGGATTCCGAGACGGGGATCGGAAGTGTTGAGAGTGGCGCGGTGCCGCAGTGGTCACGCCGACTCCCGACCACCTTGGTCTTTCTAGGTCCGGGACTGCCTGTAGTTTCTGCTTTCCTTTCCTCCTCCTTGGCTTACATTGAATTGTACACTTGGGAAGGGGTCTGTGCTGAGCGAACGTGAGCCGTGGGAAGGGAAAAGGAGGAAGTGCGGGACATGTAAAGGATCGAAAGATCAGTTCTCATAGGGTTGTAAGGGTTTGAGGTTATGAAAAATTAGTGTGTGTGGCCGGTGGCGGGACGTTCGGGGCTTGGGGCAGGGGTGAGATCTGAAAAGGATGGAAGAAAAAGGATAGAAAAGTTTCTTAATGAATTAACTGTACGACCTTGTGCAAGCCCTTAATCTGTCTCAATTTCAGATTCTTCATGTTACAGTGGGGATGGTAATACCACAATGTCAGGAAGTTTACGAAACGATTAAATAAAAGTACTTTCTGAGTCAAAAACATCCCTGCATATGTAGAATGTGTTAGGTCGAGACACTGGGGCCTGGGGGAGCGAGGGATGCTGGAGAGAACAATCAGGGGCTTGGTGGAAAGGAACGTGAAGAAGAGTAAAGGATATCTTAAGGTTTGTCTAAGCATTGTTCATTTTTCCTTCTATTCTGATTGGATCTGCTGTCATGGTCCTCAAGTTGAAAATATACATTTGCTCTTACACTCAAGAAAAGAGGCAAGAAAAGCAAGGAAATTGGGAATACAGTTACACTTTATTATCATTCTTCCCTTTCCACCCTTTCACAAATTTGCCCCATTCAGCCTCCAAAAGTTGTGTTTTGCCATAGTGTATTCAGGTCATTATCAAATATCATTTGCTCTCAAAGTTAGCTGCATGCAAGAATCATTTTTAGTGCTTTAGAAAAAACAGAAATGGGAACTCATTGCAGAGCTATTGAATCAGAATTTTTGAGACTGACTCCTTGCACCTTAGGTTTTAAAAAAGCTCCACAAGTCCATCTGATGTTTAGGGTAAGGAGCAAGTCAGGAGTATTTGGAGGACACATTTCTATTTTCCATCTTGGGTAGAGCTGCTACATACCACTGGAAAGGTGATTGGTTCACATTGTTTATAGTGGGTGGTTTTGTAGCTATGACTTTTTTGCAAAGACATTTGTTGGTTCTTGTGAAAGTATTACATAGGTGGGACATAATGTAGATCATGAATGATAATTACTGCTATTTTTGTGTATTGGCTATTTGCTAACCACAGTCCTAAATATTTTAAAATAAATATTTATTAAAATAAGTATTTTAAAATAAATAAATATTTTCACTTTAACTTCTTTTTAGTTGAAACCATAGCTTGTTCTGTTAACTTCTATGCTTTATTGTCTCTGGTGAGTAAGCTTTTGTATCAACTTTAGAGAGGCCAGTCTAGTGTATAACATAACAAAAAACTATAGAATGGAACTTTGTGAAACAATTATATATGGTGAGATGTGGAGAGACTACTGAGTACCATAGGAAATCAGAAAAGGGAAAGATTAGTATCATTTGAAGTAGTGAGGGAAGATTGGAAGAGCAGTGGAGAATTGTAGTGCTTCCACTGATTTTTCCTTTTGTTTTTTAGGATTGTTATGATTTGGAAAGTCAGAGAAACTAGGCATTTTCCTGGCATGGGCAAGGACAAGGTGGTGAGAATGGAATCACAGTGATTAGGAGGCAGTGAACTGACTACTTGTAGATATGGAATAGTAGGAAAGAAAGTTGAATATGTTAGGTAGGATCAAATAATGGAGGACTTTGAAAGTCAAGCAGTTTTGTCCCATGGTCTGGAGAGTGGGTTTTGCAAGAGGAATCAGTGAGATACAAAAATACAGTATTAGAACTTAAAAAAACATTTTCAGTAATAATAACAAAAATAGTTAACACGTAGTTCAAACTATATACCAGACACTATTCTAAGTGCTTTAATATGCGTTATAGTGTATATGACATATTGGTACTACACAGAGTGTATGTGTGATTTATAAATGTTTAAAACTTAGGCAGTGTGCAAGCAAATATGATTGGATAAGATTGGTTTATATATTATAGTAAGAAGCCAGTAGAGGTTTTTGAGCAGAAGAATATAATGAATAAAGACTATTACTCTCCTAATGGTGTTCATAATATATGGAAGAAAATAGAGAGGTTGGAGCCAAAGACGGTGACAACTTAGATTTATTAAGTACGTACTAGTGCAAGGCACTGTGATAGGTACCTACCCATATATTAATTTTCAAGTCAACCCTCTAAAATGTAAGCTCCCTAAGACCAGGGACTGTCTTTTATTGTGCTAGTCAGTTCCTAGAATAGTGGTTGGCCTGTAATTGTTGGGGGAAAATAAACAAATAATCTCATGAGGTTAGTGTAACATCACCTGAAAGATTTTGAGGTAATAACAAGTGAAAGCTTCTATTACTCATGGAATGCTTGACATGTGCTACATAATGTGCTAAATGCTTTATGTACATTTACTATAATACTCCTAACAATCATTTGTGGTATTAATTCCTTGACTGTAGTCATTCTTCCTGCTTTATCCAGTGTCCTCATTTCCTTCCTTATTGAACATTCTAATCATTCCCTCATATATTCTTAACTCCCCAGCCCATCTGCCTGTGGCATTTAAAACAAAACAAAACAAAACAAAACACGAATTAAACCAAGCTTTCCACATATTTCCTGTGTACCCCTGAATAGTAGAGAACTGAGCTACAGAAAATGCCAAACTGACCTTATTTTAAATTCATGAATACAAATATCAAGTAGATTTTCAATATTATGTTTTTCAAAGAAATTTGTTTTCCCTTTTCCATATGATTATTTAACATTGTCAGTTTCCTAAAACTTGTAACATGTGCTTCTGTTTCATTCTCACCTTTACCTAGAAATCAGAGGAATCAGATGAGAATGATCTTTTTCCCACCATAAACATTTAATAGCTGAGCTGTGATAATTCTCATCTTTCCCTCCTGTGATAGTGGATAAACTCCTCGTACTTTGATCTAAAGCCAGTTCTTTTGTTTTGCATTCCATCCCATCTTTGTTACCTGTGTATTCCCTCTTCTGAATCATTCATTTTCCCCTTCTACTGGGTCATTTCTGTCAGTGTATAAATATGTTATAATAGCTCATATGGAAAAAAAAAAATCCTTCCTTGGCCTTATGTTCCCCTCGTCCTCCCCCTACCTTTTACATCATGTCTCCTCAGAAGAATCCTCAATACTCCTTTTCCCACTTCCTTTCCTCACATTCTCTCCTGCCTGCTCGAGTCAGGCTGTCATTCCCACAGCAATAAAATTGCTCTTATTAGGGCCACTCAAAACCAACATCTTCTAGGTCTATGGTCCTCTGTCCCCATCCTACTTCACTTTTCAGCTGCCTTTGATAGAGTTAACTATTAGCTCTGTCAGTCCCTTTCTTCATTTACCTTCTGGGTACCATTTCCTTTTGTTTTCCCCTAACTTACTGGGCTGCTGTTCAGTCTCCTTTGCTGGCTTTTCAGGCAAGTCACTTAAACTCTCTGAGCCTGAGCTTTCTTATCTGTAAAGTGGCAGGAAGAATAGTATTAAATAAGATAATACCTACTGAGCACTTAGAACAATGCCCGGCATCTGCTAGCAGTTTTGTAAATTTAGCTGTTATTGTAGCTTGTTGGTTATGTGTCTGATCTGCATTGCTTGTTTTTAATCTTTGTGGTTTCAGTCACTGTTCAGTAAACTGAAAAAGTGGGCTTTTTCTCTAATTTCATGCTTTTGGATAGGGAAAAACCATGGTTTCTGGGCAGAGTGCCACTGGAGAATCATGTGCAGAAAGCAGACACACTTACTTAGCTACTCACTTACCCACCCTTCCTCCCTCCTTCCCTGACTGCCTGCCTGCCTGCCTTCCTTTTTTTTCCCCCCAAACACAAGTTTTCTAAAGCAATTCCTATTTGTTTCAGTGTTCCCCAAGTTTACAGAACACCAATGCTGATGGTAAACAGTTTGTTGATTCTAGCAAAAGTTTATTAGCACTTTAAATGTTTTACTTGTTTTTTACCTATTCCCTGAAGGTTAGGTAACTTCCTCTAAAACTCTGCCGTAATACGTTTCAAGGGGCTTGAAAATTAGGAGTGTGATTCCAAAGGAGTTTTACACCTCTGCGGAATGCAGAATAGTTGATGGAATTAGGGGTGTGTAACCTGGAGAAGACTTAGAGATATACTTGCTTCACTTAAATGCAGGAGAGGGATTAGATTTGTTCTTTGTCATTCCAGAGGAGCAAAGAAATCAAAGCTGCTGGGAAATAGTCATTGATCTCCCACGTGGTGGAACCCTCTGTTAGAATGGCTCAAATAAGAATGGTCTGTGAGGGGCGCCTGGGTGGCTCAGTGGATTAAAGCCTCTGCCTTCGGCTCAGGTCATGATCTCAGGGTCCTGGGATCGAGCCCCGCATCGGGCTCTCTGCTCAGCGGGGAGCCTGCTTCCTCCTCTCTCTCTCTGCCTACTTGTGATCTCTATCTGTCAAATAAATAAATAAAATCTTTAAAAAAAAAAAAAAAGAATGGTCTGTGATGGGAAGTCATGTTTCCCCACCTTGCAGATGTCTAGGCTAAGGCCACATGGTCTCCTTGTGCATATAAAGTGGAGATGTAAATAGTGAGAGGTTTGGAAAATCATTTTCCAAACACTCCATTTGTCATTACATTTGATGATTTTCAATAGCTTTATATTGTCTGAACTGTACTCTTTTAAAGAAAAAAAAATGTTCTCTGCTAAGAGTCCTCTGCCTCCAGCATGTATCGTCAACTTTATTTTTTTCATTCATTATCAGTTTCAGAGTCTGTTTCAGGTAAATCTTCTCTTCCCTGCACTGGGCTTATTCATTTCCACGTCTACATTATTGTATGTGTATCTTTTCTTTCTGTTGTTCCTCTTTATAACCTTACTCAAATTAGTTTATTGCTTGATAGCAAAAATCCCGCAAATAACCCAATTAAAAAATGGGCAAAGAGGATATGTGAAAGGCCAACAGGTACATGAAGAGGTGCTCAACATCACTTGTCATCGGGGAAATGCAAATTAAAACCACAACGAGATACCACCTTAGACATTAGAATTGCCATCATGAAAAAGACAGGGGATAACAAATGTTAGCTATGATGTGGAGAAAAGAAAATGGCTACTGTGGAAAACAGCATGGAGGTTCCTCAAAAAATGAAAAATACAACTACTATGGGATCTAGCTATTCCACTTCCGCTAATACGTTCAAAGGAAATGAAAATACTAACTCAAAAGAGGCATCTGCACTCCCACATTTATTGCAGCATTATTTACAATAACCGGGACATGGAAACAACTTAAGTGTTCATGGGGGTTTGAACAGATAAGGAGTTGTGGTATTTATATGCGATGGAATATTTGGCCATAAAAAACTAGGAAATTTGACCATTTGCTGCAACATGGATGGATCCTGGATTAAAAAGAAACCCAAACTCATAGAAAAAGAGCACAGACTTGTGGTTCCTAAAGGCAGAGGGTTGCAGGAGGGGGTTTGGAGGAAGGTGGTCAAAAGTACAAATCTGTGTTATTTATAAATAAGTACTCTGGATGTAATGTTCAAGATGGTGACTATAGCTAATGCTGCTGTATGATACATAGAAACATTAAGGTAGTTAATGCTAAGAGTTCTCATCACAAGGAAAAAATTGTGTTTTTCTTATTTCCTTTTTATTATATCTCTGTGAGATGATGAACATAAGGTGAACCCGTTGTAATCATTTTATAATATATGTACATCAAACCAGCATGCTGTACGCCTTAAACTTAACACAGTGATGTATGTTATTTCTCAGTAAAACTGGAAGAAAAGTCCCCCAAATCCACTTTATCCAGGAATCTTTCCTCGTAATTATCTAATTTTTTGCTTCCTTCCTTTGCATTCTCTCTGTGTTCCTTTTACTGTGGAGGTTTATACTCTCAATATGTAACTTTTATTTTTCAAATGTGATTTATCTTCCTAGGTATATTGTATCCCATAGGGCAGGGAGTTTACAGTTGACTCTTGAACAGTGCAGTAGTTAGGGGCACTGACCCCCCCCCATCCCTGCAGTCAAAAATTCATGTATAATTTTTCGTTCCCCTTAAACTTAACTACTAATGGCTTACTGTTGATGAGAAGCCTTACTGGTAACATAAATAGTTGAAGTTGATTAACATATTCTGTATGTTTTACATATGTGTATTATATACTGTGTTCTTAATAAAGTGACAGAAAAGAAAACCACTTAATAAAGTGAGAGAAAAGAAAATCATAATGGAGAGAAAATAGAGTATTGTGCTTTATTTACTGAAAAAAATTTGCAGGTGAGTGGACCCAGACAGTTCAAACCTGTATTGTTGAAGGATCAACTGTACTTTCTAATTTTTTTTTTAAAGATTTTATTTATTTATTTGTCAGAGAGAGTGAGCACAGGCAGACAGAGAGGCAGGCAGAGGCAGAGGGAGAAGCAGGCTCCCCGCTGAGCAAGGAGCCCAACGTGGGACTCGATCCCAGGACCCTGGGATCATGACCCGAGCCGAAGGCAGCCGCTTAACCAACTGAGCCACCCAGGCGTCCCTACTTTCTAATTTTTATATATTCCCTTATGACACATGGATTCTTGGTTGCGGTGGTTTGTATTTATTGTTGTTCGCACTTAAATTACAATTTTTGATTTAAAAGTTCATTTTAAACTTAAGCGTATGAAAGTAGTGATAGCAAAATAACGTTACCAGTTTCGAGGAAAAGAGGTTATTCATGCCCACTTTTGTATTAACATTTGCCATTTTTGTACTCTGGGGTTTTGTCTAAGGTTCTTCTATTACTGTAAGAGCCACTGCTGTGTTTCATGGCCCTCCCCGGCGCCAGCTTCATCATGCACTCATACCTCACGGCAAAGGTGGGCGTTCCTCAGTCAGTGGGATTGTGGCCACTGTGTTTGGAGCAACAGGATTCCTGGGCCGATACGTTGTCAACCACCTTGGTAAGTAAAGTTCCTTGAGTTCTGTATACTCCAGTGCCATTTATTAAGGTTGCTTAATGAGAAGCCATGAAGCACGTTTCTTTTCCATAGGATTACTCTTATCTTGGATTTACATCATCTTGATCTGCTGTACATTGGGAGGCTTATCATGCTTCCTGTATAGGATGTAGAAACAGGAATGTGGTCTCTGAAAAGTTATGGCATCTCTAGCACAGCAAAATAGGCTTTTTGTTAAACATGGTGTCCATTCACTTAACCATACTAGAAGTTAAATATTTACCAAATCACTGTCCTAGAAAGTATCCATATTACATTAATCTTGATCCTTGTTTCAATCCATTCTTTTTAGGACGTATGGGGTCACAGGTGATTGTACCCTATCGGTGTGATCCATATGACACCATGCACCTTCGTCCCATGGGTGACCTGGGCCAGATTATCTTTTTGGTAAGAGCCTGTGTGACTGATTATTGGAGTTGACAGATGTAAATTACCGAGGTCATTTTTAGGAGAGAGGCAATGTGATAAAGCAGCAGTTTCATCCCAGACTGAACCGAGGGCATCCTTCATTTATCCCAGTCTCGTAAACTCTTGCCCAGCAGTTGACAAACATTTTCTGTAAAGGGCCAGAGAGTAAATATTTTAGCTTTTGTAGGTCACAGAGTCTGTTCATGATTACTCAGCTCTGCCCTTCTAGCCTGAAAGCTGCTATAGATAATATATAAATGAATGGAAGTGGCTGTGTTCTAGTAAAACTTTATTTACCAAGTTCGATTACAGGCTAGATTTGCCTGTGGTTCATGGTTTGCCAGCCCCTGCTCTAGGCCTGTGCCATCCAGTATGGTAGCCAGTAACCACATGTGGCTATGGAACACTTGAAATGTGGCTAATCTTAATTAGGATGTGCGGTACTTATCTTACACACCAGCTTTCAAAGATGTAGTACAAAGAAAATGATATAGAGCATTAATAATCTTTTACATTTATTACATATTGGAATAATATTTTGGATATATTGGGTTAAATAAAGTATATTATTAAAATGAATTTCACCTCTTTCTTTTTACTCTTTTAAATGTGACTGGTGGAAAATTTAGAATTGCCTGCGTGCCTCAGGTTATAATTCTGTTGGACAGTGCTTCTGTAGGTGGTGAACATCACAAATAGGGTGTTTTACAACTTGGTTTCCTTGGCACAGACTGAATTTAGAACAGCACTTGCTCTGCTTCCTTATTGTTATTCTTTAATCTGCAGGTTCTTCCTTTAGGCCAAGAGTTGCCAGTGGGGTGAGGCGGTGAGGAATGGGGTAGGCGGACCTTTCAAGGAGGTGATTAAAAACATGTGGGCCTTTTTGGTTGCCACAGTGACTGGAGACCATCTTGGCTTATTAGTTAGGAGTCAGGGATGCTAAATATCATACAGCTCCCAGGGCAGTCCCTTTCCACAAAGAATTAACACTGCCCCTAGTGCCTGCAGTTATCCTATTGAGAAACACTCTGGGCCTTGATACTCTGTCTCCTGTTCTTCTGGCTAAATTGTCCTGCTTTTATCATTCTATATGGACTTGCGTGCATTCTTCCATGTACACACTTCCCCTTTTAAAAAATAATTTGGTAAACATCCTTAATCTCTGATATATTCATGTAGATTATTTGTGATTGCTTTTAAATTTTTACTTATTTTTGATAGCATTTTTATTTATTCCTTACTGAATGTTCACAAGCTAAGTATAATACTGTGTTGGAAATTCTTGTTTCTGAAGTTTTTTTTTCTCTCTAAAATCTTGTTCTCAAATATTTTCTTGGTCTTACAGGTAGAGGAGCTTAGCTTTTTCCCTGTTTCTTTGTGACTTGACTTTATTGGTCACTTTGTCAATCCTCAAAATTAAAGTATTTCACAAATGATAGGTGAAAACATCAACTGGCCTGCAGTTGGCGAGCCATTGGAATTGACCTATATGATATATATCCCATGCTTTCCACAGGTATTTATAGAGTGCCTGGCATTGAGCTAAACTCTGAGCATGTCTTCATGAACAAGACCACAGGGAGCTCTCAGTGTTAATAGAGAACACAGAGACTAAACCTACAACCTTTTTTATTGTTGTTGTTTGTTTTTTAGAGAAGGGAGAGAGAGAGAGTGCATGTGAGTGGGGTCTTGGGGGAAGGAACAAAGGGAGAGAGAATCTTAAACAGGTTCTGTGCCCAGCATAGAGCCTAATGTGAGTCTTGATCCCACGACCTTGAGATTATGACCTGAGCTGAAATCAGGAGTTGGACGCTTAACCAACTGAGCCATCCAGGCGCCCCAAACATATTACTTTGAATATAATATTGTTTATAAAAGGGGAAAAACAAGAAAAATAAAATGGGAAGACTTCACTATATTGTTGTTTATTTTTGAGAAGGGTGGGCCATACTAAGTGTGAGGTACTCATTTCCCTGCTTTAGTCTCTGTTGGAAACTGCTGTCTGAATGACCACCTGGTTTGCTAACTTGACTGTGCTCCCTGAGCCTTATCCCTGGGAATTTGGTTTCCTTTTAATTCTTTCTCTCCAGGCTTCTCTCTTGCACCATTCTTAAAGGTATGCCCCATGCTCAAGCTCTTCTAATCTGAGTCTTCTTGGATTATTTTTTTCTTACCCTTGCCCTCTTTTCTTAAAAAAAAAAAAAAAAAAAAAAAAAAAGCCTTTTTTAGCTCTTTATGTGTAGAACTGCCTTTTTTTATTTTTTAATTTTTTTTATTAGCTGTGTCACTTACCATGGTGCAGATTGTATGTCTGTTTTACTTAATCTTCATAGCAAACCCGTGATATGGGTTGTATTTTCAAATTTTCCATGGAGGTTGGGGAGATAACTTTGTACACAGTTCACAAAAGGCAAATGGAATTCCTGTCTGACTCCCCAGCTGTCACTCTCTATGTCTCTTGTACCCCATCTCCTTCATCAGTTGTACCTAGTTCCTCCTGCTGAGGGCTTCATCTTTTGCTCGTGAGTCTGGTTTCTGGAGCCCTGTCTCTCTTTTCTAAATTGCACAGGTTGGTTAGTGGGCCCCACCTGCTTCCTCCACCCCCACATCATTCCTTTCTCACTCTTTCTCCACTCACTCATACAGACCCCTTAGTATTTTACCCCAAGAACTTCTTACTACTTATTATTTTCCTTTGAAATGTTTAAAAATATTTTTCATTTTTTTTGTCTTTCATTTTTTTCTTTCTTTTTTCTTTATTTTCTTTCATTTTTTTAAAATTAATTTTTTGAATTAACATACAATGTATTATTAGCCCCAGGGGTACAGGTCTGTGAATCGCCAGGTTTACACACTTCACTCATCATAGCACATAACTTCCCCAATATCCATAACCCTACCACCCTCTCCTTACCCCCTCCCCCCAGCAACCCTCAGTTTGTTTTGTGAGATTGAAAGTCTCTTATGGTTTGTCTCCCTCCTGATCCCATCTTGTTTCATTTATTCCTTTCCTACCCCCAAACCCCCCACTTTGCCTCTCAACTTCCTCATATCATTTTAACATAGAATATGCTGTACCTTTGTCTGAGATCATTTAATCCCTGGTCTCCATTTTGGATAAGAATCATCAACCTGACTGTAACCTGAATCACTCAGACATTTAGTTCTACACTGGAATCTGCCATTGGCTTACCCTGCACTTTTAGGCAGGTCACTCCTCCTTGAGTGTTGTTTTCATGTCTTTAAAGTAGAAATGACTAGATCTGGGATTATAAAGAGGAAAGAGTTAAGAAGAAATAAGAAAATAGTCACGAATGCTCCCAATTTAATGTTAGCCTTTTGGAGATACTCCACCTATCTTCAATATGTATCTGGTTGCTGCAAAAGGGAAAGTCAGTTTTCCTCCCAAATGATCCTTGGCTCATGGGCTCTATTTCAGGAAGGGAGATTTGGTAACCAGAGTCCCTTATGAACTTGCAGGAGGCAGTTGGATGGCCAGAAATGGATTTTCCCCACTAGAAGTGAATACTGTCTTTTCTAATTCTATCATTTAATTACCTGAATAAAATAGATATACTGTGACTTGTTTATCTCCAGGAGAGTCAGAGAATCAGCAGGGAGTTCTCATGACCATTTCTCTTATAATAAATGGAGCTGTATGAAATGGTATCATATTATAACTACCACAGATGGCCTATTTTGAAACTTGCTCTAATGTTTGCATCTGACTGACTGTTGTTCTTATAGGAATGGGACGGGAGAAACAGAGATTCTATCCAGAGAGCAGTGAAGCACAGCAATGTGGTCATTAATCTTGTTGGACGAGAATGGGAAACCAAGTAAGTTTTCACTCTTGTTTTTTCTTGGCATATGCTGTCTTAGGGCTCAGTAGACATTCGCTGGGTACCTTCTAATGTGTGGAATTGTAGTTATAACATTTTTAATTAGTCCATCATTAAGCATTGATTGAACAGCTGTTTACATACTGAAAACCCCCCTCTCAGGAGCTGCAGTTGGCAGTAAGTCTGGTATAAGTGAGCAATGTGATAGGCTGCCCATAAAAAGTCAGTAGGGATTGTGTCAGTGTGGTTGGTGCCATCAACTTGCTGGAATGACCAGTTGGTTTATGAATGGCTGATCCTGTGTTTGGATTTGTCCAGCTGGGATGGGTTAGGCAGGATGATTTTGCCCATCCTACTGTTCATCCAGCTGAACGTTGGTTTTCTTGCATGAACAGTGTTCTAGATCTAGTGTTCCCATTATTAATCACAGATGATGTGAGTACTGGTTTGAACAGTTCTTTTTAGCCTTTGTGTGGGTTGTTTGTCAACAGATAGTGTTTTTTTTTTTTTTTTTTAACAGATAGTGTTTTAACCTTGCAGTTGCACGACACTTTGTTCATACCATTGTCTTAACATTTATTAAAGTTTGAAAATCTATGTCTGCCTTAGCACATATTTCTAAGTTCCTTGGTGATTTGGAGAGTCTCATTCAACTTTAAATCTCCTGTAGTGACTCCTATAGTGCCTTGTACAGTGTAAGCGTTAATGTTATTGTGTAATGTTAATGTTATTGGGTTAAACTGGTGACTGATTTTTTAGATTTTTCTTCCCCTGGGGGAAACAGAGGCCCAGGACTCCCAACACTCCCCTCTTCCTTCCCAACCACTGCAGCCAGATGTTCTCAAAGGGTCTCAGCCTTGGGATTCCTTGAGGACAGAGAATATTATGTGTGCTGATATATTATGTGTACTTACGGTAAGGTTTAAATTATGTACAGTAATGATGATGAGCAGTAGAACTTACATGTATATAAAATACACAAATATGTATTAATTTTGACTTTGGGTTAAATCATTGCCATTTAAAAATTTAACTATTACAAATTCTAGCAATAGTATGAAGACGAGCTTATCGCGGAAAGCTTTGGAATCCCGAGTCAGGTGTTCTTAACTGATCCCCCCTTTTTTCCTTCTTCCAGAAACTTTGATTTTGAGGATGTTTTTGTGAAGATTCCCCAAGCAATTGCTCAAGTGTCCAAAGAAGCTGGAGTTGAAAAATTCATTCATGTTTCACATCTGAATGCTGATATTAAAAGCTCTTCTAGATATCTGAGAAATAAGGTAAGTGACAAGTTGGCTTGGGAAGTGCTTCCCAGAGCTGGAGTTTGTTGGCCCCTTTGAAACATGAGTTAAGTGATAAGGATTTCTCACTGACATATCCAGAAATAAAACGGGTTTCTAATTCTCCGTACCCAGAATAGGTTGATGTGTGTGACGTGTGTGTTGTGTTCTGACATACAGAAGAGTGCCTTCTGTATGCTGGGAACTATGGTAAGGGGCTTCAGAGATGGATAGAGCATCCATGCTGCAGGTTGCTTGGGACATACTAGAATTATATAGTAAACCTCATAAAAGGTAGAGTATTATTCCTGTCTAGAGCATCCTACCCATGTCACCTGCAGGTTAAAAGACCATCTTTTTTTCTCAAACCTTGTGCCTAGTCATGGTCATATGCTGCTCTTAGGGGAGTAATGGAAAGGCTGAGGATGACAGGGACAAATATTTGCCAAGGAAATCTAGTATTTAGGCTTCTTATACTTCCAGAAACCACATTGTCATCCAGATTGTACCTAGGGATTGACCATTCTGATCTGGGGTCATTCTGTAGCCTGAAATGTCTTTATTATCAGGGACTCAGAGGAATTGCAGTGTCTGGGGCTGTCTTTAGCGTTTGTTTTCTGCCATCATGAGCCCGCTTTGGGTCAGATTGATAAGGACCACAGAGTTCTTTGCCAGTGGCTCCAACTTTTTGATCCCCTGCATTCTTTTATTGAACAAATGATGTATTAAGTATCTGCTGTGTACTGTATATTGTATTAGGTGGTGGGGATACAGTAGTGAATAAAACAGACACAGCCTTAGCCCCTGTCTATTTTCTAATCCATTGAGGAAAATAATTCCACTTGCGCCTGGTGTTGCAAAGTAGAGAACTGTGACATAGGAGCATTTAATGGGGGAGAGAGGGCATCTGTCAGTTTGGAGCATTTAATTACTGGCATCGAATAGTCAATGTAAACTGGCTCAGACATAAAGGAGGTTTATAGGCCCCTCTATCTGAAAGATCCAGCAATAAGGAAACTTAGCCACATTGGTGCCAATGTTCATCAGAGTTTCGGCTTTGTTTCTCTGTGATTCTTTTTTTTTTTTCCCCTCTGTGATTCTTTCAGCTCCTCCTTTTTGTGTAAGCTCTGTTTCTCATAGTCAGGGAAGTGGCTAGCAGCACATCCAACCCTCACTGTCTTCATACCACATGGATGAGGGAGAAGGAGCATATTCAGAGATGTCCAGTCCTGTGGCTTATACCACGAGGTGGATAGTGGTGCTGGCAAATAAGGGGAGAGACACTTGAGAAGGACAGGGCTGTCGGGCAGTGGTTCTTAGCCTTAGCTGCCCATTAGAAGCGCTGATGGAACTTTGAAAAATCCTGCACCCTGACCAATGAAAATAGAATCTCTGGAGATAGAACTTGGGCATCAATATTTTTAACTCTTCCTAGGTAATTCCAAAGCACAGCAAAGATAAAAAATAGTATTTATAGAGAAGGAAGAGAATGATCCAATTTTGGACTCAGGTGGCATTTCAGGTGTGTGTCCATCATCCAAGTAACAATGGTGAATGGGGTTTATGATACTGGAGCTCAGAAGTGAGGTCAGGTTTGGAGATATAAAACCAGTTAATTGGGGGTGCCTGGGTGGCTCAGTCAGTTGGGCATCTGCCTTCGGCTTGGGTCATGATCCCGTGGTCCTGGGATCAAGCCCCTTCAGTGGGCTCCCTGATCAGTGGGGAGCCTACATCTCTGTCTGCCCCGCCACACACTCATGCTCGCTCTCTCTTGCTCTCTCTCTCTCTCCCAAATGAATAACAAAATCTCTAAAAAATATAAAACCAGTTAATTGAAGCAATGTTTGGGAATAAGATTGCCTAGTGAGGAAGCATAGATTGAGAGAACTTTGGACAGGGCTCAGAGGAATACTAATGATTAGTGCTCTGGTAGACAAGGAGGCACGTAAAAAACCCAAACAAAGGTCAAGAAGGAGTGGCTGTGGTGAGATGGAAGGGAAACCCGGAGAGTACAAGGTCATGGAAGCCAAGGGAAGACAGTGTTGCAAGGAGGGAGTAGTTGCTTATGAATGCCAGTGAGAAGCCAAGTGAGGTGAGAACCGGAAGGTCACCTTGGACTTACCAATGTGGAGGTCATCTGTGATCTGATCAAGAGTGGTTTGGGTGCAAGTGTTGGGGCAGAATCTAGAGCACAGGTGAGCAGAGAGTGAGCAGGAGCTGAGGTGCTGGGGACAATAAGAGCAGATGGCAGTTTTAAGTGGTTTGGTAAGAAGAGGGAGGGGGCAAGAAGCTGGAGAACCATGTGGAGTTGGGAATCGTTTTGTTTTTGTTTGTTTGTTTGTTTTTTAAGATGGAAGGTCTTGACATTGTGTAGGAGCTGGTGAGAAGGTGCTGCTAAAGAGTGAGACTGAGGATAAAGGAGAGAGTCAGTTGGGCAGGTTCCTGAGAAAGTGAAAGGAAGTGAGTCCTGGAGCAGGGGAGGTAAGAAATAAGAAAGGGGGAGAGTTGTGGATTTTCTGGTAGGAACTTGAGGTGGTTTTTGTCTGCTGCATTATCTTCTCTTTGGATAAGAAGGTGAAGTCAGGGTGCCTGGGTGGCTCAGTGGGTTAAGGCCTCTGCCTTCGGCTCAGGTCATGATCCCAGGGTCCTGGGATCAAGCCCCGCATCGGGCTCTCTGCTCAGCAGGGAGCCTGCTTCCTCCTCTCTCTCTGCCTGCCTCTCTGCCTACTTGTGACCTCTGTCTGTCAAATAAATAAATAAAATCTTTAAAAAAAAAAAAAAAAAGAAGGTGAAGTCATACTGGAAGGAAAAGAATAGTAAAGAGAGGAATTTGAATAGAATAGAGAATGTTTGAAATTGTCACAGGAGAGAACAGCTAATTAGAAGAAAACAGTGCTTGGGAAATGTTGAGTGCCCAGTTAAAATTAATGACATGAGTGTATAATGGCACCAATTTATGATTTTTTAAATTCAGGTGTGATTGACATACATCATATTAGTTTTAGGTGTATAATGGAATGATTTGACGTATGTATATATTGTAAAATGATATCCACAATAAGTTCTGGTTAACATCACCACACGGTTACATATTTTTTTTGGTGATGAGAACTTTTTTTTTAAAGATTTTATTTATTTATTTGAGAGAGAGAGAGAGAGAGAACATGAGCGGGAGGAGGAGCAGAGGGAGAGGGCCAAGTGGACACTCCCTGTTGAGCAGAGAGCCCAATGTGGGGCTCGATTCCGTGACCCTAAGATCATGACCTGAGCCAGAATTAAGAGTCCGATGCTTAACTGACTGAGCCACCCAGGAGCCCCTTGTGATGAGAACTTTTATGATCTACTCTTTTATTAGCAACTTCCAAATATACAATACAGTCTTATTACCAGTAGTCGCCATGCTGTGTGTTATATCCTGAGACTTAATTTATTTTATAACTGGGAAGTTTGTTCCTTTTGAGCCCCTTCACCCCTGTCTCTGGCCATCTGTTCTCTGTGTCTATGAGTTTGGTGGGGTTTTTGCTTTTTTTTTATTCCATGTATAAGAGCAATCATATGGTATTGGTCTTTGTCTCAGTACTTTGATTACCATAATGCCTTCAGGGTCCATCCATGTTTTTGCAAATGGCAAGATTTCCTTTTTTAATGGATGAGTAATATTGTGTGTGTGTGTGTGTGTGTGTTTATGACATCTTCTTTAACCCTTTATCTCCCACTGGACACTTAGGAGTTCTTTTCTGTCATGGTGATTGTAAATAGTGTTGCACTGAAGACAGGGATGCAGATATCTTTTCAAGTTAGTGTTTTCATTTCCTTTGGACATCCTAGCAGAAGTGGAGTTTCTGGACCATATGGTAGTTATATTTTTAAGTTTCTGAGGAACCCTCATGTTGTTTTCCATAGTGGGTGTACCAATTTACATTCCCACCAGCAGTGCACAAGGGTTCCCTTTTCTCCACATCTTCACTAACATTTATTGTTTCTTGTCTTTTTGATAATCGCCATGCTAATAGATATGAGATGATATCTCATTGTGGTTTTGATTTGCATTTCCCTGATAATTATTGATTCTGGGCACCTTTTCATGTACCTGTTGGTCATCTGTGTGTCCTCTTTGGAAAAATATCTGTTCAGATCCTCTGCCCATTTTTTAATTAAATAGTGGGTTTTTTGTTTTTTTTACTGTTGAGTTGTTCAGTTGGTGATTTTTATGCACTTGTTTTCCTCCAGCTCTGAAGGCAGCGGGAGTGCATGGCTCAAAGAAGGAAGCTAATGGGGTTCTTTCAGAATTGGAATTTTGCCTGGTGGGTGGGGGAGTAAAGACAAAAGGCTGAGGTAGTTTACCATATTGGTAAGAGAGTGATTGAAAAGTTGGGCCGTGGGATCTAGTCTGAGGTAGGTTAGGAGGGCTTGATGTGGAGGAAAGCAGTGTCAGACTAGCGCTCCTCAGAGAGTGATGACCAGACATCTCAGGAACAGGTGATGAAGAAGCAGCAGCTGGAAGCACGGGAGATTGCCATCTGAGAGCAGGTTGTCTTCATGTAGTGTTTCAGAAGGGCGGTTGTGGTTGTTGATGTGGTCCATGGCCTGAATGAGTTGAAGGAGCAGAAGTGGAGAGAGGAGAAGGTCACTGGAGTTGAGAAGCTCTAGAAACTGAGAGGTTCAAGTTCACCTGGACATGTATGTCACTCTCAGTGGCAGTGCAGGTGGAGAGGTAGGCTGGACAAGGTGCTGATACCTGCATGGAAAGAGGCATCGTCTAGGAGGTAGATGGTAACAAGTGAAGATGTTGAGTTTAGGAAGCTTCCTGGCCTGTCCCCACTCCTCTGGATAGGTATGTGTGCTGCCTCTTCCATATCGTGACTCCGACCACACTCTCCTTTCTCTGGCAGCCTGCTAGATTGTTGATACCATCCAGGGAACCTGTGGTTAGGAAGAAAAATGGAGGCTGGAAAAATTCTACTCTGATTTTTCTCCTTTCTTCTGTGTAAGCTTCCCTAGGAGAAATATAGGAAGACACCTAACAAGAGCCATTAGAGGCAGGACAAAGGAAATGTTAAACAGTGTGAAATGAATTACGAAAAGACATTTCAGAGCTTTGAAGACCACAAACCTAAAATAAGTAAAGAATACAGTAACTGGGCCTTCTCAAAAAGGCCCAGAAAGATGGATTTTTACATGAAATGCTTCTGGACAGGAGAGTCAGATTGAAAGCTGATAGATACTGCAAATGACCAGAATTGTGTTTCTTTCTTCTCCTATTTGTTTTCTTCTGAATAAAATAATCACTGAAAGTGTTTTTACAGAAAAAAAAAAGTATGTTATTTAACAAAAAGAATTCTTTGTAACTGACTTTCATGAATCCTACCTTAATCTGGAGAAACTGACCTTTGAAATACAAGTAACATCCTGATAGTGGAAGGAATGTAAGCTCTAGTCACTCATTTCTGAACTCTTGTTTTTTTGTTTGTTTGGTTGTTTAGGCCGTTGGAGAGAAGGAAGTGAGAGATGCGTTTCCAGAAGCCATTATCATAAAGCCATCGGACATCTTTGGAAGAGAAGATAGATTCCTCAATCATTTTGCAAGTATGTGTTCTTTCTTGTATTCTTTCTCAGTAGTAGAGAAGAGGATACAGGTTAACCAGATTGAAGTTAAGCACAAGCAAACAGCGGTTCTCTGACTCGGCAGACTGAGGTATATTTTCTGTCCCTCAGTTGCCTTTTTCTCCCCAGAGGTTCTTTTTTTTTTTTTTTTTTTTTTTAAAGATTTTATTTATTTGTTTGACAGAGAAAGAGGGATCTCAAGGAGGCAGAGAGGCAGGTAGAGAGAGAGGAAGAAGCAGGCCCCCCGCCAAGCAGAAGCCCGATGCGGAGCTCGATCCCAGGACCCTGAGATCATGTCCTGAGCCGAAGGCAGAGACTTAATCCACTGAGCCACCCAGGCGCCCCTCCCTAGAGGTTCTAAGTGCCTAGTGTGGTCTTCATTACTGTCTATGAAAAGAAGCACCTTAGATTCACAGAAAGAGTGCAGTCTTGGGAGGCAGAGACTGACTGTGGCAAGGGTAGCAGGGGCAGCTTCCTTGTATGTTGAAATGGAGATGAAAATGTCTGTCTCAAGAGTGGTGTGTTACTGAAATGAAGTAGCGCATGTCACCGTACTAGTCAATGCTTAAATGTTGGCCTTATTTACATTTTTCACATGAAACCCCTCTTTTTTTTTTTTATAAAGATTTTTATTTATTTATTTGACAGAGATCACAAGTAGGCGGAGAGGCAGGCAGAGAGAGAGGAAGGGAAGCAGGCTCCTCACTGAGTAGAGAGCCCGATGTGGGGCTCTATCCCAGGACCCTGGGATCATGACCTGAGCCGAAGGCAGAGGCTTTAACCCACTGAGCCACCCAGGTGCCCCTCACATGAAACCCCTCTTAACTACTTTCGCACTTTTAGTCTGATTGCCAGATCCCTTGGATGTTGATTTTGAAAGACAAAGAGACAGCATTGTAGTTTGTCAGGTGCATGTAATCAGTCTTCCTTGTTTGCTTGTTTATTTTTGAACAAGCGAAATGAGTTCATTTTGAACATTTTATTTATTTTATTTATTCATTTATTTTTGAACATTTTATTTATTTTATTCATTTTAGAGAGGCAGTGAAAGAGTGCACGAGCAGTGGGGAGGGGTGGAGGGAGAGAATCTTAAGCAGACTCCGCACTGAACGCAGAGCTCGACATTGGGCTCAGTCTCATGATCCTGAGATCGTGGCAGTCTTCCTTGTTAATAGGAACTTCTGTGGAATGGGATTAGGGACTAATAAATAGGAATTTGACCATTGCTAAACTGGTATGGAAACTGCTTTCGTGGGCTGGGTATTGTGTTATGTTTGCTCTCAGGCTTTGTTTGTATAATGATTTGACTTGTCTTGGCAGAGGAAATCAGTCTCCCTGACTAAGTGATGAGAGATTGAGATTTTGCAGGTTAAAAAAGTAACTTCCCTATACATTTGTGGGAGTGGGAAGGGAGAATACATTTCTAAAGTCTGATGAGAACCCAGCTTTAGTTTCTGATTCTATCGAATTATCAGTTACCTCTCAGTTTACTTACTTATGTATTAGGAGAGGATTCTGACCCTCCTGGGAAGTACTAGAAAGTACTAGGAAATACTAGGAGGTACTAGGAAGTACTAGGATGGTTAGTGAGGAACAGTTTTATCAGTAGCTTCCTGTCTCTCCTTGTTAACTATTCATATTTTTTCTTTCAGTTTTCTTTGTATATCCTTTGCCTATGTGTATTTGTCGTTTTGCAAGATTTTTTTTTTTTTACTGATTTATTTAGACTATATATTAAGGGTATACATCTTTTGTTATATTTACTGTTATTTTTTGTTGTTGGCTTATTTACTTAAATTGCTTTAAATTTATAGATTTTATTTTTTAAGAGTAGTTTTAGGTTTATAGAAAAGTTGAGTGGAAAGCACAGAGTTCTCACATACCTTTTAACCCCTTGATCTCTGCCCACAACAGTTTTCTGTTATATATTTTTTTAAGGTTTTATTTATTTATTTGACAGCACAAGTAGGGGGAACAGCAGAGGGAGAAGGAGAAGCAGACTCCCAACTGAGCAGGGAGCCCATTGTGCGCTCGATCCCAGGACTCCGAGATCATGACCTGAGCTGAAGGCAGACACTTAGCCTACTGAGCCACCCAGGAGCCCACGTTATTAACACCTGGCATTAGGGTGATACATTTGTGAAATTGATGAGCCAATATTGATACATTATTATTAACTCAAGTCCATAATTTACATTAGGATTCATTCTTTATGTTGTACATTCTGTGAATTTTGACAAATGTATAGTGACATCTACCTACCATTAGAGTCTTGTAGAGAATAGTTGCATTGCCTTAAAAATCTCCTGTGCTTGACCTACTTATCCTTCCTTCCTTACCCTGCGACCCTCACACCAATACCTGACAACCACTCATCTTTTTCTGTCTCCATAGTTTTGCCTTTTCTAGAATATCATATAGTTGGAATCGTGTGCTGTGTTGCCTGTTCATATTGGTTTCCTTCACTTAGCCTCTGCATTTAAGCTTCTGTCATGTCTTAATATGGCTGATAGCTCATTTCTTTTTTTATAGCTGAACAATATTCCATTGTATATATGGACCACAGTTCATTTATCCACTTTAGATATTTTTATCCTGTGTTTTTTCACCCTGATTGCTCATGTTTTTTCACATTCTGTGTTAATTTCCAATTTAAGAAAAATTGTGATAAAAAACGTGTAATATAAAATTCATTGAGGTGCTTGGATGGCTCAGTCGGTTATGCTTCTGACTCTTGAACTCAGCTCAGGTCTTGATCTCAAGAGTTGTGAGTTCAGGCCCTGTGTTGGGCTTTGCACTGGGCAGGGAATGTCCTAAATGAATGAATGAATTAATTAAAGTAAAATAAAGTTTATCTTCTGCTTTGGACTGAATTATGTCACTGTCTTCCCTCTGTTCCCCGAATTCATTTCTTATCTGTTTTTACTTTTGTTTCCTATGTTATAGTATCATAGCCAAGAAATCATTGCTATAGGAACCCCTGGGTGGCTCAGTGGGTTAAAGTCCCTGCCTTCGGCTCAGGTCATGATCCCAGGGTCCGGGGATCGAGCCCCACATCGGGCTCTCTGCTCAGCAGGGAGCCTGCTCCCCCCCCCCCCCGCCTGCCTCTCTGCCCATTTGTGATCTCTGTCTGTCAAATGAATAAATAAAATCTTAAAAAAAAAAAAAAAGAAATCATTGCTATATCCAGTGTCATGAAGCTTTCCTCCGTATTTTCTTATAAGGATTTTGTAGTTGTACCTCTTATGTTTAAATTTTTGATCCAATTTGAGTTAATTTTTGTATATGGTGTGAGGTAAAGGTCCAACTTTATTCTTTTATATGTGGATATTCAGTTCCCCCAACACCATTGAAACTGATGTCATTGAAAACACTGTCATTTCCCCATTGAATGGTCTTGGCACTGTGTCAAAAAAATCATTTAACTATACATACAAAAGTTATTTCTCCCTATTCCACTAGTTTATATGTCTATCTTTATGCCTCTGTTCGGATCTTGATTACTAGATTTGTAGTAAGTTTTGAAATCCCCCCCACCCCCAATGATCTAACTTTGTTTTTCTTTCTCAAAATAGTTTTGGCTATTTGGGGTCCTTGAAGATTCCATATGAATTTTAAGATGGAGCTTTTTATACTTTTGCAGAATATGCCATTGGGATTTTGATAGGGTTTGCATTACCGGTAGATTCTTTGGGTAGTTTGACATGAATATGAGATGGATTTCTATTTATTTGTGTCTTCATTAATTTCTTTCAGGAGGGGTGCCTGGGTGGCTCAGTTGTTTAAGCATCCCACTCTTGGTTGTGGCTCAGATTATGATCTCAGGGTCATGGGATAAAGGCTGCGTGGGGCTCTGCCCTCAGCTTGGAGTCTGCCTGACATTCTCTCCCTCCCTCCATCTCTGTCCCTCTCCCCATTCCCTTTCTTTCTCTCTCTCTCAAATAAATAAATAAATCTTTAAAAAATTTTCTTTCAGCATGTTTTATAGTTTTCAGTGTGCAAGTTTTTAGCCAACTTGGTTACACTTATTCCTGAGTGTTTCATTCTTTTTTTTTTTTTTTAAGATTTTATTTATTTATTTGACAGAGAGAGATCACAAGTAGGCAGAGAGGTAGGCAGAGAGGGGGAGAGGGGAGCAGGCTCCCCACTGAGCAGAGAGTGACGCGGGACTTGATCCCAGGACCCTGAGATCGTGACCTGAGCCGAAGGCAGCAGCTTAACCCACTGAGCCACCCAGGCACCCTGTTTCATTCTTTTTGATGCTTTTATAAATAATGTCTACTTTAAAAAATTTTTGTAAGGCTTTTTTTTTTTTTTTACCTTTACTTTCAATCCATTTGGTATTTGCTTTGGTTTATGGTAGATATAAGCCTTTTCTCCCTCCCTCTCGTCCTCTCTTTTTTTCTCATTTTAATAAAATGATTGTCTCAACACCATGTATTAAATAATCTTTTCATTTCCCACATATTTGTGGTAATGTATTCATCGTATCCTAAATTCCCATTTTTTTATCAGGGTCTTTTTCTGAGTTACCCATGTGTATTGCTGATCTGTTGATTCCCATGTTCCTCCTTGGGATGGGGTGCAGTGATTGTATGGTCTTGGGAGTGGCCGTGCACCAAGTGGCCAAGCCATTTGACCATTTTTCCCTTACTTTCCACGTCCTTCAAGATTTGGCCTGGCTGCCCATTAGCTTTCTCAGCATCAGCTACATTTATTCCATTATTTCAGTTATGCAGAATGATTCTGCTAACCTGGAGCATATGGAGTTTGGTGAGGCTTCAAGTAGTTGAGGCCTTCCTAGCATACTTCTCTTTCTTCTGCCAGATATTCGCTGGTTTGGTGGTGTACCCCTTATTTCCTTGGGCAAGAAGACGGTGAAACAACCAGTATACGTAAGTACCCTGGATGAAGGGGCTTTGGCTGGATCCAGATTCAGGTGATCCGTTTTCTGGTTTTAATCTATTACTGTAACTCCATCATTTTCTTCTTTTCAACTTGCTCCAACTGCTTGCCTCTCAGTTTACCTAAGAGGCACATGTATTCTCTGTGTTCACGTGTTTATTCACATAAGAAAAATAAGTTGAATGTGCCAGGCACACTGTACACATCACTGGGAACATCGAGATATGAACGAGACACAAATTGCTCTCCTCACATTGGCCTCAGTCAGAGGCAGGCTTACAAAGCATTTGTCATGCAGTGTGGTAAGTGCTGTGATGGGGAGAGGATTATGTAATTACAGCAGAGGACACTGAATCCAGGCTTCAGGGTCAGGGACAGCCTCCCACAGGAAACATCTAAGGTGAGACCTCAAAGATGACGAGTAGCAAGTCAGATGAAGGGGGTTGGGGAAGAGCATTCCAAGCAGAAGGAACAGAACAGAAGTACAGGGGTTCAGAGGTAAGAGCATGTTGGGTTCCGTAAGAGCATGTTGAAACCAGGCTTTCTTATCTGTGGAACTGTTGACATTTTTGGGCCAGATAATTCTTTGTTGGAGGGGCTGTTGTAGAATGTTTGGCAGCATTCCTGGCCACTAACCACCAGATGGCAGTAGCACTACCTCCCCTGTTGTGACAGCTACAAACATCTCCAGGCATTTTGCCAAAAGGGCCTTCCAGGTGAGGCTAAGATCACCCCTGTTGAAAACCACAGGGTCTGAAACCATATAAAATGGGCAAGTCAGAATGGTAGGATATTGGCAGTTCCATAGGATTCTGCCTACTAATTTGTGACAGCTTGGTAACAGCGTTAGGACGAGTGGTAAGGGGTGAGATTGTAGAGATAGTGGGCATAGTCTGATCAGAGGGCCTCAGCAGCTGTCTGAGCGTGAACATGTGCTGACTAGAAAAAATATTTAGGTGAACCTTCCAATATGCAGATCATTTGAAGCCTTGAGGAGTGGGTTCTTTAAGGAGCTTTTTCAAATGGACAGTGCCATTATTTTAATTTCCTTTTATTATTTTTTATTTTTTGGTTGTGACTGATGTGGCCTGCTTTCCTTCCTCCCACCCTTCCTCTCCCCATCCCTGTTTTTCTCTTTTGACAATTACTTAAACATGTGTTACGATTTCTTATAGGTTGTAGATGTATCAAAAGGAATTATTAATGCAATTAAGGATCCAGATTCCAGAGGGAAATCTTTTGCCTTCGTTGGGTAGGTGACTAGAGTTTGACTTTAAAATTGTGCTCCCTGTTAAAATGAACAAATTGTAATGATTTATAAGTACAGTAACTTCCAAACATGTCACTACAGATTTATTTGTTGCATTTTTAGTGTTCTTCTTCTACTATTCCAGAAATTTTATTTACTAGCTCCAAGGTCAGTGTGTTTCAAAGAGCTGTCCAAAGTCTGCTATAGTCAGAATCTCCTGAATGGTTCCTTTAAATCAGAATTTTGAGTGAACTGGGGAATCTGCTTTAATAAGTGATTTTTCTGTCATCAAAGTCTGAGAGAACCAACTGCCCTAGACTGTTACGTATACTTAGTCCAATGATCACCAAGGATGGTTTTGTACTATTCCAGTGATGTTTTTAACATATAAAAGGATATTATTACAGATTCAAAAACGCAAACAGAATACTTTTAGGGAGTAAGTACAGTTGCAAAATTAAATTGCTTTTGATAGGGTATCGCAGTGCCCCCAAATGGTTGGAGATAGCTGGTTTTGGGTACAGTTGGTAGTGTATTGCGAGACTGATCGTTTATGGTATACCGTCTTTGCTGTTAGGACACAGGACACATGGGGCACAGTTAAGCTATGTGACTTGCCTGATTTTCTTAAATCTTGCTACAGCTGGGTTTAGAACCTCTTTTCTGACTTAATTAAAACTAAAAAGTTAAGATTCAGTCTGCCAGGTTGATAGGTTCTAAATCCACCTAAAAATTGGCCCAGAACCCTATCATTTTATGAAGCAAACTGATGACACCTGATGTCCATGAAAGGTGAGAATCTGATTAACAATTAAGTGATAGCATAATTTCTTATTTATTTATTTATTTATTTATTTATTTATTTGACAGACAGAGATCACAGATAGGCAGAGAGGCAGGCAGAGAGAGAGGAAGGGAAGCAGGCTCCCTGCTGAGCAGAGAGCCTGGTGTGGGGCTCGATCCCCGGACCCTGGGATCCTGACCTGAGCCGAAGGCAGAGGCTTTAACCCACTGAGCCACCCGGGTGCCCCGATAGCGTAATTTCTAAGAAATATTTGCTTCCAGTGAAAAGATGTGTTTCTCTCTAAGCCAGGAAGCATAGTATATATTCCGAGGATTATGAATTCATACATTGTTATGTTTTTCACTATTGTTAAAGGCTTAGTTTAGTAAAATTTTTGTCAGTGTTAAAAACCATATTACATTTCCATATCTAGCAGCTGCAGGATTTATGCCTCTCTCTGAGTTCCTAGTTCACAGTTATATACTCCAGGAGAATTAGCTACAAAAATTGTGTTCAGCTCAGGGTCCATAAATCACTAGACTCAAAGACATCTGATTCTAGTCAGACTAGGATTCCGATGAAAAGAAAATAGAACTGGCTTTACCCACTTTGCTTACTACTTGCTGGAAATAACTCTTAGCCCTTTCCCTTTTTACCTTGAGGGAAAGAGACCTCCAGTCTCTTTGCTAGGCTGTAGTGCGCCATACTTGTTTGGCACATTGGTGGGAGAGTAGTGCTCGGCATGGCAATGTATGTATTTTGTGACTGCCTAAGTGTAGATAGGCATCTGCGTTTCTCTTTCTGTCTCTTTAGCACGGGGGAAAACTTGGCTTATTTCTCAGACACTTTGAGGTGAAGGCAGAAGCATAAGACCTTAATTTTGCTCATAGTTTTTTCATAGTTATTAACTATAGGATGTTGGCCCATTCCATCATTTGTTCATTAAATACCTATTGATAGACACATACATACATAAAAATGAGAGAACTGATAAAGTCAGCAAGGTACAAGGTACAGGATCAGCATATGCAGCTGGGTTTCCATATATTTGCAAATGAACAATCTGAAAATAAAAATAAGTAAATAATTTTATTCACAGTAGCATCAAAAGAATAAAATACTTAGGTATAAATTTAACAAATATAAGACTTGTATCTAGAACAAAACACTGCTGAGGGGAATTAAAGAAGGGTTAAGTAAACAGAAAGACATCTCATGGTCATGGACTGAAAGAGCCAATATTGTTAAAATGGCAGTTTCCCCCAAATTCATCTGTTGATTCAATCCAATCCTATCCATATACCAGGAGGTTTTTTGTTTGTTTGTTTGTTTTTTGTTTTGGCAAAAATTGGCAAATGAATTCCAAATTTATATGTAAATGCAGAGATCCACAATAGCCAAAGCCATTTTGACAAAGAAGAAAAAAGTTGGAGCACTTAAATTTCCTAATTTCAAAACTTACTCCAAAACCATAGTTATAAAGACTGATTTTGGCATGAGAATAGAATATAGATGAATTATCAGAACTGATAGTCTAGAAATCAACCTTTGTGTTTATGGATGATTGATTGTTGACAAAAGTGTTGTGACACTTCAGTGGGGAAAGAATAATCTTTTCCTTAAATGGTCCTGGGAGATCCACATGCAAAAAAGTTGAACATGGGGCCTTAACTATACACAATACATGAAAAAATCAACTTAAAATATATTAGAGACCTAAATGTAAGAGTTAACGTTATAAAACTTTTGGAAAAAAAAATGATCTAGACCTTGGGCTAGGCAGAGATTTTTTATTTTATTTTTTTAAGATTTTATTTATGTATGTATGTATTTTAGAGTACGAGTGGGGCGAGGAGCAAAGGGGGAGGGAGAGAGGGTGAAGACTGTCAAGCCGACTTGGCATTGAGTGTGGAGCTGGACACGGGGCTCGATCTCACAACCCAGAGACATGACCAAAACCAAAACCAAGAGTTGAATGCTTAACTGACTGAGCCACCCAGGTGCCCCTAGGCAGAGAGTTTTTAGATGTGATATCAACAGCATACTTCATAAAAGGAAAAACTGACAAAAATAGACTCCACCAAAATGGAAAACTTTTGTACTTCAGGAGGCACCATTAAGAAAATGATGACAAGTGGGGAGATCATCCGCTAAAAGGCAGGGGATGGGTCAGAGAGGTATATGGAAACCTTGAGGGACTGGGGAAAAGATAGGAAGTTTTCCCGGGGAGCACAGAAGAACAGCTCTTAGGAGAGCAAAGTAAGGTAGCACAGCAGAACGGAGTCTTCTGTTCGAAGTTAGTGATCAGAAATACAGGTGAAGTCAGGTAGCCCTGTTGTATTTTCTCTCCAATTATGTCTTTCTGGGGTTCTGGCACAAAGAAGGCAGATACTTGCAAGAACCAGAAGAGGGACTTGGCTATGCTAGTATAGTGGAGAGACAGCTGGGGGCAAGGTTTTGCTGAGGGTATTTGCAAAGGAATGACTATAATGCTGAACCATGCAGCCTAAGCTGGGAAGGACACAGGCTTCAGTGCGCCTTTCTCTGTGAGCAGAGGCACTTAAACGGGTCTTTGAGTCACAGTTAATGGAACACAAAGTGCTTCAGAGCAACTGAAGAGCAAGTGTATAGGCAAACGGATGAAGAGATATTAAAAGGTATTATAAGCAATAATAATTATTAAAGCTAGGTTATGCCAGGACAAAACTGTTCAGATCTTTGGAATAGAAAGTCCAGAAGCAGTCTCAGATATATGTAAGAATACAGTATGTGACATTTCAAAATATGGGGAAAGGGTAGATCATTCGGTAAATGGTATTATATCTACATAAGGTAAAGATATAATACCATTTACCGAATGATCTACCATGTTATGGATTAAAGAATCTCAAAACATTAGAAAAGATATGTGGGGGGGGGGGCATGTGGTTGGGGCTTCAGCTCAGGTCATGATCCTGAAGTCCCAGGATCGAGCCGCACATTAGGCTTCCTGATCAGTGGGCAGTCTGCTTCTCCCTCTGACCCTACCCCCTCTCATGCTCTCTCTCTCAAATAAAATCCTTTAAAAAAAAAAGTGGGAATTTATGTCACTAGTTACTATAGAGGGATTTTCTAAATATAAAAACAAACCATAAAATAAATCAGAACTTTTGCTTAAGTGAAATATTTAAACTTGTGTATGTCACAAAACACTTAAACATTAAAAAGCAAAATACAAACAGCAAAAGATATTTCCAACTATATCATTAAAATGTAAAGAATTCTGGGGCATCTGGGTGGCTCAGTCAGTTGAGTGTCTGCCTTTGGCTTGGGTCGTGTTCCCGGGGTCCTGGAATCGAGCCCCGCATCAGGCTCCCTGCTCGGTGGGAGTCCGTCTCTTCCTCTCCCCTCCCCCTACGCATCATCACATGTGTGCATGAGCGCCTCCCCCCTCCTCCCATATAAAGAATTCTTAGAAATCATTATAGACAGGGCTTCAGGAAGAAAGAGAGAAATGAAGTGTATGTAGCCAAAACTATATAAAAAAAATCTCTGTCATTAATGCAAATCAGAATGTTGGGGTACCATTATTAGGGCAGATTGGCACAGTTTTCTGACTAAACTCACTTTTGGTGAGGGGGATGCTAGCATTTTATGTGAATTTATGTGAATTGATACGACTTTTTTGGAAGGCAGTTTGGAAATATTCAATAAAAGTCTTAAATTTTCCAAGCATAGTCAGAGCCAGTTCCATTGTAGAATAAATTGTAAATACATAATTATGGATAAGTACAAATGTTTACTGTAAGAGTGCCATTATCTTATAAAAGAATAATATATTTTAATAACTTAAATATTCCCAAGACTGGGAATTTATCAAATAGTTATGATTGTATGCAGTGCAATTTATGTGATTGTTAAACATGCACAAGAATATTGAATGACATAGAAAGGTGATTGGGATTTAATGTTAAATGAAAGGCATTACAGAATAGGATGACCTGTGTAATCTTACATTTGTAAAAGCAAAAAAATGTGTATATGTAAGGGGATGAGAATTAAATATATTAATTTATTAATATAATTAATTAATTAAATTATTAAATTTAATTAAATATATTAACTAAATATATTAACTTTATCTCTGATGGGATTATGGGTGAGTTTTCTTTGTGCCAATCTGTATTGACTATAGTGCTATGTGTTTCGTCTTTCATAAGAAAAATGTTGGTAAGAAAAAAGTTAGTTTGTTAAATTTAAAAAGAAAATTTGTAAGGAGCGAATAATTTGGAGAACTACAAATTTTCTTTTTGTAGGCCCAGTCGGTACCTCCTTTTCGACCTGGTGCAGTATGCCTTTGCTGTGGCTCACAGACCCTTCCTGCCATACCCTTTGCCACATTTTGCCTATCGGTAAGTAAAGTGCTTCTTTTTATGCCTTCTAAAATAGAGCTAACACCATACATTTGTTTGTAATGCTGTCACCTAGGGTTATAGGGAGTGTGTTTGTTACAGTAGAGCTTCTGAATCTCTAACTAGGAGGTGCTTCTGATGTCTTGGTGTTACTCTAGGACAGAACTAGAGGTATCAAAGAAAGGGAAATGTGGCTTAGTGTGGATGAGAAAAACAATGTGTATTGAGAGGTTAAATCTGCAGTTCTTCAAATTCTCTCATTAGAAACCACTAGGTTTTAATTTGGAGAAGTGTCTTGCTCGGCGGGTTGTATAAAGGAACAATCAGGTTTCCCTTTGTTTCATACCTCTCTCCCAGATGTGGGAAAGGATCTTTCTTTATTAAACCAATCTGGTCATGTCATTGGGGGAAGGAGCTGGGTTGATTCACACTTGATCTTGTGGTACCTTATCTTCTTTCTTCTTGTCCTGCTTCTTGGTTCACTTCTTCCCTTTGCAGGTTTAGAGTATCAGAATGATCATGTCACATACTCGTGGTCTGGTCGGGGAGACCTTCACATCCAGTTTGCCAGGGATTGACTTATAAACCAACATGGCATTTCACTCCTGAATTCATTCAACAAATATTTATTTCTCAAATGCCCTCTATGTCTGAGGCAAGGCACTAGGGACTCAAGATACTATACTAAACCCTTAAAAAGCTTGTGATCTAACACAGGTATTAGAAAAATAGGCAGACTGCAGTGTGATGATACTATTTATTGGGGTGTTCTGTTTTTCAAGTCGTCTACTTCATCCTCAGTACTCTGTGAGTGACGTAGGTAGGGAAGAGCACGTAGTGCACGTGAAGGAGTAGAGTTGTGGGCCAAGCACGAGGAATACCTCTGTTTAAAAGACCTGCAGTGTCAGGGAAATTTATCAAGAGGCTCAAAGTGAGTCATCAGACATTTAGGTGAAAGAAGTGGAGCATTTGGAAGCCTAGATAGGGATAGGAGGGGGTGTTTTAGGGAGGAAATGACTGTTTCAAGAAGGGGAGCCTGGCCATTTGTTCACTTCTGTGTCTCCCACACCTGGAACAATGCGTGGCACATAGTAGGCACTTTGTCAGTGTTTGTGGAATGAAAGGCTACAGAAAAGTCAGACGAGGTGAAGGACTTAAAAGTATCTACTGGAGTCAGTAGTGAGGTCATTTTGATAGTGGCTTTGGTGCAGCGCGGGGCCATAAGCCAGACTGCAAGGAGCTGCTTCCTTGGCTGAGCAGGAAATTGAGAATTACTGCGTAGTGGAGTTGGCATGTGCACACGGAGTGGCCCGTCGAGGACACGGAAGTGGGCAGTGGAAGTCCTCTGTTAACACCCAACCAGAGCACAGAGTTGGAGGTTTGCTGGAGGTGTTTTAATTACGCTACGGGACCGGTTATCTGGACTCTGAGACTTTATTTGCTCCTGGAGAAATTCTGACCCATCTTCAGTGTGCTTTTTCATTTTTTTATGCATACTAGACTGATGTTTTTAAGTTTTTAGAAAGCTGTGGAGCCCCGCATTCAGTGACCCACTGGAGACCTATGAAGTAATTCAGATAGAAGCAGAGCTGCTCTAGCTGTAGTGATGTAGTGATGGGTGGTCCTCAGAACCCAAACACACAGCCTTTGCCGCCAGTGCTCTCTGGGGACCCTGAGGAATTCCTAGGGTACCCTGGACTCAGGCTGAGACCCCCTGCTCTGAGGATACTTAACAGGAGCTCGGCAGATAAGGAAAACCCTATTTTCAGTAAGAGTGGAGAGATGCCATTGAGGCAGGCGGCACTCTCGTCCTGGGTGTTCTGTTTGCTTCCTGATTTGAATCATTCATCTTAGGTGTCTCCTTACTTTTTGATTTTTTTTTGGTTCCCTTGGGGCCCCTGTTTTTTTGTGTGTGTGTGTGTGTGTTTTTTTTGCGGGGGCGGGGGGGTCCTGTTTTTAAGGATTACCGTTTGCATCTTGCTTACTACTTGGCTTGCCCGGTGTTCTTAACAGAAGCATATCTGAATGTGTGAGGTTTAAATTAGATGGCACTGACTTCTCTGAACGTCAGATTTTTTGTTTATTTTCTTAGTAGTAATGGGTTTATTTTAATTTTCATTTGTTCGGATTTGTTGCATCTTCCGTGGAAGACAGGACTGCCACGAGCTAGGGCAGTCAGGCTGAGTTAGCTTAAAAGGAAAGGTAACCTCGCATGTAGGGGTGCCAGGATATTGGTTATTTTTTTTAAAAACAAAACAAAACAGTCAGTGAGCTCCTGCCTCTACGGCAGCCTTTCTCCCGGTCCTTCTTGGAGGCCAGCTTGAGTACTGGGTGTGGAAATGCTATCACATGCGCCGTATTTATTCCTTTTTCTAGGTGGGTAGCGCGGCTCTTTGAAATGAGTCCGTTTGAACCCTGGACGACAAGGGATAAAGTGGAGCGGGTGAGTATGTGATGAACATCTCTCCGGCCAGGTACTGGGCAGAGAGCTACAGAGATGGATAAGTTAGAATAGATTTTTGTTTGCTTGCTGGGTTATTTGCATGCTCTTGTCCATTATCCTTCTATCTGAAGCAAGCCCCGCAGCTTGGGCCCTGAGCTCACCGGCCCTCAGCCTGCTTGGGCGTGGGGGTGCTCCCTTGGCTCTTCTCAGATGTTATCTGTTTTTCTTCTCGGCTAGATCATTCCCAACAACAGCACACAAACACGCCTTCAGGGCTCTGTTTTTTTAAAGGTGAAGCCCTCCCTCCCTTGTCCCTTCTAGCCACTGTCCTGTTTGTCTGGGTCCCTTTGAGTCATAACTCTTCAAAAGAGCTGTCTGTTCCTGCTGTTAACCATTGCTTACCTTGGTCTTTCTAACCCACTCCATTCAGGCTTTTATTCCCACTTCTCCCCACAAACTGCTCTTTTCCAGATTATATGTGATCCGGATTACCTATGATCATCCCTTCTCCCCGTGAACCCTCACTTGCCAGTCTGTTTTCTGGCCATCTCCATATTCCCTTGCTTTTTCCTCCTCTCACTCGGCCGTGCTTTTTAGTTTCTCTTCCTGGTTTACCCTCTTCTCCCTGATCTGTAAGTGGGGGACTGACAAGCTCTTTCCTCAGCCCTTTTGTATCTTTGCTCAACCTCTGAACTACTCTCTCCTCATCTCATGCTCCAGCTGCTGTCTGGGAGCTCACGGCTGCATTTTTATCTCCAGCCTTGAATTGCCCCTCACCCTTCCCAGCTGCAGACTCTTACATGTATTTGGGTCTAATACAGTTTTTTGAAACTTAACATCTCCACAAATAGAACTGCAAACCTGCTTTTCTCCTGGCCTCTCTCATTTTAATTAATGAGATCACTGTTCTCTCTGTTGCTCAAGCCAAAAATTTAGGAATTCTCCCCTGATTTATTACTTTCTCTTACCAGTCTAAACCAGTATTGTCCAGTATAACTTTCTGCAGTGATGGAAATGTTCTGTAATCTACAATGTTCAAAACATAGAGACTAGCAACATAGGACTGTTGAACATTTGACATACGGCTAGTGCAATTGAAGAAATAAGATTTGAAGCTTATTTAATTTTGATTAATTTAAACTTAAATGAAAACTACCACATTTGTCCAGCGGCTGCTGTATTGGGAAGCACAGCCATAGACCATCAGCGGGTATTATTCAGGCAACCCTCAAAATATATGCCAAATCTTAACTACTCCTGCTTCTCCCGGCCCTTTGGTTTTTTGTTTGTTTGTTTGTTTTTGTTTTTGTTTTTCACCTTTGTATTCTGAAAGTGTATGTAATAGCATTGAACATTTTTGGCTTAAAGAAAGATCTCCACTCTGCCCACCCTAATCCAAGTAGGGAAATTATTCCTTTCTCATTCTCTTGACCAGTTTTGGGCTGCCTGTCTTATCCCCTTACAGTGTGTTGGGTTCCGGAGCTCTGGTTCTTTCTGTCTTGCTGTCTCCCGTGCTAGTCTCCCACACTGCATGTAGAAGTGTTTTGAGGAAGAACGCAAAATAAAATAAAAATTCCATGTTGTCTCTACATTTGAAGACCTGTTGACCTTTTCTCAACAAGAATAGTCAAATGATCCTCTGAATGTTACCTGAAAGTTAAAACATAGAGAAGGTGAGAAAGTAGTCCTTGGGGAACAGATGTGGATGGGGCAGGCATGATTCTCTCTTCTGATCAGCTGTGTCCAGAAAGCTGAGACTGTTTTCAAGATATCCCTTCTACATTCCTGAAAAACCGGACAGGAGGACTGAATGTCCGAATACTTGAGCATGTCTTGTGCAAATGTGCCTCTTACACTGAGAATGGAGTGGGCTTTGATATATACAGTAGGCTGAATGGGCTTTCGATTTGGAGGCTGCCTCTTAGCATTTCAGTAAGAATTGCAGACTTTGTCAGGCGGGGAGGAAGAAGGAGTGAGGTGCTCTATATGCACATTGATTCTCTTCATGTACTTGTGGATGGTTTGGGATCGTGGAAGTCGTCCAGCTCATTCTTCTCCTCTACAAACAGGATGGGTTTGGTGTTTTAGATCTGTGGCGAGCATCGGTCAACCAGGCGAAGTATAGTAGAAGCACAAAGGTTAATGGATTATCTCTTAGAAGGAGTAAACACCAATTATCTCCCTAATGCAGCAGTGCAAACGGAAGCAGGAAGCCCGTGCACAAGGGAGAATTGGGGAATAGGCTGGTTCTGCATTAGCCTCTGTTTTATTTTCTTCCTGGACCTCCTGTGAAGCCACTGTGACGATGTGACTGGCGCTTCTCCATTGCAGATTGATATCTCGTTCAGTGTGGGGAATGGCTCATCTGGAGCCAGTGTTCCTTGTTCGTGGTAGTGCTGGGGACCTTTACGCTGATATTTGGTGACCTTGCCTTTTTCTTTTTAAAGCTCTTTTTCTGTGGTTTACTTTTAGTGAGGTCCAGGGATAAAACCAGCATGTGTCCTCTGGAAACAAGTCTCGGTAATGGGACTCAGGCCAGCTTGAGTGTTCAGGGGTCAGTGAGATAGCACTCTGTGTTCTTGGTCAGTTCTCAGAGTTCTCCGTGGTTCTGTGTGTCCACAGCTTCACATCACAGACATGCTGTCGCCTCACCTGCCTGGCTTGGAAGACCTTGGAATTCAGGCCACACCCCTGGAGCTCAAGGCCATCGAGGTGCTGCGGCGCCACCGTACTTACCGCTGGCTATTGTCCGATATTGAAGATGTGAAGCCAGCCAAGACTGTCAACTTTTAGTGGCCCCTGTGCTGCCCCGGGCTTTCCGTGTCTGTTGGGTTACCCGGCGGGTGGCCAGCCCACTGTCGTCAGAGAATCCTGTATATAATGAATAAGATCCCTCTATTAAATCACCTGAGGATAAATTCTGCTGCAGCTTTTTCTTTCCTCACTTATAAGATGAGAAATTCAGTCATTTAGAATTTATACATAATTTCTTTAAATATATATTTAATAATGATATATATCATTTATTCTCTGAGATATTGAAGGATTTGAATTTCCCTATGTCAGACTATTTCTGGCATATGTTTTGGAAGACAAGGACCCCTTTTTAATGTCCAGCTATTGTGATGACCCTGAGTGATACGTGATTGTCTTTTAATGTCTATTAATTGAGAAAGTATATAGTGTCCCATAACTAACCTGAATTTATTCACACTTAAGATATTTTCAAAGATTTGTCTTAATGACATCTACATACACTTAAAAAACTAGTTAGTACAGGTAGAAACATTGTCTGTAGGCGTGGGTTCTCCAACGACTTGCAGTAATTCCTCAGTCCTCTACTTGGATCTGAACTCCCCGAGGCCTTTGTCCCGCTGCCGTCTGGACAACATCTAGGTGATTTCAGATCTGTGGGTGCGGGTGGGTTCTCTCCTGTGCAGAGGCAAGGCCGCAGCCTCTGTTTGGTAATGCCAATGCTTAGGAATTAAAATTTTTTTTTTTAAGATTTTATTTATTTATTTACAGACAGAGATCACAAGTAGGCAGAGAGGCAGGCAGAGAGAGGAGGAAGCAGGCTCCCCGCCGAGCAGAGAGCCCGATATGGGGCTTGATCCCAGGACCCTGAGATCATGACCTGAGCTGAAGGCAGAGGCTTTAACCCACTGAGCCACCCAGGCGCCCAGGAATTAAAATTTTTTATAAAAGTTGTTAACATCACAGCCAGGATCCATGTGAACAGTTGGTGTGGTGAGGGCAAGTCGCTCAGTGCAGTATGATTAAAAACTCTGGTCATTTGTGGCGAAGCCAGCACACTGCCATTTGAGGTGACCCAAGGTTGGCCCCTGCATTCCACTGCGCTGCAGCCCCTTGGTCAGTATGATGGGAGTGACCAGGAAAACCCTGTTCAGTTCTGGTAATGTCCTTTCTCGTTCTCAGAGTAAGGAGCGTGAATGTGGAGGGTGAGTTCTCTACCTGCACTGTCTGTGTGCTCCAGGATCTTTTGTCCCCAGATGGACAGAAGTGTGCTGTTCAGTGCAGTCATGGACCAACAGCATCCGTATCACCTGGGAGCTCGTTAGAAATGCAGAATGCCAGGGGCGCCTGGGAGGCTCCGTCAGTTAGGCCTCTGACTCTTGAGTTCAGCTCAGGTCATAATCTCAGGGGTCCTAGGATTGAGTCCAGTGTCGGGCACTGTGCTCAGTGGGGAGTCTGCTTGTCCCTCTTTCTCTCCCCCTTCTCCCTCTCATGTACGTTCTCTCTCTCTCTCTCCCTCTCATAAAAACAAATCTTAGAAAAAGAAAGAAGGAAAGACATGCAGCAATGCAGAATGCCAGGCCCTACCTGTTGGATCAGGATCTGCATTTTAGAAAGGACCCTGGAAGATGTGTATGCACATGGGTGGAAAAGCACCGATGTGCAGAAATGCTGTAACCGAGTGGGGCCATTCCCATTACTCATAAGGCTGAGGCCCACCCAGACATTTTAAATCAGAATCTATAGAAAAAAAGACCCAGCAATTTTATTTTTATTAAACATGGCAGTTTATTCTGCACAGTAAGATGTGAGAGTCATGTTCTAGGGAAAGGAACCCAATACCAGCTTTACTTTTTGTCTTCAGTGCAGATGACTTATTTCGGATGACACCCTGGTTGGTTACAAGCCAGCCGGTAGGCACACAGATGGGCGGGTGCGCTCTGAAAAGAAATCATAATTCTATAATATAGAGCATCTTCTCTTACAGAATCTACATGTTCCAGCAGTGCTCTTTCTCATTTGTATTATAACTCATGGTGCCACATACTTGCTTTCTCTAAAAACCATGATTCAGTCAGGGTAGTTTTTCTTTCCTGTCATGGCCAACACCTCCTGTGTTTTCTAATGCATCCTTTATTATCCTGATATGATATGAAAGTCCTAGCTTCTACAACATGTAATCAAAATACAATGTCCTATTAGTACAAACAAGAAATGGAGGTAGTACATAATAAAACAACATGTACTCCTGTGTATCGATGTGTGCACAGAAGGCATGAGGGAGTTGTTGCTTTCTCGCCTCCGCTAGGCGGTCACAGTGCGCACAGATGTAAACTGACCTGTCATCACAGGGGAGGGGTTGTGCTGGTCACCGAAACACTGTGAGCACTGCCACTGTTCATGGTACCAGCGTCTGTATTTAGTGAACAACTACTTGTAGAGTTCAGAACAAAACAAAATATAATCCCTTCTAGGTTTAGAGTAATCGTATTCTCAGAAAATGCAGCGTGGGGGCGCCTGGGTGGTTGAGTCAGTTAAGCGTCTGTCTTTGGTTCAGGTCATGATCTCAGGGGTTCTAGGATTGAGCCCCCTGACAACCTCCCTGCTCAGCAGGGAGTCTGCTTCTCCCTCTCCCTTTGCCTTACCCTCTTAACCTCCACTCATGCTCACGTGCTCTCTCTCATGCTTTCTCTCAAATAAGTAAAATACTTAAAAAAAAAAAATCAGCATATATTAAACCCATGCCAGATGTTTCTTATATCTGTAAAATAGAGTTAGATTCTAGTGTGTTTCAACTCCTACCATTCCCCATTCGTGCTGCTGGTGCTCCTCAGTCATCGTGATAACCAGAGGTACCCACAGGGTTTCTAGATGCCTTTAGGGGGCTTTACCACCCCTGTTAAGAACTATTGCTGTGATCCATGCACAGAAATCTTTGAGAAGTATGTTGTAATCTTGTCTTGGGGGTCAAAGGTGGGTTTGGGCAAGGTGACAGTACTTGAATTTAAAGATCAGTGCTTGCAACACAAGCACCTAACGTTCTCTGCTGCCTGTTCTACCAGGCAGGCCCGGGTCACACCATAGTTCAGTCTTCCGACTTGATCTCTGATTTTCCTCCCCCGCAGTACGTTCTTGAACAGAGTGCACATTTGAAGTTCAGAATGCAAAAAAGCTGCCATAGTACCTCTGGTGCTAACTCTCGTTAGTTACAGAAATTATTCATTATTCATGGCTTGCCATGAATTAGCGCAATAACCAAACTTGTGTGATTTTGACCCCTCCTGGTCAGCCAACCCCTCTGATACTGTTCCTTTGGGCCGTCCCCCTGGCTTATCCTCTCGTACTTCTTCCTTAGGCCAGTGCCAGAGAGGTTCTTTTTCATTTTCCTTGGCTCCTGAGAATCCTGTTTAATCTGGGTTACCTGGCATTGTGCCTCAGCTCCAAATCAAAATGCCACGACAGTCAACTGACCATGAAGGAAATGTCCGCTGGGCCTTCACTGAATAAATCATGACCAGACAGTACTTTTCCTAATCCTATTCTAAAGGAAGTCAAAACTATTTTCTTCCTCTCCGTTGCTTATCTCCTCCTCTCCAGACTCTTCATATTTTCTGTCTCTTAGGGAAGACAGCCTTTCTGCTTTTCTCAAATTGTTCCCAGGAAGCTCCACTTGGATCCTGTATCTCTGTCCTGGTCACTTGTCCACAGGGGACAATTTATGTCCATGTCTAGCACATGCATATTGTCCTCCTTGGCTCAAATAATACTGTCCAAAGTCCCAGCATCCCAGCATTAAAGATTGTTATCCATTCAACTAGTAACATAAAAGTTAGGGGAAGATGCAGCCCCTGAAGTCAGCCTGGATTCCTCCTGGGCTCCAGCTCTCCCCAGCTGGGTGACTGGGTTGTCGCTATTCCCTCCCTCCACTGTAGGTTGTGGTGAGGATTTCTTGAGAGTATATGAATAAATCACAAATCACAGTCCTGGCAGAGAGCAGATAATATCAGCTGGTGTATGTCTTACCCTTTGGGCCATTCTTGTGTTGGATGATGGGGATGCAAGATGCTTTCCACTCAGTGAATTCACAGTTCAGCAGGAAAATAGACATAGAAGTAGTAGTTACTGTACTTCAATATCAATTTTCAGGTTTCTGGGAGGGCAGTTTATCAGTATAGAAATTTTCAAATTATATAATTTATTGAAATAACTAATTTTTAAACTTCTTTATTCAACCCACAATTGTAATTACACATTTATTGATTGGAGCAATTGGCTTTGAGGGGCTCTTATGATTTTGTGACTTAAATTTCCTGAGCTAGTTAAATTTGTTTTTAAAAATAATGAATTTTAAGTAAAAACTTAATAAATTATTTTTTCTGTTAAGTTTTGCAATGTAAGTTTTGCAATATACAAAACCTTCCTGTGTTCTTGGGCAAATCTAGTAAGGCTAATGAATTAATTATACAGATACTAATAATAAAATCTGATGATCGTGACCCTCTTTGCAAACTTTGCAAAATTCTCCTACCTTTCAACTTGAAAACAAACGTCTAAGTAAATAAAATACACGCTTGAAACTAGAATCCTAAGATGAAACTGTTAGACTCTAAAATGCAAAATTCCTAAATATTACAAATACTTTCAATACCAAATATGCTGAGGTTATCCCCAAATTTGACATGAAATATTAAGGTTTGAATTACTTCATTCTGTATATTTAGGTTTAAGTCTTTCAGAAGTGGAACACCTTTACCAGCTAAGGAGGCAATTGTCCCATCCCAAGCTTTTTGGAATTTCCTTCTCAGTGCATGGAGATTGTGAGTGACCAGGGACAGTGCCCTGGGGACAAGATCTGGGACACATATCCAGGGTAGTTCTTTACATGGTAAAGAGGGGTGAGCTAAATGTTTATTTATAGGGCCGTTTTTTTTTTTTTTGGTCGAGACTTTAAATCATGCTCTCATGGGGGCGCATTTAGAGCCTGTGTTCTTTGGATTCAAGCTGCCCATGACCTGATCATCACAGCCGATATCAGCCTTCAAGGCTATACACCCACCCCATTTGTCATTACATTGTCATTTATAGTTTATCCTCATTTGTCATTACACCTCTATAATCCAACAAATCTATTTACTTTCTGATGCTACTCTAAATTCCTTTCATGTTCTTCCTGGCCTTCCTGTATATCTCCCTCAGCTTTGCTTGGTCCTAAGGTCACCTGACATATTTTATCCTAAAAACAAATATAAATTCTATAATGGAAGCATATGTGGAAATACGAAGAGCTCTGGGAGTATTGAAGGAAAAGCTATTTCTGGAAGAGTTGAGAAAATTTCACAGAAAATGGATTTTAAAACTGTCTTAAGGATAACCTGGAGACACACATGAATGTATGTACGGGTTCGTTGTTTGTGTGTCTGGGTAAGGAGGAAGCAGTCACTTGGCATGAAGAGAACAGTACGAGCAAATGCACTGGAGCATAGAGAGTAGGTAGTTATCTGTGGGAGGTAGAGTCCATTATTTTGGGAGAGGGAGGAGGGGGGAATGTGACCGTTTTAGCAGGTAAGCTCTATACAGACTTAGGTCCCAAGGTGAACTCCAAGACTTCTCAACTGGAGATTTGGACAGATTACCTAAATTCTCTTTCTCAGCCTCAACATTGTCTGTAATATGGAGATGATGAAGGTAACACGTAAAAATACCTAAATCATAGGATTGTGGTAAGGAATTAAATGTAAAACACTGAATTTGGCACATAGTAAGTTCTCAGTAAACATTAGTATAATCACTTAAGTTGGAAATACCATGACTATCTGAGTCTGTTCACTGGTTTCCTGACTTCATAAATAATGGCTGCCTTTCCTGAGGGAGGGAGTAATCCCTGTTTTCCAAATAATGGAAACAAGGATTTGGAGAGAGTGAATTGCCACATTAGTAAGTAGTGGAGCTGGTTTTCTAACCTGGATCTACCTGGCTACAAAACGGGAGACTTGTTCCAGGAAGGGTTTAAGGATGCTCAGGAGAAAGACACAGATAGAGTTAGATCCTAGAAGGTCACGAAGTGAGTGGGAGCTGTGGGGAATGAAAGGCATAATTGAGGAAATCTCTCTGGTGAAGGAAAGACCTAGGAGAGAATGGAGCAGGAGCAGGGCAGAAGTTTGAAGGGTGTCAAATAAAAAGCAAATTCAGACTTAGGGAGAAGTTTTATTTGAAAAGATTATTGCAAGGGAGGGAAAGAGACTATTGAAATCAAAGAGAGAGACCAGAACTAAGTCTGAGCTCAACTCTGCTAAAGCAGAGCGTGGGAGGATTCTTAAAAGGCTGAGGGTGAGCTGGAGAAGAAGTCCTGGTGGACAGTAGGCCATCTGGATTCCACGAGGCCCAGGGTGAAAGGAGGTCATAGGTTATCTTTTTTGTTCGCTGGCTTTATCCAAAGGGAAAATAAACCGTTCCCAACTGTATGACAGGATGTGGTTCTACATATTGGAGCAAGGTGCCCAAGTCACACTCCTACCCGTCTAGAGAGATTGGACATGGGGTGCTATCTCCTTGATAATTACATTTCAAAGGGATGGTCCTTGAAGAAGACATTCCTGGGTTATAAAATTGACAAAAGGCTTTTAAAAATATTTACATACATCTCAAAGGGGCAGAGAAAGACTTCACACATTTTCTGAAGAAAATGCTCTAAGGGAGGTCAAGGGCCTAGAGTCAGGAAGAAACCTGTCCAAAGTTTAGTCAGGCTGAGGGAGTGATAAGGCCCTCTTATGGGGTGGAGAGGGGGGCAGGGAGTCACATAGATGCAAGCACCTTGATGTTCTGGATGATGCCTGTGTAGCCTGTGGTGTCTGATCCTGGAGAAAGTGGAGGGGGTAGGAGTTGGACCACAGATGGAGGATTAGCTTCAACACTGGACAGTGTGGGCTGATAGTAATAGTGGTATGATAACATATATTAAACAAAAACTTTTCCCAGTGTATCCAAAATGCAATGCCGATTTCTGTCTCTCACCTTTTCTTTAAAACTGACTGGGCGTCTGGGTGGCTCAGTTGGTTGGGCATCTGCCTTCGGATCAGGTCATGATCTCAGGGTCCTTTGCTCAGTGGGGAATCTCTCGCTGCTTGTGCTCTCTCTGTCAAATAAATAAATAAAATCTTAAAAAAAAAAAAAACTCAACACTAGAATATAACCACATGAGACCAGGACTTGTTGTCATATTCACTGTGATGTCCCCAACATCTAAAACAGTGATAGAAATCTAGTCAGCACTCTTCAAGTATTTGCTGAATGAATGGGGTAGGGAGAGTCTCACCTTATTCTTAGGTGAAAACTCCATCTGACCCCAAATTGTTCTAGTCTTGGTCATATAATAACAATTTTTAATTTTGTAATAAAATCTCAAGGCTCAATTTCATCATGAGGCTGCCTAGTTTCAGGTAATAATTGAAAGCCTGGTGGGCATCTGGGTGGCTCAGTCAATGAAGCATCTGCCTTCGGCTCAGGTCCTGGGATCATGTCCTGCACTGGGGCGGGGAGGGGGGGTGCTGCTCAGCGGGGAGTCTGTTTCTTCCTCTCCCTCTGCCCCTTCCCTCTGCTTGTGCTCTCTCTCATGCTCCTTCTCTCAAATAAATAAATAAAATATTTTTTTAAAAAATCCTAGCTTGGTAACCTAAATCTCTTCTCTGCTCCTCAGCTGGGGTCCAGGAAGATGGTGTGGTTGGCCCTCTTTCACCTTCATCCTCACTTAGCCAATAGAGGTTTTCTTTCTCCAGGACTGGGCCATGGGTGAGGGAGTATGGGGAAAGGCACGGTCTTATGGGACAAGGGTCTTCACTGGCAGATGGATTTGTGGACCTTCCCAGCACCAGCTGATGTTTAAAGCTGAATGTTGGGGGGTGCTTTCATGCAAGTGATGATGGTTTGCAATAGTAATTGAAGCTATGGAAGCAGATGCTGCCGAAGATAAAGTAGTGTATAATTAAAACATCACCTATTCACACCTTAGGAGAAATTGAGGAGCCTATGGCTCACTGATAAGGACCCGAATGCCTGAATAAGGATGAATAATTTGTGGAGTGATATGTGTATGGAGTGGGGTGTCAGATGGAAACAGTACTAAGAAATGTGAATTAAGGAGTTGTGAGGGAATGTAGACATTATCGGGTCTAATCTCCACATGTCGTAACTGAAGAAACCGAATAAAAACAAGAGATAACAGCTCTATAGGATCTGGGTGAGCAAACACTTCTGGGGCCAGGCAGTCCATAAATAGGATGACAGGAAATGGAAGTGTAGGGGAAAATGTGTACTTCCTTGGAAAACAGAGCATCATCTGGAGTCTAGACTGCAGAAGAGAACTCACCCTCCCCGGCTATCTGGTTCAGATTCTGTGGGGGCTGTTTCACAACTCTGTAAGCTGGAAATAACTGCTAGCAATGCAAAAATAATTCCTATCCAGAGACACGTGAATTCTGTCCAGCAGGAGTTCAGCAGACCTCCCTCCCTAATTTTGCCTCCAAAGATACATTTATTTCAATATTCCGGATCTTTGGATCTCCTTTGAACTGGATGTAACATCTCACCTCTTGACTCATTATGAATTAAATACAGACTTCAACATGCATTCACTTTTATATCTGTATGAGAGTCGTGATTGGTACCTTTGTTTCAAAATTATCCTTTAACTCAAGGGACTGGGGCTAACTGGGGCAGTACCCAGTTGCTTTCTCCAGATGATTATTTCCAGATGGGGATGTGTTACCAGCTCTCCACAGATTTTCAAGGGAAGCCAAAAATCCAATTCTTATACATGTATAAAACCTCCTTATTTTTAAATATTGATGACTGAATAGTAAAAAAAAAATCTGTGTGTGCCCCCCAAATCTCAGTGGCCCAATCCAGCCTAATGGCCACTGTATTGGGTCAGGACAGCGTAGGAAACCTGGATCCAAGGAGTACCATATGCTGCCCTGAAGTAGACCCTGAGCTCCCTCATGCATTTTTTCATCCCCACCGCCAACCTGGGAAGTAGATACCACTCCATGTCACGGGCAGCAGCCAGTCCAGACCTGACTTCTCTGCCCAGTGCTGTTTTCCCTACGACCAGGAACAGTGGGTGTTGAGGAGGAAAGGAACAGTGGTCCTGCTTTATCTGGGGCCAGCATAAGCCTGAGCTGTGAAATCATCAGGTTCACAAGAAATTTCAGTAGGGAGATCCTTTAACAGAGTGGGCAGGGTGGGTTTTCAGAGAAGCTTTCATAACCCACCACCTTGTCCAAATGATTTGTGTGATTTCCGTGCCAACTGAAGAAATACTCCTAGGTTCTTTAAACCTAATACGTAGATTCTTTCTCAAGGACGGTACTAATTGGATGGTTGTAAATCAAAATGCAAACAACAGCATGGATGGATTTTTAGGAAAACTGGCAGGATCATAGGGCGGATAAAAAGCAATGTTTCTTCACTTTTAAGTTTCCTTAATAAGTTTCATGAGAAGAGTGCACAAAGCAAGCATTCATTCATCTAAAAAATTACTGACCTCCTACTGAACATGTCTAGCACTGTACTAGAGTCTACTTGGCGTATCACATACATTTAACACTCTCTGCTCCTCCTCATTTCACTTACCCCAGTAAATGTAAATGTGGCAGGCAGGACCCTGAGTTAGGCTCCTAACCACTCTGAGAGGGTAGTATTATCTCTGTTATACAGATAAGGGTAAGCAAGGTAGATTCACCCAAGGATGCACAGCTGATATCACAAAAAAAAAAAATGCAATGATATCATAAAACATAATATGATTCTAAATCCAGAGCTCTAGTCTTTGATTATAGCGTTTCTGTGGGGCTCATTATCAGACACTTCGAAATAAAAACAAAGAGGCAGAATATATGAACAGCTGACCATTGATACAAATAAAACAAGCTTTTGATGACCCAGGTTCATTTGTCTTCGTTGGGTATCACAGAGTTTTCTGTTCAATTCGATTCAGCAGAACTCTCACGATATTTCAGACACTGTGCTAGGTGCTAGGGAGTCAAAGACAAGAAATCGACATGGTTCTGAAGGGAACACTCCAGTTGTGTTGTTGTTGTTTGTTTTACCACTCCTTCTCTTAAAAGAATTTTCTCCTATTTGGTCTTTTCTTCTCTGTACTCATTCTAAATTTCAGCATTGTCAGAGTTTTCCTCTTAACATAGAAGCTTGAATTTTTATTCCCTTGCTTAAAATGCTAAATGGTGGGGGAGTCAATCCTAGTTTGATAGGGATAATGTGTGTGGATTCTGAGGTGATTGTGAAGAATCAGACAGGAAGTGGTTCAAAGTTCATTACTGGCATTTTGTCTAACATCAGAACAAGAAGGTATAGATTCGGGAGCTATCAGTACTGAGGGAAAGCTAAAGGGGAGAAAAGAGCCCTTGAAACCAGGCAGAATCAGGATTCATGAGGAGGCTGCTGGAAGCCTAATCTAGAGAGAAATTTGCAGAGCACTGGGGCTTGGCATGGCCATCTTGAGTCTTTTCTGCAGAAACCTCTTGATTTCTTTGCTCTTAGTGAAAATGACAAAATTAATATTGATACCAAGTCCCCTGCATTAAAACTCCAAAAGCCAAGTTGAGGTGTTAAGTTGTCCCATTCCCAGGAAGACTGTTCCAGAAATGGAGGGAATTTGCCAAGATGTGAACCTTCAAATCACATGTGCCCAGTTTGGATAGGAGAGTCCGTAATGACAAAGGGTGCTATCTCATAAACGGCCTCAGCATCATAAGTAATTCTGCAAAGAACATTCTTAGACACATGACCCACCTTCCTGATTGTCTTGTCAGGAAATGGAATTACTGGGCTGAAGAAAGTGAACATCTTTTTGATAACCATCCGGAACACATGATTAACTGCTATGTGCATGTTAGTTATTGTCAGGTACCAAATTCTGTCACTATTAGGGTCTGTTTTGGAGCTCTTCTGTTTCATCAATATACCATATTTTGTGCCAAATTGGATTCTATTTTAATTATTGCAGCTCTATGGCACTTTTAATATCTAATGAAGTACACCTGACGTTCACTTTGGTATTTGAGGAATATCTTAGTTCTTTAGAAATCCCAGCCAATGAGGTGGTGCTCCCAGGGCAATCTCAAATACATGATCTATACTCTCTCCCAGTCTAGCTACTCAGATTTGAAATGGGGCAGTAGGAGGTGTTGGTAGGACTAAACCTCAATCCTTGGCAATGTGGAGGCCCGAGAACCACTCTCCTGAAGGGAAGGAGCGAAGGGAGCAAAGCAGAGCAGCCTCAGGGCCCATTGCGGGTCCTTAGAAAGAATCAGCGGGGGCGTAGGCACTCGATGCTGCTATCCACCAGGAGGCGACTGGAAGAGAAAGGGCGCTAGACACCCAGCCGTGTCACTGCATCCCAAAGTGACTGCAAGGAGATCCTGCAGAGGGGACTGAAAGATTTAAGTGCTTACTGTTCTCTGTGGCTGTTGTTATTATGCTAGAGGCAAATAGAAAACTATGTGGACAGTGGCTTATGTGAATGTCCTGGGCAGAGAAACTTCTCAGGTTGGGTTAATCTTAACTCAGGAACTCAGGCAGGATACTGATTCCTTTGGGAAAAGTATGAGTACTTACCAAAGTCCCTTCCCTCTGACCAGCTCCCAAGAAACAGAGCTCCTGTAAAAATAACTCTTTTACACACTACCTACTACCATGTACTCAGTTCCTACCTTGGAGGCTTTGGAGGCCTGTTGTAAAGCCAAAATAGTTTTTGGAAAGTATTTCACCTATGAAAGTCTTGACAGTTTTAAGGATAAATTCATGTGCTGCCCTTACAACTAACTAATCCTGATGACAGATCTATGTTTCCTGGTGGAATTAGGGAGAGCTGTGACACTGACCTTCAACAAATATTTTGGTTATCATGTGAAGTCTTAGAATTCACAGCTGTAAACCCCATAGTGCATCCTTAGCCATGTTGACTTATGACAGTATGTGGTCACTGCTAGGGTAGGTGACATAAGAAGCTGGAAGAACCATTGTTCCGTCCCAAAGGTGTGAATAAGTATTCGTGTCTTTTGGCCATGTTAGGGGAGCAGAACTGTAATCATAGCTCAAAGCCAATAGGTATATAGAATGTGTGTGCAGTTTCTGACAGGTTAGACTACAGAGCCAAAATGTGGGCATTGTAGAGAATCTTGTGTTTTATGTAAAAACACTCCCAAGGAGCAGAGAATACTGTGGCCTTGTAATATCTAAAGGTGCTTCTCTAAAGACTACATCAATTAATGTACCTACGTTAACCTTTTTTAGGCTTCCTCTGGATTATGGTTGGTTGTGGACATCAAAGATGACAATGTTGACATGGGGGGCTAATTTTAATAATGGTGATTACTGGGGGCACACTGAGTACCAGCAAAGAACAAAGTGTTCACCCTGGGGATTTAAATCTAAGTTAGAAAAGGCATTACAAGTCAGACATAAAACATGATAAAATGAGGACACCACAATACAATCTCTTTCCATTTGGGATTACTTCCCCTGTTTGGTGTTTGTCTTCTGGGTCCCTTGAGCATAATTCTTGGTATCTTTGGACAACATCTCATGTACTATAGGTATTCAATAATACTTATCACAAGGATAAAGGGTGGATGATTTGCTAAAGAAGTTGCTCTTTCTCAGGGAGGTGGCCTAGGTGTTACAGATATAACAAAATCAGTATTTGAGGGAAAATGCTTAGAAAATTATTTCATGCAAAACGATGTTAGAAGTTTTAACTATGTGTCCTCTTAGCTTCAGAGTAGGTACTCATTTTCACTGTTGGTCTATCCTCAGCTCTTTTCAGTGGTGCTGCAGCAAGTGCTTCATGACTAGACACCCACCTTTAGAGAACTGGCCTCTAACTGACAAAATAAGTGATCACTACATAAAAAAGTCAACTGTTGCCTATTCTTAAATTTTGATACTGGCGTTGTAAAGGGTGAGGTTGAAGGATTTGAAAGGCCAGGAAAGAGAAGGCAATCAACAGCGGAGGATATTTTTGATGGTACCCAATAAAGAACAATTAGAGTGACGGAGCTGGAATAAAGTACCAGAAAAATGACATTTTTTTTCTTCTTAGGTCCCCAAGGTGTGAGAAGCCAACCGTAAAACTCAGACACAAATGAGAAATGATTTTTCTCCAAACTGTCTAGGTTTGAGAGGAATGAAGAGTACCGGTTTATTTCTTTCATTTTTTCTTATCTTCATAGACTATATACAAACTCCTAGGGAGCAAAGTAGGTTTTCTTATGACTTATACAAGATACTGGGCATTGATGCTCAGTAAGAATAAAACTGGTTGTCATATTCTGCACATGAAACTACTGATACATATTGTGGAGATATTCCCCATTTATAATTGTGTAAAGTTAAAGTCTTGGAATGAATCAGTTTCTGAAAGTCATAGGAAGGATAAGATCCTAGACCAGATTATATTCTTCCTAATTCTAATCTTCACTTTCTTCTCTTTCCCCCTCCCTTCTCTGTCCTCAAAACTTGACTGGTTAATTAGAGCACCTTCTGTTGTTTTCACATGATATTATGTGGTAGTAAAATTGACAGCAGAAACATTATTTAAATTACCACAGTTATCCAACTCTGAGGAACTGTGAACTGGGTTTTCTTTCTCATGAGCTGAGAGTGGGAAGTTCTGTTATGTCTGTCAAGGATAGAGACAGATTTTCCTCACTTTGGTATTTTTTTTTTTTTTTAAGGAAAAGTAATGTCTGCAAGTAATCTCCTTGAAGTCAGGGACTTTGTCTTATTTCCTGTGGAATCCCTGACACTTATATCAAGTACATCAGAACTCAGTAAGTCCTTGTTGAATTAAAATAAAAGAAGATGAAAAAAGGAAGAACACTTTCTTTAAGAAAAATTTTGGAGGAGTGCCTGGGTGGTTCAGTCAGTTGAGGGCTCTCTCCCTCTGTCCCTCCTCCTATTCATGCTTGCTCTGTCTCTCTCTAAAAATAAATAAATAGAATCTTGAAAAAAAAAAAAAAGAAAACATTTTGGAGACTCATCAGTTCATGGGTTTGCTTTGTTTATTTATTAATTCTTTTTATTCAGTATTTATTTATACCCCAGTATGTTGTCTAATTCTATGCTAGGCTATGCAAAGCAGAGATGAAGAAGACATTTTCTCTGTCTTTAAGGAAATAAGTCTCATTGGGAAGACATATGTGTAAACAGATAAGTTCAAACATAGCCACGTGATGCTCTTTCAGACGTAGAACCCATATACCATAGGCACACAGGGAGTACTTTCATGGCTGAATGGAGAGTTGGAGAAAAAATTACCTGGAAGTTGTTTACACTGGACTTGGCAGGATGAGTAGGATTTTACCACACCAGGAAATGAGAGAAAAGAGGAAGGATATTCTAGGCAGAGGGAACAGACTCAAGACATAGTGCTGCAAAGAAATTTTGCTGTACAAATAGCAGAGATTAGTCATGTAGGCTTTGTATAACAGCTTGACACTTGGACCTCATCCAGCTAAAAACAGAAGCCACTAAAGGGCTTGAAGCAACATGGCAACATAAAATCTGTATTTTGGAAGGATTATTCTGACTATACCCTGTAGAGGGGTCAAAAGGGAATGAAACTAAAAGCAGGGGGAACCAGCTGGCTCTGGGGAAGTCATCTTGGCAAGACATCCTGATAGTTGAGAATAGTGAAGAGACAGAAGTGGATCAGTTTAGAAGATAATTAGGAAATTCTGTTAACACATCTTGGTCATGAACTGATTGTAGAAGATGAAGGGAAGAATCAGTGATGGTTGGGAATCTGGCTGGGTGGTGATACTATTGATCAAGGCATGGAACATTGGAAGAGGAGAAGATTTACAAGGGGAAGAAGGTGAGCTAACTTTTGTATGTATTAAATTAAGTTGTGTGTGGAATATCCAAGTGGAAATCTCCAAAATGCAGGAAGATATTCAATTAATAAACCACAAAAAAGTCAATATAATTAGAAATCAAAGAAATACAAATTTAAATGACAGTATTTTCCACCTAGCATATTAATGAATAACAACAATAACAGCAACAATAATAGGATAAGTTTTGCAAAGATTGATGATATGGGTAATCTTCCATACTGCTAGGAGGCTGGGGTGGTGGTATGTAAAATGAAATGAAGAACAAATTGGGGAATATGTATGAAAATAATATCTCAAAGAAATAGGGAAATAATCCTGAATTTTGGGAAAGAATTAATTTTTGTTTCAAAGATGTTTATTGTTGCATTGTTTATAGTAGTAAAACATTGAAAATAACAATCAAGGCTTGGATGAATGCTTGTGATAAAATTTTATTCCACCTTTCTTTTTTTAAAGATTTTTATTTATTTATTGGACAGAGAGAGACACAGTGAGAGAGGGAACACAGGCAGAGGGAGTGGGAAAGGGAGAAGCAGGCTTCCCACTGAAGCAGGGAGCCCAATGCAGGGCTTGATCCCAGGACTTTGGGATCATGACCTGAGTTGAAGGCAGACACTTAACAGCTGAGCCACCCAGGCACCCCTATTCTACCTTTCAAAATAATGCTTTTGAAGAGTACTCAATGACATGGAAAGATATTCAAGTATATCATTAAATTTTAAAAAGCAAGTTAAAACTTCACATGATCTTATTTTTATTGTAAAAAATCTTTTAAAAAGTTACTAGGAAGTAACTGTACTTACTGTGGTGAACATTCTATAATGTCTAAATTGTCAAGTCACTATGTTGTACACCTGAAATTAATACAGTGTTGTATATGTCAACTCTATTTCAATTAAAAATAAAGTGACCAGGAGGGCATAATCTAAAGTTCATCTCTGGTTCTCCTCAGGTATTGGGATTACAGGTGTTTTAAATGTTTTATTTGCTTATTTTTATTTTATAAACTTTCTACAATGAACATGTTTTACTTTTATAATAATAAAACTAATAAATAATAACAAAAATTTTAAAGCAGTAATAATTATTTTTAAAGACCACTGTCAGAGTATCATGATGATAAAATGCTATTACCAGCATGGGCCTGGTAAATTGAGAAAGGAAGGTTGACTAAGATTCATCAATCCTCTGAAATTGTAAGCAATTTTTTGCGTGAATATCTACATGCATTTATGTATTTTCTGTGTCAAAGATCTAATCAAAAGTTGTTGCTCATTAAGAATTGAGTATTTATGTTCAAAACTAAGTAAAGATTTTTTTATTGTGTTACGTTACTTACTGTACAATACATCATTAGTTTTTGATGTAGTGTTCCAAGATTCATTGTTTATGTATAACACCCAGTGCTAAGTAAAGTTTTTTAAATAAGAAAAGAAACACATATGGTTGGGAAGATATGCTGTAGTTCTGGAAATAGCATTTTCTTCACAAGGCTTCTAGGAAGTTCACCTTGAAACACTGGAAGATTATTGGATTTGATTATTTTGTTTGATGAGCCTATCACTTTCTTTGATTAAAACTTTTCTTCTCTAGCACATTTTATAAAGGCAATCTCCATTTGTAATGGTATCTCCCTCTCTGTACCTGGAAGAGAAAGATTACTGGAGACTCACTGATGACAGGGGGAGGCACCAATTTAAATCTGCATAACAAATCTTACTTTTACTTACCATACATTTCCTGATCACTCCCCAAACTGGACTCTCAATAGCCTTCTTGTTTTGTTTTTAGCTGTAGGTGATATTTATTTGACAGACAGAGATCACAAGTAGGCAGAGAGGCAGGCAGAGGAGAGGGGGAAGCAGGCTCCCTGCTGAGCAGAGAGCCCAATAGGGGGCTCGATCCCAGGACCCTGGGATCATGACCTGCGCTGAAGGCAGAGGCTTTAACCCACTGAGCCACCCAGGTGCCCCTGAAAGTGATATTTAAACCTGTATTTTAAGCCACCACATTGAGAATTATTCATTTCCCTCAAGTGTCTCCCCAAGAGGTATGCATGTTAATAAACTCTGTTTAAGAGCAATTTTCTCTGGCTGGTAGCAGAGAAGGAAGTCAGATTTTGAGCATGAGGGTAATGTCATGCACCATTGCTGACTTTGAAGATGGAGGGAATGCTGAGAGTGGCCCTGGCTAACAGTCAACAAACAGACAGGCTGCAGCTGTCTGAATTCCACTAACAACCTAGAGGACCTTGGAAGTGAATTCTTCTCTAAAAGCTATGGAGCCCCAATTAGCTGATACTTTGATTTTGGCCTCATGAAACACAGGGAAGAAGCCATTCAAGTTCACCTTGGCTTCTAACCTACAAAACTGTGTTGTTTTCAGCCACTAATTTTGTGTCAATTTGTTATGTAGCAATAGGAAGCAAATACAATTACTAACTTTTTATTCTAATTGTTTTATGACTTATTCTTCCGAGGATGGTAGATTTGCCTGTTTATCTTTAGTTCTGACACTTTTTACATTATGTATTTTGATTCTTTGTTATAAGTTTCATAAACATTTAAGATTGTTATATCTTTCTGGTTGACTGATCATTTTGTTATTTTAGAAATTTCTCCTTTATCTCTGCTAATGCTCCTTGTGTAGAAGACTTTCTTGCCTGACATTAATATAGCCACACCAGTTCTCTTACGCTTATTATTGCAGAGTATTTCCTTTTTTGATCTTTGACTTTCAACATATTCGTGTCTTTATGCTCAAAATGTGTCTCTTGGAGACAGAATATAGTTGAGTCCTGCCCTTTAATATAGTCTACTACTCCAGGGGTCAGCAAACTTGTCTGTAAAGGGCTAAATAGTAAATATTTTAGGCTTTGTAACTCATATGGTTTCTGTCAAAATTAGTCAATACGCTATTGTACCACAAAAGCAGCCATTGACAATCCATTTGTATATTCCACCAAAATCTTATTTACAAAAATAAGTGGGGTTTCTAGTTTCCAGTTAAACTTGGAAGTTGTCCTTTTGTCCTAAGAACAAGTAAAAAGCCAAATAAAGTGAAAATCAACAACTCTTCCTAGATCCTTCAGAGAATTGAGATCACTGGGCAAACCACTGCCCTCAAAATTAAAGAGACAGGCAGATACAGAGAATCACAACTTACTGGAACAGAAACTTCCTCAGGAACCAGTACTGGGATAGGAAAACCTAAACTATAATTGATGAATTGCTAGAGGCTCAGTGCAAACAATTCAGAGGTTAAAAACTCTTGGGGGAGCGTCCAGTCTTATGAGGGTGCCCACACTTTTATTTTACCACTAGGAGCTTGGCCAGATTTTCATAGTATATATTGGAGAAAAATCTTCTTGTGCTTCTACCAATGGGAAGAGAAAATTAATCATTTTGAAATATGCTAGAGCTTTTTTTTTTTTTAAACAAGATCTGCCTTCAAGAAAAACTATTTTACCAAAGCCTAACCTGATAGGACTTTATCAGAGCCTAACCTACTGAGAGGGAAGAGGGAAATTCCTACCTAGAGCCCCCTTGAGTCATCTTGTTCCACCTAAGAGTGTGGGGGGAACTGAGAAACATTTATAAAGTTCACAGTCCTGACTACAGGCTCATTAAAGACTGAGACCTAATCATAAGATTATATAAAACTTGCCTTCCCTCCACACCACCTTACTACCACATCACTACCATCACTACCATGGTTCTTTTTACCCAGTACAATATGTGCAGCTTTTAACAAAAAATTACAAGGAATACTAAAAGGCAAAAGGCACAATTTGAAAAGATAGAGCAAGCACCATAGCTAGCCTTAGAAATATCAGGAGTGTTGAAATTATCAGACCAGGAATTTAAAATAACTATGATTAATATGGTAGGTTCACTAATGGACAAAGTAGACAAAAAGCAAAAACACGAAAACTGAACAAGAACCATAGGTTCTCGTTTTCTAATCAGAAAGATGGAAATTCTAAGACAAAATAGAGAATTACAGAGATCAAAACCACTATAATAAAAATGAAAGATGCATTGTTAGGCCCATTAGTACACTGGACCCAGCTGAAGAGGAATCTCTGAGTTGGAGAGTATGTCAACTGAAACTTTAAAAACTAACAAAGAAAAAAAAAAAAGACTGACAAAAGTGGAGTAGGATATTCAAGAATGGTGGAACAATATAAGAGTTATAACATATACATGATGGGAATACCAGATGAAGAAAATAGAAAGGAAAATGGCAGACATCAAACCATATATTCAAGAAGCTCAAAGAACAGAAAAAAGGATAAATGCCAAACTTTCCAAAAGTAACAACCAACCCCCAAAAACTACACCTCAACATCTCATATGCAAACTTCAGAGAATTAAAGGTGAAGAAAAAATACTGAAAGAAGCAAGTGGTGGTGGGGCAGTGCTTACCTTTGGGAAATGTAAGAATTATATCTGAATTCCCCTCAGAAATTATGAAAGCAAAAAGAGTGCAGTGAAGTATTTAGAGTATGAAAGAAAAACTCTTTATTGTTATAATGTGCTTGTAGTACCTGTGAAGCATTACACTGTTATTTGAAAGTGGACTTCAATTAGTTGTAAATGTATATTGCAAACTCTAGAACAACTAAAATAGAATTTTAAAAAGTGGTATAATTGATATGCTAAGAAAAAAAAGAGTCATATAAGATGCTCAGTTAAAACACAAAAGGCATAAAAAGAGGGGAAGGCAATAATAGGAAGAAATAAGGCCAATAAGTGGAAAACTAACAAATATGGGAGATATTACCCAAATGTATCAATAATCATCTTAAACATCAGTGGTCTAAATATAACAGTGAAAAACAGATTGTCAGAAGTAGTTTAAAAACTAGACCTTATGTTGTCTACAAGAAATCCACTCCAAATGTAAAAATACACATAGATTAAAAGTATAAGGATTCAGAAAAACACATCATTCTAACACTAATCAAAAGAAAGCTAAAGTAGCTATAAGATAGAGCAGACTTTGGAATAAGAAAAATAGTCAGAAATAATGAGAGGCATTACATAATGTTACACAAGGGTCAATTCTTTAAGAAAATATAACAATGCTAATGTGTATGCACCTAATAGCAAGAGTGTCAAATTCATGATGTAAAAACTGATAGAACTGCAAGGAGAAATAGATGAATCCACTATTATACTTGGAGATGTCAGCACTCCCAATATAACCGAACAGATCTAGCAGACAGGCAATGAGTCAGGACATAGTTGAGTCAATACCATCAATCAACTGGATATGACTGACATTTATAGAATACTTCATTCAAAACAAGTAGAATACCCACTCTTTTCAAGCTCAAATGGCACATTTACCAAAGTAGACACATTCTGGGCCATAAAACTAATCTTCACACATTTAAAAGAATAGAAACTGTACAATACATGCTCTTAGAAATTAAAATTAAAATAGAAAGATAGATGGAAAATTCCTAAATACATGGAGATTAAACAGCACTCTTCTAAATGAGTCAAAAAAGAAATCTGAAGTGCAATGTAAAAATACTTTGAATGAAATTAAAATGAAAATACAATTTATCAAAGTTGTGAAATGCAATGAAAGCAGTGCTTAGAGGGAACCGTACAGCATTGAATGCACATATTAGAAGAAAGAAAGACCTAAAATCAATAATCTAAGTTTACACTTTAGAAAGTTAGAAAAAGAAGAGCAAATTAGATCCAAAAGAAGTAGAAGGAAAGAAATAATCAAAGTTAGAGCAGAAATCAATAAAATTGCAAACGGGAAATCAATAGAGGAAATCAGTAAGATCAAAAGCTAATGCTTAGCTTTAGATTAATAAAATTGTTAAGCCTCTATCCAGGCTAAGTTAGAAAAAAGAGAAGACAAATTAATAATATAAAATATGAAGGTGGTGACATCCCAGTAGTTCCCATAAATATTAAAAGGATGATAAAGGGATACTATGAGTAACTTTATGTCCAGAAATTTAATAAACTAGCTGAGGACCAATTCTTTGAAAGACATGATCAGCCAAAACTCACATAAGAAGTCACAATTAAACTGGGCCTATATCTATTAAAGAAATTGAATGAAAAGTTATAACCCTTCAAAATAGAAAGCGCAAAGTCTAGATGGGTTCACTTGTGAATCCTACCAAACATTTGAAAAACAAGTCATAACAAGTCTCTATAATCTCTTCCAGAAGATACAGGGAGAGGAAATACTTCCTAACTTATTCTTTGAGGCTAATACACTAATACCCAAACCAGACAAAGACATTACAAGAAAACTGAAGCCCAATGAACATTGATGTAAAAATCCTCAATAAAATATTCACAAATTGAATTCAGCATTGTATAAAAAGAATTATACACCATGACCAAGTTGGATTTACCTTGGGTATGTAAGCCTGGCTCAACATTCAAAAATTATTAAATGTAATCCTTCACATCAACAAGTTAAGAAGAAAAATCACATGATTATATCAATAGATGCAGATAATACATTTGACTAAATCCAATATCCATACATAATTAAACTAGGAACAGAGAAGATTTTCCTCAGTTTGATGAAGAACATTTACAAAAACTCTGAAGCTAACATCATACTTAATGGTGAGAATCTAGAAGCTTTCCTGCTAAGATCAGGAACAAGACAAGAACGGTCCCCTCTCACTACTGCTTTTTTAACATAGCAATGGAAGTGCATTTAAGGCATAAGACAAGAAAAGGAAATAAAAAAGAACAGTTTTGGAAGAAAGAAATAAAACTATTTGGTCACAGATGATGTGATTATCTAGGTAGAAAATCCCCAAAATCAACAAAATAACTTCCTGGAACTAAGAAGTTCTAACAAGGTTGCAATATACAAGGCTAATGTATACAAAAGTTAATGGCTTTCCTATATACCAGCAATGAACAATTGGAATTTGAAATAAAAACCACAACACCATTTACATTAGAACCCACCCAAATTAAATCAGGATAAATCTAACAAAATACGTACACAATCTATATGAGGAAACTACAGAACTCAGATGGACAAAATCAAAGAACTAAATAAAGGGAGAGATATTTCATGTTCGTGGATTAAAGACTTAATATTGTCAAGATGTCAATTCCTCTCAGCTTTATGTATAGATTCAGTGCACTGTCAATCAAAATACCAAGTTATTTTGTGGATATCAGCAAACTGATTCTGAGGTGTTTATGGAGAGAAAAAACACTCAGATTAGCCAATACAGTAAGAAGAAAGTTGGAGAATTGATACTACCTGACTTGAAGACTTACTATAAAGCTACCATAATCAAGACAATGTGATATTTGCAAAAGAACAGACAAACAGATTAATGAAACAGAATGGAGAGCTCAGAAATAGACCCACATGAATAAAATCAACTGATATTTGAGAAAGGAACAAAGGCAATACAATGAAGAAGTAATAATCTTTTCAGGGCACCTGGGTGGCTCAGTGGGTTAAGCTTCTGCCTTCCGCTCAGGTCATGATCTCAGGGTCCTGGGATTGAGCCCCGCATCAGGCTCTCTACTCAGCAGGGAGCCTCCCCCGCCGCCCACCGCCGCCTGCCTCTCTGCCTACTTGTGATCTCTGTCAAATAAATAAATAAGATTTTTTAAAAAAACAATAATCTTTTCAACAAATGGCACTAGAACAATTGGCCATCCACATTCAAAAGAAAGAGAGAAAGAAAAAGAAAACAAGTGTATTTATAGACTTACACTCACCACAAAAATTAACTCAAAATGAATTTTGGTTCTAAATATAAAATACAAAACTATGAAACTTCTAGAAGATATGAGAAAATCTAGATGATCCTGGGTTGGGTGATGAATCTTTAAATACAACACCAAAGCACACTACAAGAAAGAAATAATTGATAAACTGGACTTTATTAAAATTAAAAACTTCTGCAAAGGACAATGTCAAGAGAATGAGAAGATAGGCCACAGACTGGGAGAAAATACTTGCAAAAGACACATCTGATAAAGAAGTATTATCCAAAATATACAAATACACTTAAAACTCAACAATAAGAAAATTAACAATCCTATTAAAAAATGGACAGCGGCACCTGGGTGGCTTAGTCAGTTAAGCATCTGACTTTGGCTCAGGTCATGATCTCAGCGTCCTGGGATCAAGCCCCAGGTTGGGCTCCTTGTTCAGTGGGGACTCTGCTTGTCCCTCTGCCCCTACCCTGCTCATATACTCTCTTTCTCTCTTCTCTCCCTCTGAAATAAATAAATAAAATCTTAAAAAAAACCAAACTGGACAAAACAACTGAACAGGTAATTCAGAGAAGATATACAGATGGTAAATAAGCATCTGAAAATATACTCCACATTCATATGCATTAGGGAATTGCAAATTAAAAAACAAAATACCACCACACACGTATTAGAATGCTAAGATCTGAAACACTGTCAACATCAAATGCTGGTGAGAATGTTGGAATGACAGGAACTCTCATTCAGTGCTAGTGTAACATGAAATGGTATAGGCATTTTGGAAGACTGGGCAGTTTCTTAGAAAACTAAATATGCTCTTTACACACTATTCCATATTCACTCCTAAACAAGTTACCTAAGTAAGTTTAAATTTATGTCCACACAAAAACCTGCACATAGATGTTTATAGCAGCTTTATTCACAGTTGCAAAAACTTGGAAGCAACAAAGATGTACTTCAAAAGATGAATGGATAAATAAAATGTGATATATCCAACAATGTAATATATTTTTTAAAGATTTTGGGATGCCTGGGTGGCTCAGTTGGTTAGGCGGCTGCCTTCGGCTCAGGTCATGATCCCAGCATCCTGGGATCAAGTCCCGCATCGGGCTCCTTGCTCAGCAGGGAGCCTCCTTCTCCCTCTGCCTCTGCTTGCCTCTCTGTCTGCCTGTGCTCACTCTCTCTGACAAATAAATAAATAAAATCTTAAAAAAAAAAAGATTTTATTTATTTATTGACAGAGACAGACACAGAGAGAGAGAGGGAACACAAGCAGGGGGAGTGGAGAGGGAGAATCAGGCTTCCCACCAAGCAGGGAGCCCGATGTGGGGCTGGATCCCAGGATCCTGAGATCATGACCTGAGTTGAATGCAGAAGCTTAACTGACTGAGTGGGCCCAGGCACCCCCAACAATGTAATATTATTCAGCTCTAAGAATAAATGAGCTATCAAGCTGTAAAAAGACAGGGAGGAAACTTAAATGCATTTACTAGGTGAAAGAAATCAATTTGAATATGCTCCATAGTATATGACTCCAAGTGTATGACGTTCTGGAAAAGGCAAAAACATGGAGACAGTAAAAAGATCAGAGATTGCCCGAGTTTGGAGGAAGAGATAAATAGGCATAACACAGAGGGTTTTTAGGGCAGTGAAATTATTATAAATGATGCTATCATGGTGGAGACATGCCATTATATGTTGCTGTAAACCATTGATTTTAATGATAATAATGTGTGAATATACATTCATTGATTTAAACAAATTTTAAACTGTTACAGGGTGTTGATAGTGGAGGACGCTATGTGTGTGCTGGGACGACGAGTGTATGGGAATTCTCTGTACACTTCCCACTTCTGTTACAAACTTAAAACTGCTCTAAAGAAACAAATTTATTTTAAAAAATAGGGGGCAGGCTGGATTTGGCCTGTGAGATCATAGTTTGGCAATGCCTGATTTAGTCTAAAAGTCTTTGCTTTTAGTTGGTGTGTTTATGTTTAGTCCCCCCCTTTTTTCAACATGATTATTGATATGGTTGAGTTTGAATCTACTACTTTGCTATTTGTTTTCTATTTATCACATCTGGTTTTTTCCCTCTGTTATTCCTTTCCCATCTTTCTTTGGCTTGATTAATTTTTTATTATTTTGTTTTAATTTCTCTATTTTTTTCATCATGTTGTCTTGATAGCTCTAGGGATTATAATATGCATTCTTAAATTATCTGCCTCGAGTTACTACTATATAATTGTTAGGTATTACATAATTTTAAGTTTAATATTTTTAAAATGTAGAAACCTCACGTAAGTGTAATTTCATCACCTCCTCATGCTTTGTGCTATTATTTCTACATACATTGTAATTCCACCTTACTATGTCACTATTTCTGCTCTAAATGGTCATTTGTTTTTGAAGATTAAGAGAAGAAAAAAACGTAGTCTTTTATATTGAGCCACATATTTTCTATTTCAAATGTTCCTTGTTCCTTCCTGTAGATCAGTTTCCTTCTAGTGCAGTATATTATTAAAGTATAGTTGACACACAATGTTACTTTAGCTTAGGTGTGAAGAATTTTCTTTAGTGCTTATTGTAGTGCAATTGTACTGATTAAGCTTTCATTTATCCAAAAATACTTTTTTTTGAAAAGTATTTTTGCCTGATGTATGATACTATGTTAATATGCACACTCTTTCACTTTTTTAAAGATGTCATTTCATTGTCTTCTCCATGGCACTGATATTATTGCCCCAATAGTGGCCTTTAAGATTTCTTTCAGTGGTTTCCAAAAATTGTGTAATGCCAATATATGCTTTTGAAAAATGCATTCTGCAAAAAAGACACTTATATTTGCAGCTTTGTGGTTTTCACTAAATTTGACAATTTTTTTCAATTATTTCTTTAATATTTCTTCTCTCATTCTTTCTCTGCTCTCCTTCTATGACTCATTACAATTAGACTACTTGATGTCCCACAGTTCACTGAGTCTATTTAAAAAAATCATCTTATTCTCTTTTTACTTTACATTGGATAGTTTCTCTTGGTATGTTTTGGAATTCATGAAACTTTGGTCTGAAGTTGCCAGTCTGCTAAGTTTTTATTCAGTAAATCTCTAACTAAAAATTACTACTGTAAATTTCAATTCTAAAATTCTAGAATTTTTTTAAATATACAATTATTTGCCCCAGGGGTACAGGTCAGTAAATCATCAGGCTTGCATATTTCACAGCACCCACCATAACACATACCCTCCCCAATGTCCATAACCCAGCCACCCTATCCAACCCCTCTACCCCCCAGCAGCCCTCAGTTTGTTTCAGGAGATTAAGAGTCTCTTATGGGGGGCGCCTGGGTGGCTCAGTGGGTTAAAGCCTCTGCCTTCGGCTCAGGTCATGATCCCAGGGTCCTGGGATCGAGCCCCGCATCGGGCTCTCTGCTCAGCAGGGAGCCTGCTTCCTCCTCTCTCTCTGCCTGCCTCTCTGCCTACTTGTAATCTCTGTCTGTCAAATAAATAAATAAATAAATCTTTAAAAAAAAAAAAAAAAAAAGAGTCTCTTATGGTTTGTCTCCCCCCGATCCCATTTGTTTCATTTTTTCCCTCCCTACCCCCATGGCCCCCCCACCCTGCCTCTCAAATTCCTCATATCAGAGAGATCATATGATAATTGTCCTTCTCTGATTGACTTATTTCACTCAGCATAATACCCTCTAGTTCCATCCACATTGTTGCAAATGGCAAGATTTTGTTTCTCTTGATGGCCGCATAATATTCTGTTGTCTATATATACCACCTCTTCTTTATACATTCATCTGTTGATGGACATCTAGGTTCTTTCCATAGTTTGGCTATTGTGGACATTGCTGCTATAAACATTTGGGTGCACATGCTCCTTCAAATCACTACATTTGTATCTTTGGGGTAAATACCCAGAAGCGAGATTGCTGGGTCATAGGGTAGCTCCATTTTCAACTTTTTGAGGAACCTCCATGCTGTTTTCCAGAGTGGTTGCACAAGCTTGCATTCTCACCAACACTGTAGGAGGGTTCCCCTTTCTCTGCATCCTCGCCAACATCTGTCCTTTCATGACTTGTTAATTTTAGCCATTCTCACTGGTGTGAGGTGGTATCTCACTGTGGTTTTGATTTGTATTTCCCTGATGCCGAGTGATGTGGAGCACTTTTTCATGTGTCTGTTGGCCATTTAGATGTCTTCTTTGCAGAAATATCTGTTCATGTCTTTTGTCCATTTCTTGATTGGATTATTTTTCTTAAGGTGTTGAGTTTGATAAGCTCTTTGTGGATTTTGGATACTAGCCCTTTATCTGATATATCATTTGTGAATATCTTCTCCCATTCTGTCAGTTGTCTTTGGTTTTGTTAACTATTTCCTTTGCAGTGCAAAAGCTCTTGATCCTGAGGAAGTCCCAATAGATCATTTATGCCCTTGCTTCCCTTGCCTTTGGTGATGTTTCTAGGAAGAAGTTGCTACAGCTGAGGTTGAAGAGGTTGTTTCCTGTGTTCTCCTCAAGGTTTTGATGGATTCCTGTCTCACATTGAGGTCTTTCACCCATTTTGAGTCTATTTTTGTGTGTAGTGTAAGGAAATGGCACAGTTTCATTCACATTGGACAGCATGTGACTGTCTAATTTTCCCAACACCATTTGATGAAGAGACTTTTTCCATTGGACATTCTTTCCTGCTTTATCAAAGATTAGTTGACTATAGAGTTGAGCATCCATTTCTGGGCTCTCTATTCTGTTCCATTGATTTATGTGTCTGTTTTTGTGCTAGTACCATACCATTTTGATGATCACAGTTTTGTAATAGAGCTTGAAGTCTGGAATTGTGATGCCACCAACTTTGGTTCTCTTTTTCAACACTCCTCTGGCTATTCAGGATCTTTTCTGGTTCCATATAAATTTTAGGATTATTTGTCCCACTTCTTTGAAAAAAAAAATGGATGGTATTTTGATAGGGATTGCATTAAATGTGTAGATTGCTTTAGGTAGCACAGACATTTTCACAATATTTGTTCTTTCAATTCATGAGCGTGGAACATTTTTCCGTTTCTCTGTGTCTTCCTCAATTTCTTTCATGAGTACTTTACAGTTTTCTGAATACAGATTTTTTGCCTCTTTGGTTAGGTTTATTCCTAGGTATCTTACGGTTTGGGGTATAATTTTATTTTTTATTTTTTTTATTTTTTTTTTTTTTTTAAGATTTTATTTATTTATTTGACAGACAGAGATCACAAGTAGGCAGAGAGGCAGGCAGAGAGAGGAGGAAGCAGGCTTCCTGCCGAGCAGAGAGCCCGATGCGGGGCTCGATCCCAGGACCCCCGGGATCATGACCTGAGCCGAAGGCAGAGGCTTTAACCCACTGAGCCACCCAGGCACCCCTGGGGTATAATTTTAAATGGGTTTGAGTCCTTAATTTCTATTTCTTCTGTCTTACTGTTGGTGTATAGAAATGCAACTGATTTCTGTGCATTGATTTTATATCCTGACACTTACTGCATTCCTGTATGAGTTCTAGCAGTTTCAGAATGGAGTCTTTTGGGTTTTCCACATAAAGTATCATATCATCTGCAAAAGAGTAAGAGTTTGACTTCTTCTCTGCTGATTCAGATGCTTTTTATTTCTTTTTGTTGTCTAATTGCTGAGGCTAGAACTTCTAGTACCATGTTGAATAGCAGTGGAGATAGTGGACATCCCTGCCATGTTCCTGACCTTAGGGGAAAAGCTCTCAGTTTTTCCCCATTGAGAATGATATTCCTATCCTACTAGCTAGTATTTTGGTGAGAATTTTTGCATCTGTGTTCATCAAGGACATTGGTCTGTAATTCTCCTTTTTTATGGGGTCTTTGTCTGGTTTTGGGATCAAGATAATGTTGGCCTCATAAAATGAGCTTGGAAGTTTTCCTTCCATTTCTATTTTTTGGAATGGTTTCCAGGGAATAGGTATTAATTCTTCTTTAAATGTTTGGTAGAATTCCCCTGGGAAGCCATCTGGCCCTGGGCTCTTGTTTTTTGGGAGATTTTTAAAAAAAGATTTTGCTTATTTATTTGACAGACAGAGATCACAAGTAGGCAGAGAGGCAGGCAGGGGGGGCGGGGGGAGCAGGTTCCCCTCCAAGCAAAGAAACAGACTGCCTCAATCTCCTTACTGGTTATGGGTCTGTTCAGGTTTTCTATTTCTTCATGGTTCAGTTTTGGTAGATTGTATGTCTCTAGGAATGCATCCATTTCTTCCAGATTGTCAAATTTGCTGGTGTATAGTTGCCCATAATATGTTCTTATAATTGTTTGTATTTCTTTGGTGTTGGTTGAGATCTCTCCTCTTTCATTCATGATTTTATTAATTTGGGTCTTTTTTCTTTTCTTGTTATTAAGTCTGCCCAGGGGTTTATCAATCTTATTAATTCTTTCAAAGAACCAGCTCCTCATTTCATTGATCTGTTCTACTGTTCTTTTGGTTTCTATTTAATTGATTTATGCTCTGATCTTTATTATTTCTCTTCTCCTGCTGGGTTTAGGCTTTCTTTGCTGTTCTTCCTCCAGCTCCTGTAGGTGTAGGGTTAGGTTGTATACTTGAGGCCTTTCTTGCTTCTTGAGAAAGGCTTGTAATGCTATATACTTTCTTGTCAGGACCACCTTTGCTTTGTCCCAAAGATTTTGAACAGTTGTGTTTTCATTATCATTTGTTTCCGTGATTTTTTTCAATTCTTCTTTAATTTCCTAGTTGACCCATTCATTCTTTAGAAGGATGCCCTTTAGCTTCCATGTATTTGAGTTCCAACTTTGCTCTTGTGATTGAGCTCTAGTTTCAGAGCACTGTGGTCTGAAAATATCCAGGGAATGATCCCAGTCTTTTGGTACCAGTTGAGATCTGATTTGTGACCCAGGATGTGATCTGTTCTGGAGAATGTTCTATGTGCACTAGAGAAGAATGTGTATTCTGTTGCTTTGGGATGGAATTTTCTGAATATATCTGAGATGTCCATCTGGTCCAGTGTGTCACTTAAAGCCTTTATTTCCTCATTGATCTTTTGTTTAGATGACCTGTCCATTTAAGTAAGGGGGACGTTAAAGTCCCCTACTATTACTGGATTGTGTTTCTTTGATTTTGTTATTAATTGGTTTATATAATTGTCTGCTCCCATGTTGGGGCATAGATATTGAAAATTGTTAGATCTTGTTGGACAGACCATTTAAGTATGATATAGTGTCCTTCCTCATCTCTTATTATAGTCTTTGGTTTAAAATATAATTTATCTGATATAAAGATTGCCACTCTGGCTTTCTTTTGATGTCTATTAACATGGTAAATTGTTTTCGACCCCCTCACTTTGAATCTGGAGGTGTCTTTGGGTTTAAAATGAGTTTCTTGTACACAACATATTGATGTGTCTAGTTTTTTTTATCCATTCTGATACCCTGCATCTTTTGATTGGGTTATTTATCCCATTTACATTCAGGGTAACTATTGAAAGATGAATTTAGTGCCATTGTATTGCCTGAAGGTGACTATTATTGTATATTGTCTCTGTTCCTTTCTGGTCTATTTTACTTTTAGGCTCTGTCTTTGCTTAGAGGACCTCTTTCTATATTTCCTGTAGAGTTGGTTTGGTGTCTGAAAATTAAACTTTTAGCTTTTGTTTGCCCTGGAAGCTTATCTCTCCTTGTATTTTCAATGACAGCCTAGCTGGATATAGTATTCTTGGCTGCATATATTTCTTTTTTTTTTTTTTTTTTAAATTTTTTATTTTAATAAACATATAATGTATTTTTATCCCCAGGGGTACAGGTCTGTGAATCATCTGGTTTACACATTTCACAGCACTCATCATAGCCCATACCCTCCCCAATGTCCATTTCCCCACCACCCTCTCCCGTCCCCCTTCCCCCCCGCAACCCTCAGTCTGTTTCTTGAGATTGAGTCTTTTATGGTTTGTCTCCCTCCCAATCCCATCTTTTCATTTTTTCTTTTCCTACCTCTCCCCAAACCCCCCCACCTTGCATCTCCCCTTCCTCATATCAAAGAGATCATATGATAGTTATATTTCTCCGATTGACTTATTTCGCTAAGCATGATACCCTCTAGTTCCATCCACGTCGTCGCAAATGGCAAGATTTCATGTCTTTTGATGGCTGCATAGTATTCCATTGTGTATATATACCACATCTTCTTTATCCATTCATCTGTTGATGGACATCTAGGCGCTTTCCACAGTTTGGCTATTGTGGACATTGCTGCTATAAACATTCGGGTGCACGTGCCCCTTCGGAGCACCACGTTTGTATCTTTAGGATATATACCCAGTAGTGCAATTGCTGGGTCGTAGGGTAGCTCTATTTTCAGTTTTTTGAGGAACCTCCACACTGTTTTCCAGAGTGGTTGCACCAGCTTGCATTCCCACCAACAGTGTAGGAGGGTTCCCCTCTCTCCGCATCCTCGCCAGCATCTGTCATTTCTTGACTTGTTAATTTTAGCCATTCTGACTGGTGTGAGGTGGTATCTCATTGTGGTTTTGATTTGTATTTCCCTGATGCCGAGTGATGTGGAGCATTTTTTCATGTGTCTGTTGGCCATCTGGATGTCTTCCTTGCAGAAATGTCTGTTCATGTCCTCTGCCCATTTCTTGACTGGATTATTTGTTCTTTGGGTATTGAGTTTGATAAGCTCTTTATAGATTTTGGATACGAGCCCTTTATCTGATATGTCGTTTGCAAATATCTTCTCCCATTCTGTCAGTTGTCTTTTGGTTTTGTTTACTGTTTCCTTTGCTGTGCAAAAGCTTTTGATCTTGATGAAATCCCAATAGTTCATTTTTGCCCTTGCTTCTGTTGCCTTTGGCGATGTTCCTAGGAAGAAGTTGCTGCGGTTGAGGTCAAAGAGGTTGCTGCCTGCATTGTCCTCAAGGATTTTGATAGATTCCTTTCGCACATTGAGGTCCTTCATCCACTTTGAGTCTATTTTCGTGTGTGGTGTAAGGAAATAGTCCAATTTCATTTTTCTGCATGTGGCTGTCCAATTTTCCCAGCACCATTTGTTGAAGAGGCTGTCTTTTTTCCATTGGATATTCTTTCCTGCTTTGTCGAAGATTAGTTGACCATAGAGTTGAGGGTCTATTTCTGGGCTCTCTATTCTGTTCCATTGATCTATATGTCTGTTTTTGTGCCAGTACCATACTGTCTTGATGATGACAGCTTTGTAATAGAGCTTGAAGTCTGGAATTGTGATGCCACCGACTTTGGCTTTCTTTTTCAATATTCCTTTGGCTATTCGAGGTCTTTTCTGGTTCCATATAAATTTTAGGATTATTTGTTCTATTTCTTTAAAAAAAATGGATGGGATTTTGATAGGGATTGCATTAAATGTGTAGATTGCTTTAGGTAGAATAGACATTTTCACAATATTTGTTCTTCCAATCCATGAGCATGGAATATTTTTCCATTTCTTTGTGTCTTCCTCAATTTCTTTCATGAGTACTTTATAGTTTTCTGAGTATAGATTCTTTGCCTCTTTGGTTAGATTTATTCCTAGGTATCTTATGGTTTTGGGTACGATTGTAAATGGGACTGACTCCTCAATTTCTCTTTCTTCTGTCTTGTTGTTAGTGTAAAGAAATGCGACTGATTTCTGTGCATTGACTTTATATCCTGACACTTTACTGAATTCCTGTATAAGTTCTAGCAGTTTTGGAGTGGAGCCTTTTGGGTTTTCCACATATAGTATCATATCATCTGCAAAGAGTGATAGTTTGACTTCTTCTTTGCCGATTTGGATGCCTTTAATTTCTTTTTGTTGTCTGATTGCTGAGGCTAGGACTTCTAGTACTATATTGAACAGCAGTGGTGATAACGGACATCCCTGCCGTGTTCCTGACCTTAGCGGAAAAGCTTTCAGTTTTTCTCCATTGAGAATGATATTTGCGGTGGGTTTTTCATAGATGGCTTTGATAATATTGAGGTATGTGCCTTCTATCCCTGTACTTTGAAGAGTTTTAATCAGGAAGGGATGCTGCACTTTGTCAAACGCTTTTTCAGCATCTATTGAGAGTATCATATGGTTCTTACTCTTTCTTTTATTAATGTATTGTATCACATTGATGGATTTGCGGATGTTGAACCAACCTTGCAGCCCTGGAATAAATCCCACTTGGTCGTGGTGAATAATCCTTTTAATGTACTGTTGGATCCTATTGGCCAGTATTTTGGTGAGAATTTTCGCATCTGTGTTCATCAAGGATATTGGTCTGTAATTCTCTTTTTTGGTGGGATCCTTGTCTGGTTTTGGGATCAAGGTGATGCTGGCCTCATAGAATGAGTTTGGAAGTTTTCCTTCCATTTCTATTTTTTGGAACAGTTTCAGGAGAATAGGAATTAATTCTTCTTTAAATGTTTGGTAGAATTCCCCTGGGAAGCCATCTGGTCCTGGACTTTTGTTTGTTTGAAGATTTTTGATGACTGTTTCAATCTCCTTACTGGTTATGGGTCTGTTCAGGTTATCTATTTCTTCCTGGTTCAGTTGTGGTAGTTTATACATCTCTAGAAATGTATCCATTTCTTCCAGGTTGTCAAATTTGTTGCCATAGAGTTGCTCGTAGTATGTTCTTATAATTGTTTGTATTTCTTTGGTGTTGGTTGTGATCTCTCCTCTTTCATTCATGATTTTATTTATTTGCGTCCTTTCTCTTTTCTTTTTGATAAGTCTGGCCAGGGGCTTATCAATCTTATTAATTCTTTCAAAGAACCAGCTCCTAGTTTTGTTGATTTGTTCTATTGTTTTTTTAGTTTCTATTTCATTGATTTCTGCTCTGATCTTTATGATTTCTCTTCTCCTGCTGGGTTTAGGCTTTCTTTGTTGTTCTCTCTCCAGCTCCTTTAGGTGTAGGGTTAGGTTGTGTATTTGAGACCTTTCTTGTTTCTTGAGAAAGGCTTGCACTGCTATATATTTTCCTCTCAGGACTGCCTTTGTTGTGTCCCACAGATTTTGAACTGTTGTGTTTTCATTATCATTTGTTTCCATGAATTTTTTCAATTCTTCTTTAATTTCCTGGTTGACCCATTCATTTTTTAGAAGGATGCTGTTTAGTCTCCATGTATTTGCGTTCTTTCCAAATTTCCTCTTGTGATTGAGTTCGAGCTTCAGAGCATTGTGGTCTGAAAATATGCAGGGAATGATCTCGATCTTTTGGTACCGATTGAGACCTGATTTATGACCCAGGATGTGGTCTATTCTGGAGAATGTTCCATGTGCACTAGAGAAGAATGTATATTCTGTTGCTTTGGGATGGAATGTTCTGAATATATCTGTGATGTCCATCTGGTCCAGTGTGTCATTTAAGGCCTTTATTTCCTTGTTGATCTTTTGCTTAGATGATCTGTCCATTTCAGTGAGGGGAGTGTTAAAGTCCCCTGCTATTATTGTATTACTGTCGATGTATTTCTTTGATTTTGTTATTAATTGGTTTATATAGTTGGCTGCTCCCATGTTAGGGGCATAGATATTTAAGATTGTTAGATCTTCTTGTTGGACAGACCCTTTGAGTATGATATAGTGTCCTTCCTCATCTCTTATTATAGTCTTTGGCTTAAAATCTAATTGATCTGATATAAGGATTGCCACCCCAGCTTTCTTCTGATGTCCATTAGCATGGTACATTGTTTTCCACCCCCTCACTTTAAATCTGGAGGTGTCTTCGGGTCTAAAATGAGTTTCTTGTAGGCAGCATATTGATGGGTTTTGTTTTTTTATCCATTCTGATACCCTGTGTCTTTTGATTGGGGCATTTAGCCCATTAACATTCAGGGTAACTATTGAGAGATATGAATTTAGTGCCATTGTATTGCCTGTAAGGTGATTGTTACTGTATATTGTTTCTGCTTCTTTCTGATCTACTACTTTTAGGGTCTCTCTTTGCTTAGAGGACCCCTTTCAATATTTCCTGTAGAGCTGGTTTGGTGTTTGCAAATTCTTTCAGCTTTTGTTTGTCCTGGAAGCTCTTTATCTCTCCTTCTATTTTCAATGATAGCCTAGCCGGATATAGTATTCTTGGCTGCATGTTTTTCTCGTTTAGTGCTCTGAATATGTCATGCCAGTTCTTTCTGGCCTGCCAGGTCTCTGTGGATAGGTCCGCTGCCAATCTAATGTTTTTACCCTTGTATGTTACAGACTTCTTTTCCCGGGCTGCTTTCAGGATTTTCTCTTTGTCGCTAAGACTTGTAAATTTTACTATCAGGTGACGAGGTGTGGACCTATTTTTATTGATTTTGAGGGGCGTTCTTAGCATCTCCTGGATTTTGATGTTTGTTCCCTTTGCCATATTAGGGAAATTCTCTCCAATAATTGTCTCCAATATACCTTCTGCTCCCCTCTCTCTTTCTTCTTCTTCTGGAATCCCAATTATTCTAATGTTGTGTCGTCTTATGGTGTCACTTATCTCTCGAATCCTCTCCTCGTGTTCCAGTAGTTGTTTGTCTCTCTTTTGCTCAGCTTCTTTATTCTCTGTCATTTGGTCTTCTATGTCACTAATTCTTTCTTCTGCCTCATTTATCCTGGCAGTGAGAGCTTCCATTTTTGATTGCACCTCATGAATAGCTTTTTTGATTTCAACTTGGTTAGATTTTAGTTCTTTTATTTCTCCAGAAAGGGCTTTTATCTCTCCGGAGAGGGTTTCTCTAATATCTTCTATGCCTTTTTCGAGCCCGGCTAGAACCTTGAGAATTGTCATTCTGAACTCTAGATCTGTCATGCTACCTATGTCTGTATTGATTAGGTCTCCAGCCTTCGGTACGGCCTCTTGTTCTTTTTTTTGAGGTGAGTTTTTCCGCCTTGTCATTTTGTCCAGGTAGGATTTGCTTTCTCCTGCTGTGGAATTCCGCTGTTCTTGGTGACTGAAGTTGGTTTTGGATCGGTTTCTTGTTGATCTTCTGGGGGAGGGGCCTGTTGTAGTGATTTTCAAGTGTCCTTGCCGCAGGCGGAATTGCACCGCCCTTGCCAGGGGCCGGGCTAAGGAATCCGCTCGGGTTTGCTTTCGGGAGCTTTTGTTCCCTGAGCGCTTTCCGTAGAGTTCCGGAGGACGGGAATGAAGATGGCGGCCTCCCAATCTCTCGGCCCGGAGGAGCCGAGAGCTTGGGGTTCCGCTCCTCAGTGCGCTCTCAGAGCAAAGCGCCCAACAGTCCCGCCTCCCTGGCTTGCGGTCGCGCCTCGAGGAAAGCAGTCAATTGTTGGAGCTGGAGAAAAGCGCCGGGTCGCTTTTGTCTCCGTGGCCTCCAGCCGCGCTCCGAGCCCACCCAGCCTGCGACCGGCACAAGGTAACCCTGGGCTTAGAGCTCACTCCTCGGCTTTGTCGCTATAGCCGGCTTCCCCGCTCCAATACCTGCGAGCTCTGCGGCACTCAGACACCCCCAGTCCTTCTGTGACCCCGCGGGTCCTGGGGTTATGCTGACCCCGCCTGGGTTTCCCCCCAGTTTAGCCTCTGGAGCGATGTCTCCCAGTGGAGCCGACTTTTAAAAGTCCCGATTTTGTGCTCCGTCGCTCCGCCGCTTGCCGGGTGCCGGCCCCTCCCCCCGGGTCTATCTTCCCGTCGCTTTGGATTCACTTCTCCGCAGGTCCTACCTTTCAGAAAGTGATCGATTTTCTGTTTCTGGGATTGTTGCTCTTCTTCTCTTTGATTTCCCGTTGGATTTGTAGGTGTTCACAATGGTTAGATAAGCTATCTAGCTGATCTCCTGCTACCCGATGTCGTCTCAGCCTGCTACTTCTCCGCCATCTTGACTCCTCCCCTTGGCTGCATATATTTCTTGTTTAGTGCTCTGAATATATCATTCCAGTCCTTTCTGGCCTTCCAGGTCTCTGTGGATAGGTCTGCTGCCAATCTTATATTTCTACCATTGTATGTTATAGGCCTCTTGTCCTGAGCTGCTTTCAGGATTTTCTCTTTGTCAGTAAGGCTTGTAAGTTTTACTATTAGATGATGAGGTGTGGACCTATTTTTATTGATTTTGAGGGGGGTTTTCTGTGCTTCCTGGATTTTGATGCTTTTCCCTTCACCAAATTAGGGGAATTCTCTACTATAATCTGCTCCAATATACATTCTGCCCCTCTCTCTTTTCTTCTTCTGGGATCCCAATTATTCTAATATTGTTTTGTCTCATGGTTTCAGTTATCTCTGGAATTCTGCCTCGTGGTCCAGTAGTTGTCTGTCTCTCTTTTGCTCAGCTTCTTTATTCTCTTTCATTTGGTTTTCTATATCACTAATTCTCTCTTCTGCCTCATTTATCATAGCAGTTAGAGTCTCCATTTTTTTATTGCACTTCATTAATAGCTTTTTTTATTTCAATTTGGTTAGCATTTAGTTCTTTTATTTATCCAGAAATGGATTTTATTTCTCCAGAAAAGGATTCTCTAATACCTTCCATGCTTTTTTTTCCAGACCAGCTAGTGCCTTGATAATCATCATTCTGAGCTCTAGTTCTGACATATTACTAATGTCTGTATTGAGTAGGTCCCTAGCCATTGGTGCTGCCTCTTGTTCTTTTTTTTTTTTTTTTTTTTTTTTTGTGGCGAGTTTTTCTGCCTTGTCATTTTATCCAGATAAGAATAGATGACTGAGAGAACAAAATACTAAAAGGGTAGCAACGACCCCAGAAATATATATACTAACCAAATCAGAAGAGACCCAAAACTGCAGGGAGAGGAAAGGGAAAAAAAAAAAGAAAAAAAATATATGTATTAGACTGGTGAATAGAACAGAGGCACACATTTGATTTTGGGTGTATTTTGGTCTGTTAGAAGGAACTACCTCCCAAATTTTAAAGAAAGAAAAACACATATATACAAAAATAAGGGTAAACACAATGAAGGGATGGAACATGACTGTAAAGATTAAAATTTAAAAAGGTTCTAAAAAAGAATTGATAAGATAAGAAGTTGGTTGAGAAAAGAAAAAAAAAAAGTGGAAAGAATGTGATCAGGCTGGAGACTAGAATAAAGCCATGCACTAGATTTAGGGTATGTTTTGACCTATTAGAAGAAATTGTATCCCAAAATTTTAATGAAAAAAAAAAACTGCATATGTATACAAAAAATAAGGTTAAATACAATGAAGGGATAAAATATAACAATGAAAAATTTTTAAAGGTTTAAAAAAAGGTGTTGATAAGGTAAAATAGTTAAAAAACATTAAAATAGGAAAGAGGGATAATTTAAAAAAGTAGAATAAGAAAAAAATAAAATAAAAAAAATTTAACTTTGAAAGACAAAAGGATCATGGGGAAAAAGCCATGAATTCTATGTGTTGCCTTCCCTTAGTTCTGGAGTTCTGCAGTTCTCATTGATCAGTGAATTTGGTCTTGGCTGGATGTCCTTGCTGAACTTCTGCCCCCAGAAGAAGGGGCCTATTGTAGTGATTCTCAAATGTGTTTGCCCAAAGTGGAATTGCACTGCCCTTGCCAGGGGCTGGGCTAAGTAATCTGCTTGGGTTTTTTCTCAGGAACTTTTGTTCTCTGAATGCTTTCCATACAGCTTTGGAAGATGGGAATGAAGATGGCGGCCTCCCAATCTCCCACCTGGAGGAGCCAACAGCTCAGGCCCCACTCCTCAGTGCTCCTTCAGAAAAAAGCAGTCAATCCCTCCCATCTCCCTGGTCTCTGGCCACTTTCTGAGCTCATGCAGCCTGTGACCAAATGTTTCTATCTCTGGCACACGGCCCCATTTGGAGTCTCCAAACCCAGCAGATTCCTGCAGTGCACTCCTGTGCCACTCCTCCCAGAGGAGGAAGATGAGTCACCCCAGATCTGCCACTTATGGGGTCCCTGCTTGAAGTGCAGTGGCCCAGCTGTGCCCTGGATCATGGTTTAAGGTAACCCTGAGCTGAGAGTCCACTGGTTGGCTCCATATCTGCAGTGGTTTCTCCTGTCTGATACCTGGGAGCTCTGCCATACTCAGGCACCCCCAATCTTTCTGTGACCCCGTGGGTTCTGAGACCACACTGTCCCCATGAGGGCTCCACCTCTGCTTAGCATCTGGGACAATGTCCCTCAGTGGAGCAGACTTCTAAAAGTTCTGATTTTGTGCTCCACTGCTCAATCCTTGCTGGGAGCTGGCCCCTCCCTCTGCAGTCTATCTTCCTGTTGCTTTGGATTCACTTCTCTGAACATCCTACCTTCTAGAAAGTGGTCAATTTTCTGTTCCTAGAATTGCTGCTCCTCTTCTTTTCAATCTCCTATTGAGTTTGTAGGTGTTCAAAGTGGTTTGATAACTACCTAGCCGAACTTCTGGAACCTGTTGATATTTCAGTCTCTTAATCGTCTGCCATCTTGCTCCTTCCCTCCCATTTGGTTCTTTATTAGAGTTTCTAGTTTTTCTTTGAGATTTCTTCATCTCACCAAGCATTATGTCCATCTTTTTCTTTATATCCTTGAAAATCTGAATAGTAGCCTTTTTAAAGATTTGTTTTAATGACCACATCTGGATGATCTGGTGAATTCCTATTGACTACTTTTTTTTTTTTTAATGAGTTACATTTTCCTACTTCCTCACATGTCCGTTAATTTGTGATAGTATCTTTAACGTTGTGAATAAATCCTTGCAAAGCATCTGGCTTATATTTTCTTTCTTTAAAAAAAGTTGATTTTTTTTTTGCATATTAATATACTGGCAACTTATTTTGATGCTGTTGAGACTTGCTTTTTGACTTGTTAGAGCAGTTTTAGAGTTCCTTACCCTAGGGCATGGTCCTTACTTATAAGCACCGTGGTCCTTAGCAGAATACCCAGGATGTTCAGTAAGATCTCTCCATTATGACTCAGCCAAAGCTCCTGCATCCCCAAAGACTGTGCCTTTAGTGTCCATTATGCTCTCAACCCTGTTGCAATAGGCTAGACTTTGTGGAATTTCTTCCTTACCCATTCAGCCTATCTCTTGTCTGAAAACCAGAGGGAATACTCAGACAGCTCCCTCTTTCTGTGTAGCTCCTTGAATTTTGGTACTCTGTACTGAAATTTTCAAATGCTTTAACACCTCCTATACTCTATCCTCTGACTCCTCAGCTCAGGGGACTATCATGCTCTGCTTTGAGTTCATCAACCAGTGGTTATAAAATTGTTCCTAGGTAAAAAGATGGGATAACTGGAGGGCTCAATTCATGTTTCCCTCTTTTAGGATTAGTCTTTTGCTGCCTATTTTCTGAAAAACAATTGTTTTCATATATCGTGCTCAATTTTATAGTTGCTTTTGGCAGGAGGGAAAATTCAAGGTAAGGTAGAAAATATCCTTCTTTCAAACTTATCAAACTCACTTTCACTTGCCTGCAATTTCAGAGTATCTTTTCCTAAGTGCTTCTTCCAATTTTCTTTCAAGCTGATAGTTTCATCTTGAATTATTTAAATGTAACCGAATGTATTTAAAGTCTCCCTGGAATGCTTAAATGACATAGAAACTGAGCTGTTGGCTGGCAGGTGGCAGCTGGTAAGTAAGGTAGCACTTCAAATCATTATTCATCAGATAACATTTGAAGAACTGAATTTAAAGGCTTATTAAAGTGAATTACATGGGTAAGTGTGGATTTTACAAAAATTGTGTCTACTCTAGTTCTGATGGCAATAGCCAAGACATCCTTGCTAGATCACTGATAAAGCTCACAACCAGGTGTGGAAAACACAAAAAAACAAAAACAAAAAACTCACATGTTTTGGTTGGGGCCCTAGTTCTCTTCTTTTGCTACCTTGTTAAGCTATCTATATTGGTCTATTTCCCAGGCTATTCCCCCTCCCCCACCTTGGGCCAATTCTGTTCTTTTATAGGTACTTAGGGATGATGAATTATGCAAAGAGTTCTGTTACCCTGCCATTTCTCAAGTTAAATGTTTATCAATTATATTAAATATGCCATTGGCTCTTCCTAATCCACACTCTTAATTCTATCAAATGAATTAGGTTTTATTATGCTCCCTAATTCTACAGTATGATTCTTTTCCCCTTTTCCCCTGTTGCTATGGTGAAGGAGATTTGTCTAAGCCTCTTGACAATTGATAAGAATTATCTTTAAAGTGAGTTTTATGGGAAAGGTGTTTTTTTTTTAAACTCAACAATCTTGCTTATATTATTATTTCTTCTTGAGTCATACTATTCATATTCCCACTCCTGGCTGAACAGATGGAGTGAAAAACTATTGCTTTGGAATACTTGTTCTGTGTCATATATAGATTTTAGCTCAATGATAAATATATAGACAACCAATTCAGGAAATGAGGAAACATATGCAAAAGGAAAACTATTTGCAGGTTAACTGTACTAACCCCTAAAATTGTAGCATAAAGAAGTATGATTAAAACACTGAAAAGGAAAGAATACAACCTGGTCCAGAGTGAAAATTACCCTTCTGATCCTTAGTTTCCTTATCTATGAAATGGGGTAACAATCCCTGCATCACAGGTGGTTAAGAAGATAAAATGAGGTCACATGTATGAAATGCCTAACCTTGGTTGCCCATGGAAGGTGCTTACAAAATATTTATTTCCTTTTTGTCCTCCAATGCATGTTCACAATCTACAGATAAGCTTCTTCAGCCACTATTATCAAGCTTAGTCTTTGTGACATGAATGAATCTTCTGAAATTACATAGGTATTTGTAGCTAAGTAAGGGTACAGTTTAATCTCTTGAGAATACATTATCCCCAAATGAGTATAGAATGAACAGAAATTTCAGTGAGGAAATATGAGAGAGAGAGAAGTTTCCCTTTAAAATGTCAGCAATATGAGCAACAAAATCAATCAATTATGAAATATTTATTATCTGGCTAGAGGCTTTAGAGGAAAAGAAAAGATAAATATTATTAATGATTGAATCACCATTTTTCCTTAATAGTATTAAGATAATTTATTTACTCATTCATTTATCTATTTATTTATTTTTAAAGATTTTATTTATTTGACACAGAGAGATCACATGTAGGCAGAGAAGCAGACAGAGAGAGAGGAGAAAGCAGGCTCCCCACTGAACAGAGAGCCCAATGGGGGCTCTATCCCAGGACCCTGAGATCATGACCTGAGCTGAAAGCAGAGGTTTAACCCACTGAACCACCCAGGCGCCCCAAGAAAATATAAACATAAAGTTGTCCATACTTGAATGTTCCACTGTTATGTTTAATTCCAATACTCTTCTACTTCGAAAACCTTTATTCATTTCCTCTGAGCAAAATTTATGCCCCCGATCTCTTTCTAGAGCTTCAAAGACCAGATTTCCATTTTTTCACTGGACATACCTGATCTTGCAGAAGACTTTCAAATGTGCCTAGCTGACCCAATTATTTCCCCTCATATTTACTCTCCTCCTTTGTAGACTCTCCACTATGGGCACCACCAGGCACTTGATTGCTGAAGTTAGAAACTTCAGAATCTTCTTCCACTACTTCTCTCCCCTCAGTTTTTAGTCTATTGATTTTACTTTAAAATATCATTTACAATTTTTTCCATTATGAAGTTCATAAGACCATATTAGAGAATAATATAAAAATAGAAAAAGAAAATTAAGTGCCTATACTACCTTGATACAATAGTTTTTATTATTTATTACATTTATTAATACAATTATTATTTCAGGGTATTTCCTTCCCATCTTTTTCCTTATACTTCAGTTTGAGTTTCCTGTTTTAGTCTTCTTCTTTGCTTTTTTTGAGCATTTGAATACTTTCTGTACTACAAGATGCTTCAGGTTTGTCTTGTATTTTTTGTGCCCCAGAATTAATCATTTCTCTAAGGTACACAGGTTCCTAGTATTGGAGAATCTGGACTATGAGCATTGGTTTTCTTTCAAACATTGCTCTGATTGTAGTCACACACTGGACCAGGATGTCATTCCTATCTTGATTCTAAGCTATGTTTATTGCTTGAGTTTAGCCATCTCTGAGCAGATCTGGCAGAATGGTAGGGTAGGCAAGCAAGACTCTACTAAAGTCTAGGTGCCTCCTGGAAAAGAATGTATGGTAAGGAGAGGAATCAAACAGATGGGTGTGGACAAATGCAAAATCCTCATCATCTGATGGGAAGTAGTTCTAAATAGGTATTGTAGATGATGTTTGAATTTGTCTCTGACTCAACATTACTCCCATTGCTCATCAGATTTGTGTCCTGGGGAGAAAAATGGTTGTTAATGGCTAAAAATGCAAAGTCATTTTCACTACCAAAATTTGTAAGGCAGCAGATACAAGATAGCTGGGCTTTGATGCCCCCTACTCCCAACAATAGGGAACAAGAAAAGTAGGAATAACTTTCCCTCCAGTATTGGCACGGGATGTCTCATAATTTTTGGCACCTCTAAGGTGCCTGTGAATTTGCTGAAGCAGTGGGGGCTGAGTACTCCTCAGAAGGAGCATGTGGGCTGTAAGAGTCTGCCGTGTTTGGTGGAGAGACCACCCACTTAGGATTTAGGAGGAAAAGGATAAGATGTTACATGAAGCCTGGCTGCACTACTTCTGAGATCCCTCAGGGGACTTTCAGAAATACTGGAGCCTTTGCAGAGGAATGGAATCCATTAACAGCAGACACAGTAAGGGTCAAAATAATTTGTGCTCTTGGTGGCCCTGTGACACTATTTAAGAGTCTTATAAAACCTCATCTAGGAAGCTCAGGCTACCTCAATGACTTATTAGCCTGTTCTTCACTTAGCATTCTCTTCTAAGAAGTTTTCATGTTGCAGTATGGCTTTCAAAACCTTTTTTTTTTTTTTAAAGATAACAGCAATGATAATATATAATGTTTTTGAATATACCAGACCCTTTGCAAAGTTTGTCTCATTTAAGTGTCACAACTCTGCAAAGGAGAGTGCTATATATCCTCATTTTGAAGATGAGAAAAATGAGGTTGAAGGAGGTGAAATAACTTGCCTGAGTTTACCTAGCTGGTGAATACAGAATCACCTTACTCTAACACCCGTATTTTCTCTGACAGTCTCTCCTTGTTGACCATAGCATTTTAATATTCTATGGAGTGGAGGTACCATATTAATTATTAATTAATGTATCAAATTATTTAATTATTCCCCTGTGCTTGGACATTTAGGTCAGCTTATTATTTTTGCTGTTATAAACAAAAATGAGGTAGACAGCTCTTATTATTTTTATCAAGTACCCACCTCTACATTCTGAACACCTGAACTATTTGTCCTAATTAAAATGATTGGTACTTTATTTTTCCTATAACCTTCCTCCTATTTGCTCCTTTTGTTGGAGGGACTGAAAATTACATACTTTTCAAGATGCTACATACCCAGGCAGAACTGTCACTTGGCCTTTTAGCCCATGTTGGGCCGTTAGCCCACGTTGGTCCCTCCCACAGGGTTATAATCACAGTGACCCTCATTGTAATACAGTCCATTCCCTCCATGCATTTGTGAGCTTCCTGGGGCCAAGATGCAATATTCATTTAATTCTTTCGTTAAAATGTTGATGACTAGGTCCCATAGTAGACCTGTAGAATTGGAATCTGTAAGTTTGGGATCTGGACATCTGCATTTTTACCAATATATATAGGTGATTTTTATGGACTTGAACATTTGAGGATCACTGCCCCACTGTTCTGAATAGCGATTAGATGCAGAAGAGGACAGCCAGTATTCCCACAAAGACATTCACATGGTCCTTTTGTGGTAGATGAAGAGTAGAAGGATAGAAATACTTTTTGGTCTCTCCAGCTGAGTGAACATCTATCCTATTCTAGAAAACAATAAAGTGACAAAGATTATGATGCAAATTTTATTAGATTATTTTATTTTTAATTGATAATTTACACAATATAATACAGAATTTAAAATATATAAAAATTGTACAGCAAAAATTCATTCTCCTTCCAACCTGTATCCCTGAGTGCTCTAGTGCCTGCCACTCCCAGAGATAACTACTATTCTTCTGCATGTTTTTAATAAAGGGCTATAATTTCTGAAAGTGATGTACTTTAGTAGTAAGTTTGTTTAGAGTAAGAATCACACCGTTTTAAAAGAAAAACTTTTAATTTTGAAATAACTATAGACTCACAAAATTTTGCAAAAATAGTACAGAACACTCCTGTGTACCTTCATCCAGATTCCCCCAGTGGATGTATTTCAAATAACTATAAAAACCAGACATTTGACATTGTTAATTTGTGTGCATACTTCTACGCCATTTGATCAGATGTATAGATTCATGCAACAACCACTACAATTAAGATATTTTAGAACTAGTCCATCACCACTACACATTACATAACTTACAATAGTCTACTTCTATCGTCACTTTACTAGTTCAAATGAATCATAAAAATCTTACCTTATTTTAAGCTTTTTTTACCCTCTTGCATTTATAATATGATTGTCTTAAGTACTTCCACATTCTTTCCTTCCTCTTTTCATTCCTCTCTCCCTCCCTCCCTCCCTTTCTCCCTTCCTTCCTTTAAGCTTTATTAAAGCTTATTTCTTTTAGAGGGAGCATGCTTGCATGCACATGCAAGTGGGGGGACGTGTAGAGGGAGAGAATCTTCAAGCAGATGCCCTGATATGCATGGAGCCCACCTTGGGGCTTGATCTCAGGACCCATGAGATTATGACCTGAGCTGAAGAGATTTGAGGCTCAGCCAACTGAGCCACCCAGACACCCCCAGGATTCTTTCTTTTGTTTTGTTTTTTTTTTTGTTGTTGTTGTTGTTGTTGTTTTCATTTTGAAAATTTCCTGTAAGCTTTGTTTTGGAGTAAGATATACTAGCCACAGATTCTCTTTTGAAATAAAAGAAAAAAAAAGAAAATGTTTCTTATTCTTGCTTTCTTTTCTTTTGTTTGAGAATGTGTTGATTTCTCTGCTGTTCTTTTTTTAAAATATTTTATTTATTTATTTATTTATTTGACAGAGAGAGAGAGAGAGATCACAAGTAGGCAGAGAGGCAGGCAAAGAGGGAGGGGGAAGCAGGCTCCCCACTGAGCAGAGAGCCTGATGTGGGGCTCGATCCAGGACCCTGAGATCATGACCTGAGCTGAAGGCAGAGGCTTAACCCACTGAGCCACCCAGGCACCCTCTCTGTCATTCTTGAGGAATATTTTCATTGGGTAAAAGATGTTGGATTGATTATTTTTTTCTTTACCTACTTGAGAAATGTTATGACACCTCCATTTGGTTTCTGTGATTTCTGATGAGAAATCTGCTGTCATTTACATTGTTTTTTTTTTTCCCTGTAAGTAAGCTGTCATTTCTCCATTGCTGCTTTTAAGAATTTTTTCTTTCTTTCTTTCTTTCTTTTTTTTTTTTTTTGTTTTTTAGAAGTTTGATTATGATGTGATTTGGTGTAGATTTCTTTGACTTTATCCTATTTGCAGTTCACCCAGCTTTTTAAGTTTGTAAATTTATGTCTTTTGCCAACTTTGGTTAATTTCCAGCCCTTATTTATTTAAATTCTTGTTTAGCCTCACATTCTCTCCTCTCCTTCTAGGACACAGATGAAATATTAGATATTTTCTTAGAGTCTAAGGTTCTTGAGGTTCTGTTACTATTATTTTTATTATTATTATTTTTAAGATTTTATTTATTTGTCAGAGAGAGGAAAAGAGAGCACAAGCAGGGAGAGCAGCAGGCAGAGGGAGAAGCAGTCTCCCTACTGAGCAAGGATCCCCATGTGGGTTTCTATCCCAGGACCTTGGGGTCATGACCTGAGCCAAAGGCAGACACTTAACTGACTGAGCCACCCAGGCATCCCTCTTATTATTTTTTAAGTCTGTTTCACTGTTGTTCAGATTGAGTAATTTCTATTCTATCTTCTAATCAAGTTTCCTGATTCTTTTCTCTGTTTGCTTCATTGTGCTGTTAAGGCTTTCCTGGATTTACAATTTTTATTTATTGTATTTTTCAGTTCAATATTTCCAATTGGTTTTTCTTTATGTCTTCTATTTCTTTCCTGAGACCTGCTATTTCTTTGCTGAGACTTACTCTTTTTTTCATTCATTTGAAGCATGTTTATAATGCTCACTGAAGTATTTTTATTTTATTATGCTGCTTTAATTTTTTTTCAGACAATTCTAACATCCACGTCATATAGGTGTTGGTGTCAGTTGATTGCCTTTTTCCATTCAAGTTGAGATTTGATATGACAAGTAATCTTTGATTGCATCCTGGACATTTAGGGTATTATGTTATTAGACTCAATTTTATTTACATCTTCTGTTTTAGCAAGCTTTCCGACACTGCTTGCTGGGGAAAGGAAGATACTACTTTGTTACGCCATGTAGGAACAGAAGTCTAGGTTTACTACTTGGCCTCCTTTGAAACCTTGTGTGGCAGGGGTACCTCATTATACTGCTGAGGGAGAAAGTTCAGGTTCCCCATTAGGCCTCTGCTGATGCCACTAGGAAAAGAGAGAGCCATTTTGTTACTATTCCCTTACTGGCATCCCAGAGAACAGGATTAAAAATTACGGCTTCCCTACTCGGCTTTCTATGACACCATTTTGGAGGGGGATAGGCAGAGTGGAAGCCCAAGCTCTCCATATGGTCTTTGTTGATGGGATGGCCATGGCAATAGCAGGTTTCTCAGTCCTGGCTGTTGACTGTGGTAGGTCAGTTATTATCTAAACTTTTTTTTTTTTCTTACTGGGCTCTCCCTTTCCTGTTCCTTTGGCTAGGGAGAGCAGGCTTTTCTTGGGGGCTTTTATTGTCTTCTCTTATTGACATTTACAGTGTAACAACTTCTCCAGGATCCAGGGTAAGATACATTAGGAGAAAGAAAACACAGGGAACTTATTGCTGTTGTTCATCAGCTCCAAGATCTCCAGCTATTCTGCCCACTTTTCTCTACCTTTCATGTATGTTAATGTCCAGAGTTTTTAGCTGCTCTTTGTGGGGTGGAATGGAGATTAGTGGATCTACCCTATTTTATGCCAGAAATTGAAATGATCATGCAATTTTAATTTATTTTTTACTCCAATTTGCAGGTGAGAGCATGGGAAAGATTTTGATGATAACAAACAAACAAACAAAAAACTCTACCTGATTACTTTCCATTTTGTTCTTTTTCATTTTACTTAATTTTCCAAAATCCACATTTCTTTACTTTAATCCACATGTCTACTTCAGCTTTTGTCTGCATATACCATGTTTGGGAACCTAGTGAAGAGTTCAAGGGACTGGGATGGGGTGGGAGATATGATTATGGAGGGACCCAACAGCAAAATAACAACTTTGAATTTTTGGCTCTGGGAAACAATATGAAGTATTTAATTAACAATGATGATTATTATTAGGTGATTTGTCCAAACATAGAGTGAATGTGAGGTGTGGAAGCATAAGAGTTACTAGGAGCTGGGGCAGAGTAGAACCATGTTGTATGGAGCTGTGCAGATGACAAAAGAGGGTGGCACCCAGTGAAGCATGACCATCCCCTGGGGCTCACCCCCAGGGGCTGTTTCCAACTCATCCACCTGTTTCTAGGTAGATCCGGCAGGACAGTCTTTCCTCAAGTTTGTTGAACTAGCATTTGCTGTACATCTAATATGTTCAAGATCCTGTAGTGTTAGATAAAAAGACATCTGAGATGTGATTCTTGTTCTCAAAAAACATACAGTAAGAAAGCTTCACATTTTGTGGATTCTTTTTTCATAGTATTTATCTCCTATACTTTATGCCCTTTCAGAGAGTAATTTTACCAGAGAGAGAGGAAGCATTAAAAAACAAAATGAAATGACCATAAAGTTGAGGGTCCTTATCTGGGCTCTCTAGTCTGTTCCACTGGCCTATGTGTCTGTTTTTGTGCCAATACCTTGCTGTCTTGGGGATCACAGCTTTGTAGTAAAGCTTAAAATCAGGCAACATGATGCTCCCAGTTTTGTTTTTCTTTTTCAACATTTCCTTAGCAATTTGGGGTCTCTTCTTATTCCATACAAATTTTAGGATTGGTTGCTCCAGCTCTTTGAAAAATGCAGGTGGAATTTTGATCGGAATGGCATTGAAAGTATAGATGGCTCTAGGCAGTATAGACATTTTAACAATGTTTATTCTTCTGATCCATGAGCATGGAATGGTCTTCCATCTTTTTGTGTCTTCTTCAATTTCTTTCATGAGTGTTCTGTAGTTCCTCAAATACAGATCCTTTACCTCTTTGGTTAGGTTTATTCCCAGGTATTTTATGGTTCTTGGTGCTATAGTAAATGGAATCGATTCTCTAATTTCCCTTTCTGTATTTTCATTGTTAGTGTATAAGAAAGCCACTGATTTCTGTACATTGACTTTGTATCCTGCCACGTTACTGAATTGCTGTATGAGTTCTAGTAGTTTGGGGGTGGAGTCTTTTGGGTTTTTCATATAAAGAATCATGTCATCTGCGAAGAGAGAGAGTTTGACTTCTTTATTGCCAATTTGGATACCTTTTATTTCTCTTTGTTGTCTGATTGCTCTTGCTAGGACTTCTAATACTATGTTGGACAAGAGTGGTCAGAGTGGGCATCCTTGTTGTGTTCCTGATCGGAATGGGAAGGCTGCAAGCTTTTTCCCATTGAGGACGATATTTGCTGTGGGTCTTTCAGAGATAGATTTTATGAAGTTGAGGAATGTTCCCTCTATCTCTATACTTTGAAGCGTTTTAATCAGGAACGGATGCTGGATTTTGTCAAATGCATTTTCTGCATCAATTGAGAAGACCAGGTGGTTCTTCTCTCTTCTCTTATTGATTTGTTCTATCCCATTGATTGATTTGTGAATGTTGAACCACCCTTGCAACCCAGGGATAAATCCCACCTGGTCATAGTGGATAATCTTTTTAATGTGCTGTTGGATCCTGTTTGCTAGGATCTTGTTGAGAATCTTAGCATCCATATTCATCAGGGATATTGGTCTGAAATTCTTCTTTTTGGTGGGGTCTTTGCCTGGTTTGGGGATCAGGGTAATGCTGGCTTCATAAAAAGAGTCTGGAAGTTTTCCTTCTGCTTCAATTTTTTGAAACAGCTTCAGGAGAATAGGTATTATTTCTTCTTTGAATGTTTGGTAGAATTCCAAGAATGTTTAGTAGAATTCTTGGTTTTTGGGAGGTTTTCGATCACTGCTTTAATCTCATTACTAGATATTGGTCTATTCAGGTTGTCAGTTTCTTCCTGATTCAGTTTTGGAAGTTTATAGGTTTCCAGGAATGCATCCATTTTGTCTATGTTGCTTAACTTGTTGGCATATAACTGTTGATAATAATTTCTGATGATTGTTTCTATTTCCTTGGTGTTAGTTGTGATGTCTCCCTTTTCATTCATAATTTTATTAATTTGGGTCGTCTTTCTTTTCTTTTGGATTAGTTTGACCACTGATTTATTGATCTTATTGATTCTTTCAAAAAACCAGCTTCTAGTTTCATTGATGTGTTCTACTGTATCTCTAGTTTCTATCTCACTGATCTCTGCTCTAATCTTGATTATTTCCCTTCTTGTGTGTTGGGCTGGCTTAATTTATTGTTGATTCGCCAGTTCTTTAAGGTGTAAAGAGAGCTGGTGTATTCTGGATTTTTCAATTTTTTTGAGGGAGGCTTGGATGGCTATGTATTGCCCCCCCCTAGGACCACCTTTGCTGTATCCCATAAGTTTTGGACCAAAGTGTCTTCATTCTCATTGGTTTCCATGAATTGTTTAAGTCCTTCATTGATTTCCTGGTTGATCCAAGCATTCTTAACCAAGGTAGTCTTTAGCTTCCAGGTGTTTGAATTCCTTCCGAACTTTTTCTTGTGGTTGAGTTCCAGTTTCAAAGCATTGTGGTCTGAGAATATGAAGGGAATAATGAGACACATAGACCAGTGGAACAGAGTAGAGAGCCCAGATATGGACCCTCAACTTTATGGTCAAATAATCTTCAGCCAAGCAGGAAATGTACAGTGGAAAAAAGACAGTCACTTCAATACATGATGCTGGGAAAATTGGACAGCTATGTGTAGAAGAATGAAACTCAACCATTCTCTTACACCATACACAAAGATAAACTCAAAATGGATAAAAGACCTCAATGTGAGGCAGGAATCTATCAAAATCCTAGAGGAGAACATAGGCAGTAACCTCTTCGACATCGGCCACAGCAACTTCTTTCAAGATATGTCTCCAAAGGCAAAGGAAACAAAAGCAAAAAAAAAAAATTTTTGGAACTTCATCAAGATCAAAAGCTTCTGCACAGCAAAGGAAACAGTCAGCAAAACAAAAAGGCAACCCACAAATGGGAGAAGATATTCACAAATGACAGTACAGACAAAGAGCTGATATCCAAGATCTATAAAGAACTCTTCAAACTCAACACACACAAAACAGATAATCATATTAAAAAATGGGCAGAAGACATGAACAGACACTTCTCCAAAGAAGACATACAATTGGCTAACAGACACATGAAAAAGTTTTCATCGTCATTAGCCATCAGGGAGATTCAGGTCAAAACCACACCGAGATACCACCTTACACAGTTAGAATGGCCAAAAATAACAAGACAGCAAACAACATGTGTTGGAGAGGGTGTGGAGAAAGGGGAACCCTCTTACACTGTTGGTGGGAATGCAAGTTGGTACAGCCACTTTGGAAAACAGTGTGGAGATTCCTTAAGAAATTAAATATAGAGCTTCCCAAGACCCTGCAATTGCACTACTGGGTATTTACCCCAAAGATACAGATGTAGTGAAAAGAAGGGCCATCCGTATCCCAATATTCATAGCAGCAATGTCCACAATCACCAAACTGTGGAAAGAACCAAGATGCCCTTCAATGGACGAATGGATAAAGAAGATATGGTCCATATATACTATGGAGTATTATGACTCCATCAGAAAGGATGAATAACCAACTTTTGTATCAACATGGATGGGACTGGAAGAGATTATGCTGAGTGAAATCAGTCAAGCAGAGAGAGTCAATTATCATATGGTTTCGCTAATTTGTGGAGCATAAGGAATAACAAGGGGGACATAGGGAGATGGAGAGGAGAAGTGAGTTGGGGGAAATTGGAGGGGGAGATGAACCATTAGAGACTAGACACTGAGAAACAAACAGGGTTTTGGAGGGGAGGGAGGTGGGAGGTGGGTATTATGTAGGGCACATATTGCATGGAGCACTGGGTGTGGTGCATAAACAATGAATTCTGGAACACTGAAAAGAAATTAAAAAAATGAAATGAAACAAAACAGGGAGAGAAAAACCTTCCCCACCACAGCCTGAGGTAGCTCCAGGGGCAAACATTAACCTGACTTCTAAGTCAGTGCAAGGTGTGCCCAGGTAGGTACCCTCCCAGACATTGGGTGGCTGCCCCGGGCACACTCCACACACCTGACAGTGCTCAGGAAGAAGCCAGGCAGCTTGTGATAGCTTTTCCAGTCAAAGAACATCTGGCTTAGCAGGCAGCAGCCGGCAGAGACAGAGTTCTCTGATTGTGATCCTTAGCTAACCTGGGCAGTGACATGTTCAGACCCTCAGGAAGTGACAGTCAGAGGCAGGACATGATACCCAGGAGAAATGTCCTAAAAATGTTCTGCATTGGGCTGACTCTGATTATTGCCATCGAAGTCCTCGTGGCGTTTTATACCAAGAGGACATTACAGATGTTGGTTTGGGGAAATCTCCAAAAACAGCTTCATTTGCCTTTGCTTGAATGGAACAGGACAGGGCTAAAGAGACTTTCTCACGTTGAGGTGGATTTACAGCATCTGAGTAAGTTTATAACATTAACTTGGAGGGATGGGGGGTGTGTGTGTGTGTATGTGTGTGTGTGTGTGTGTGTTTAGGGACACTTAGAAAAAGGGTGCATGGAAGAAATAATGGATAAGAGATCACATTCTTATTTCTCAATTGCTCAATTAAGCATCTGACATTGAATTCTATCCTTCCAAATGGTAGGTAAGTGAGAATTAGTAGGAATCAGAGCAAGCAGTTGAGGGGAGTGGAGCAGGATGTATCTATGTGAGAGGTGTGTGTGTGCATTTACTTGCGTTTACTTGCACACACACACACATGATCATAGGTACGTGCATGTAGGCGGGGAGATTGAGTCTCCATATAAAAATCCTTGGGAATCTCAGGAATAACTAGGCACAGCCTGTCCTTAGGCCTTTGTGTGGTAGGAACTGTTAAACAAATGTGACAACCTCTGAGGCAATGGCCTCCTTTCCATGTTGCTGTGAGCTCCTATGAGGAATTAATGGGGACTTGTTAGAGGACATAAGATTAAACCCTGATATGGCAGTGATCAACAAGTGCTTATCTCTCTCAGCGACAGACTCTGGACTTGTAAATGGAGATGAGAGGTTACCTGCTGGATCTCATTCCGTTGTAAAATATATGCAGAAAATATTCTGTAAACTGATATGTATCACATTTTAAACTCTCTCCTAAGTTGAGGTATAACTGACATCTAACATTATGTTAACTTCAGGTATACAACATAATGGTTCAATATTTGCATATATTGTAAAATGATCACCATAATAAATCTAGTTAAAATGAATCATCACATAGTTAGAAAATTTTACATTTTATATGCAAATACAGGATTAACTGTAGTCACCATGTTGTACATTATATCCCATAACTTATTTATTTTATAACTGGGGAAGTTTGTAACCTTTGATGCCCTTTACCCATTTCACCCACACCCTTATCCCTTGTCTCTCTCAATCACCAACCTGTTCTTTGTTTCTATGAGCTTATTCTCCACCCCCCCTTTTTTTAGATTCCACATATAAATGGGATCATATAGTAATTGTCTTTCTCTGTCTGACTTATTCAACATGGCAGGATGCCCTCCAGATTTACCAAATTTTAACTTCTTCACATGAATTCTGGGGGTTTTAAAACTTTTTTCTGGGGTTTTTGATTCTGGCTCACCATGAAACTCTAATGGCTCTGAAGTTTATTTGTCTCAGGATCTGACTCCTGTGAGGGGAAGCAGCTGTCTTTCCCCTGCCCCCAAGTGACAGGGATCTAATGCTTGTGCCCCTGAAGGTAAGTGTTGAATGTGTGATCAGGGAAGTGACTGCACAGACATGAGGGTGTGCGCACATGGGAGTTGGAGATGGGCAAAATCTGTTCTGTAATGTGAACTGACCATTGTCAAGGTTCAGGGTGAGGCCAAGGGATAGATAGAAGGACAGACAGTAGAAACAAAAGGAAGAGTTTATATGGAGACTGGAGGAAAAAGGCAAAACAAGATGAAGGGAGAGAGAAAAGGCTCCATAGCACTGTCTACATCCTCCTTCATAAGATTCATTATATTTTATTGTGGTACAAGTTTCTGGAAGGCAAGTTTCACAAGGGCTGGTTTAGTGAGTGTTTATTATAGAGTATCTTACCACTCTATTTCCTGTACCTGGCATGTAGACATTATTAATAATGAATAAATAAACAAATGACTGTGGCAAGAAGAAAACAGAAGAGAGGCAGACAAGGATGAAAGGAAGAAGGGTTCAACGCCAATTTAAAAGTTCTTGGCAAATCAAATATATAAGTGAAGGGAATGGTGGGTAATGGTGGAGGTTGGATTAGATCTGCCTTTTTTGGCCACTGATAGTGTAGTATGATGTTTCTCAAATTTCCTTGTACTAAGGAATTATTCCCTGATTTTGTTAAAAATGCAGATTCTGTAACTTATCTTTCCCCTAACTCTACCTGACTCTATGATTCTGACTTACTTGATTTAGGGATAAGCCTGAATACCTCCATCTTAAAATGATCATGACAATTCTGACGTAAATGTTTCTTGGGCCTTGTTCTGAGAAATGTTAGCTCTTTATCAACCTATTTCTCAGGTCACAGTTTCTAAATAAGGCTTAATGGTGTGGGACTCAGGATAGATAAGCTCTGATAAAGCTTTAGGAGAAGTATATTCTAGTGCATACCTGGCCAGGACAGCCTTGCATAGCTCTGACAAATTCCCTTGACATACTGCATCCCCTGGGACAAGAGATTGCACAATTTAGAATTTGAAGAGGAAAACCATTTCAAGAAAATATGGATAGAAATCAATGCCCAGGATTACCTGGAATATTTTCTCCCCCACCCTTCATTTGCAGAAGAAAGTATGAAATCAGTCATGAAGCAAGAAGAAAACGTGGACCACGCAGCAGTGAGGGTGAAATACGAACATCCTATTTAAAAGACATTGAAAGTCAAAGCAAGGGAGACCAGGAAGCACAAACCCAAAGAGATACTCTTCCCAAACTCACAGCTTTTCAGGCAGTGGAGTAAGGATCTTTCTGAGGTCCAGCAGAAAAAGCCTGAGGACCTTTTCCAGATGTTTGGTTACAACGCCTACCTCAGTAACCTGTGGCCTTTCAACCGCAGCATCCCAGACACCCAGGATTCCAGGTAGGGTGGACCAAGTTTGGATTGCCAAGGGACCTTGGTTTAATTGGAGATTGGCTTTGGGAGCAGCAAAAGTCAAGGGTTGAAAGAGGGTTGAGGAGTGGAGAATTGATGCGGAAGGAGTTCTGGCAGGCTGACTGAGCAGAGTTCTTGCGTTCAATCCATTTTATAATGCCAGAGAGGACAGTGACTGTTCCAAATATTTACAGCTCCTTGGAGATGGGCAGAGATGTCAGAGAAACAGATGCTTGAGAATTCTGATGATGAGTCTAACTCATAATTGTACAGATGAGGAAACTGGGAAAAGACTTGGGCAAGTCACACTGAAGTTAACAGCTCTACTTGCTTCCCTGGTGTTTTCCTCAAATTCTCTGTGTGAATTCCTCTCTGTTATTAATTCCAATTTAAAGAGCCATCCCTGGGATGCCTCAGTGGCTCAGCCAGTTAAATGAACATTATGCTTTTGGCTCAAGTCATGATCCCAGGGTCCTGGGGTTGAGCCCCGCATTGGGCTCCCTGCTCGGTGGGAAGCTTGCTTCTCCCTCTCCCAGTCCCCCAGCTTGTGTTCCCTCTCTTGCTGTCTCTCTCTGTCAAATAAATAAATAAAATCTTAAAAAAAATAAAGAGCCTTCCATCTTGTTCTCCATCAGTTTCTTCTTCCCTCTTTGCTTCTCCCACCACCCTTCATAAGTTTTAAACATAACTTTGTTGAGATATAATTCATCAATTTAGAATGTACAATTTAATGGTTTTTAGTATATTCACAGAGTGGTGAATCATTACCATAATCAATTTTTAAACATTTTCATCACTTTGAAAAAAATTCCATACCCATTAATAACCCCTCCCTATTTACCCATAATTCCTCATCCCTAGGCAAACATTAAACTACCTTCTGTCCCTATGGATGTACCTATTCTAACATTTCATATAAATGGAATGATATTATATATGGGTCTTTTGTGCCTGCCTTTTTTCACTTCAAATAATGTTTTCTTTTTTTAATTAGTATTGTTATTTTTATTATGTTCAGTTAGCCAACATATAGTACATCATTAGTTTTTGATGTAGTGTTCAACCACTCACTAGTTGCATATAATACCCAGTGCTCATCACAACATGTGCCCTTCTTAATACCCATCACCTGGCTGCCCCAACCCTCTACTGCCCTCTACTCTGAAACCCTCAGTTTGTTTTCCAGAATCCAGGGTCTCTCATGGCTGGTCTCCCTCTCCAATTTCTTCCCATTCAGTTTTCCCTCCCTTCCCCTGTGGTCCTCCACACTATTCCTTATATTCCACATATGATTGAAACCATATAATTGTTTTTCTCTACTAGACTTGTTTCACTTAACATAATCCCTTCCAGTTCCATCCATGTTGATGCAAATGATGGGTATTCATCCTTTCTGATGCCTGTGCACTATTCCATTGTATGTATGTACCTAGAATAGTCTTTTCAAGTTACATTCATGTTATAGCATGTATCAAAACTTCACTCCTTTTATTATCAAATAATAGTCTTTGTACAGGTACACCACATTTTGTTTATCTATTTGCCAGTTAGTGGACATTTCGGTTGTTTCTACTTTTTGACTATTAAGAATAATACTGCTCTGGACATACATATATAAGTTTTTGTGTAGACATATGTCTTCAGTTTTCTTGGTTATACCCTAGAAGTATAATTTCTGGGTTATATGATAATTCTATATTTAACATTTCAAGGAACTGCCAGACAGTTTTCTAAAGTGACTGCATCATTGTACTTTCTCTCTAGCAGTTTATGAGAGTGCTGGTTTTTCCACATCCTCACTAGCATTCTAGTGGTGTGAAGTGGTATATCATTGTGGTCTTCATTTAAATTTTCCTAATGTCTAATGATGCTGAACATTCTTTCATGTGCATATTGGCTATTTGTATATCTTCTTTGGAGAATTGCCTGTTCAGAGACTTACTCCTTTTTAAAATATCGTATGGTTTCACTTATTTGTGGAGCATAACAAATAATATAGAGGACAAGGGTAGATGGAGAGGAGAAGGGAGTTGAGGGAAATTGGAAGGGGAAGTGAACCATGAGAGACTATGGACTCTGAAAAACAACCTGAGGGTTTTGAAGGGGTGGGGGGCGGGAGGTTGGGGGAACCAGGTGGTGGGTATTAGGGAAGGCACAGATTGCATGGAGCACTGGGTGTGGTGAAAAAACAATGAATACTGTTACACTGAAAATAAATAAAAAATTTAATAAAAAATAAATAAAAAAATTAGTTTCTCTTTTTATTACTGAACTACAAGTGCTCTTTACATATTCTAGATACAAGTTCCAATCAGACATATGGTTTGAAAATATTTTATCCCTTGTGAATTATCTTTTCACTTTCTTTATGGTTTTCTTTGTTACATGAAGGTTATTAATATGATTTTACCCAGTTTATCTAATATTTTTCTTTGGTTGCTTCTGCTTTGGATGTCATATCTAAGAAACTAATGCTTAATGCAAAGTCATGAAGATTTATGCCCTTTTTTTCTAAAAGTTTTGTGGTGTTAGTCTTACATTTAGGTTTTTGGTCCATTTAAAATTAATTTTGGGGCATGGTGTGACATAGAGGTCCAACTCCATTTTCTTGCTTATGACTATCCAACTGTCCTACCACACTTTGTTGAAGAGACTATTTTGTCACACTGGATTGTCTTGGCACCCTTGGCAAAATCAATTGGTCATAAACATAAGAATTTATTTCCAGGTATCAATCCTATTTCATTGTTTTATAGGTCTGTTTCTCATGTCAGTAACTCACTGGCTTGACAACTGTAGCTTTTGTATTAAGTTTTGAAATCAAGAAGTATGGGTCTTCCAACTTCCTTCTTGTCCAAGACTGTTTTAGCTATTCTGGGACCTTGAATTTCCATATGAATTTTAGGATTAGTTGGTCAATTTCTGCAAACAAACTAGCAGGATTTTGATAGGGACTGGATTGAATCTGTAGATCAATTTAAGGAGTATTGTCATATTAACAATTAAATCTTTCAGTCCACGAACATAGAAAATCTTTGCATTTATTTAGGTTTTCTTTAATTTCTTTCAACAGTGTTTTGGGTTTGGGAGTATAAGTTTTGCACTTCTTTTCTTAGATATGTTTATCTTTTTGATGCTCTTAGAAGTGAAATTGTTTTCTTAGTTTCATTTTCAAATTGTTCATTTTAAGTTTATAGAAACACAATTTTTTTGTATATTGAACTTATATCCTGCAACCTTCCCATATTCATTTATTAATTCTTTTCATTTTTTTTAACTGGATATTTTAGGATTTTCTCTATATTAGACTATGTCATCTGTACATAGAGAAAGTTGTTCTTCTTCCTCTCCAATATGATGATTTTTTTTCCAAGATGATGATTTTTATTTAATTTTCTTGCTTTATTGCCTGGCTAGAATCATCAGTAAAATGTCGCATGGAAGTGGTGAGAGAGGGTGCTGTGTTTTGTTCCTCATTACAGAGGGGGGCATTTAATATTTCACCATTAATTATGTTAGCCATGGCTTTTTGTACCTGCCCTTTATCAGAAATCTCCTTCTATTTCTAGTTTGTTTAGTGTTTTTTTCCTTTCTTTTTTTTTTTTTTTGTTATGAAGGCATCAGATGCTTTTCCTGTGTCTATCAAATTGATCATGTGGTTTTATTCATAATCTATTAATGTAGTGTATTACATAAATTTATTATAAGATGCCAAACAAATCTTAAATCCATGGCATAAATTCTACCTGACCATAGTATATAATTGTTTCTATTTTTTACTGGATTTCGTTTGCTAATATTTTGAGGATTTTTGTGTTTCTATTCATAAGAAGGATTGGTTTGTAGTTTTCTTTCCTTGTGACACTTTTGTTTGTTTGGGTCTTTTTTTTTGTTTGTTTGTTTGTTTGTTTGTTTAAAGGTTGTTATTATTTATTTGACAAAGAGAGATTGAGAGAGAGATCACAAGTAGGGAGAGCGGCAGGCAGAGGGAGAGGGAGAAGCTGGCTCCCTGCTGAGCAGAGAGCCGGAATTGGGGCTTGATCCAGGATCCTGGGATCATGACTTGAGCTGAAGGCAGACACTTAATCAACTGAGCCACCCAGGTGCTCCTTTTTGTTTGGTTCTGAACTAAGTAATATTGGCCTCATAGAATGACTTGAGAAATGTTTCCTCTTCTTCTATATTTTGGAGATATTTGTGAAATGATTGGTACTAATTCTTTTTAAATATTTGATAGAATTCACCAGTTAAGCCATCTGGGCCTGGATCTATTTTCATGTATAATTAGTGATTAGTAATTCAATCTCTTTGCTTGATGTAGGTCTATGCAGATTTCTATTTTTTTTTCAAGATTTTATTTAAATTCAAGTTAGTTCACATATAGTGTAGTATTAGTTTCAGGGGTAGAATTTAATGATTCATCAGTTGATATAACACCCAGTGCTCATGACCCTGAGTGCCCATCACCCAGTTATGCCATTCCCCATCCACCTCCCCTTCAGCAACCCTCAGTTTGTTCCCTTGAGCTAAGAGTCTCTTATGATTTTCTTTCCTCTCTGTTTTCTTCTTATTTTAGTTTTTCTTCCCTTCCTTTATGTTCATCTGTCTTGTTTCTCAAATTCCACATATGAATGAAATCATATGGTATTTGTCATTCTCTGACTGACTTGTTTTGCTTAACACAATATACTCTAGTTCCATCCATGTCATTGCAAATGGCAATTTTTCATTCTTTTTGATGGCTGAGTAATATTCCATCACATACACACACACACACACACACACACACACACACACACACACACACGCATTCCACATCTTCTTTATCCACTCATCAGTTGATGGACATTTGGGCTCTTACCATGTTTTGGCTAACAGACACATGAAAAAATGTTCAACATCATTTGGCATCAGGGAAATACAAATCAAAACCACTATGGAAACAAAACAAAACAAAACAAAACAAAACACTATGAGATATCACCTCACACCAGTCAGAATGGCTAAAATTAACAACTCAGGAAACAGCAGATGTTGGCAAAGATGCAGAGAAAAGGAAACCCTCTTACACTGTTGGTGGGAATGCAAACTGGCACAGCCATTCTGGAAAATAGTACAGAGGTTCCTCAAAAAGTTAAAAATAGAAGTACCCTATGACCCAGCAGTTGCACTATTAGGAATTTATCTCAAGGATACAAAAATAGTGATTTGAAGAGGCTCATGCACCCCAATGTTTATAACACACTATCCATAATAGATTTATTTTATTCTGCAGTTTCTTTCTTTTTTAAAAAAAATTTTTATTAACATATAATATATTATTAGCCCCAGGGGTACAGGTCTGTGAATTGCCAGGTTTACACAATTCACAGCACTCACCATAGCACATACCTTCCCCAATGTTCATAACCCAACCACCTTCTCCCTACCTCCCTCCCCCTGGCAACCCTCAGTTTGTTTTGTGAGATTAAGAGCCTCTTATGGTTTGTCTCCTTCCAAATCCCATCTTGTTTCATTTATTCCTTTCATACCCCCCAAACCCCCCACATTGCCTCTCAACTTCCTCATATCAGGGAGATCATATGATAATTGTCTTTCTCTGATTGACTTATTTCACTCAGCATAATACTCTCTAGTTCCATCCACATCGTCACAAATGGCAAGATTTCATTTCTTTTGATGGCTGCATAATATTCCATTGTATATATATACCACATCTTCTTTATACATTCATCTGTTGATGGACACCTAGATTCTTTCCATGGTTCGGCTATTGTGGACATTGCTGCTATAAACATTTGGGTGCACGTGCCCCTTCGGATCACTGTATTTGTCTCTTTAGGATAAATACCCAGTAGTGCGATTGCGGGGTCATAGCATAGCTCTATTTTCAACTTTTGGAGGAACCTCCATGCTGTTTTCCAGAGTGGTTGCACCAGCTTACATTCCCACCAACAGTGGAGGAGGGTTCCCCTTTCTCCACATCCTCGCCAGCATCTGTCATTTCCTGACTTGTTTATTTTAGCCTTTCTGACTGGTGTGAGGTGGTATCTCATTGTGGTTTTGATTTGTATCTCCCTGATGCCAAGTGATGTGGAGCACTTTTCCATGTGTCTGTTGGCCATCTGGATGTCTTCTTTGAAGAAATGTCTGTTCTTGTCCTCTGCCCATTTCTTGATTGGATTATTTGTTCTTTGGGTGTTGAGTTTGATAAGTTCTTTGTAGATTTTGGATACTAGCCCTTTATCTGATATGTCGCTTGCAAATATCTTCTCCCATTCTGTCAGTTGTCCTTTGGTTTTGTTAACTGTTTCCTTTGCTGTGCAGAAGCTTTTGATCTTGATGAAGTCTCAATAGTTGATTTTTGCCCTTGCTTCCCTTGCCTTTGGTGATGTTTCTAGGAAGAAGTTGGGGCAGCTGAGGTCAAAGAGGTTGCTGCCTGTGTTCTCCTTAAGGATTTTGGTGGATTCCTTTCTCACATTGAGGTCCTTCATCCATTTTGAGTCTATTTTCATGTATGGTGTAAGGAAATGGTCCAGTTTCATTTTTCTGCATGAGGCTGTCCGATTTCCCCAACACCATTTGTTGAAGAGACTGTCTTTTTTTTCCATTGAACATTCTTTCCTGCTTTGTCAAAGATTAGTTGACCATAGAGTTGAGGGTCTGTTTCTGGGCTTTGTATTCTGTTCCATCTATCTAGTGTCTGTTTTTGTGCCAGCACCATACTGTCTTGATGATGACAGCTTTGTAATAGAGCTTGAAGTCTGGAATTGTGATGCCACCAACTTTGGCTTTCTTTTTCAACATTCCTCTGGCTATTTGGGGTCTTTTCTGGTTCCATATAAATTTTAAGATTATTTGTCCCATTTCTTTGAAAAAAATGGATGGTATTTTGATAGGGATTGCATTAAATGTGTAGATTGCTTTAGGTAGAATAGACATTTTCACAATATTTGTTTTTGCAATCCATGAATGTGGAACCTTTCCCCATTTCTTTGTGTCTTCCTCAATTTCTTTCATGAGTACTTTATAGTTTTCTGAGTATAGATTCTTTGCCTCTTTGGTTAGGTTTATTCCTAGGTATCTTATGGTTTGGGGTGCAATTGTAAATGGGATTGAGTCCTTAATTTCTATTTCTTCTGTCTTACTGTTGGTGTATAGAAATGCAACTGATTTCTGTGCATTGATTTTATATCCTGACACTTTACTGAATTCCTGTACAAGTTCTAACAGATTTGGAGTGGAGTCTTTTGGGTTTTCCACATAAAGTATCATATCATCTGCAAAGAGTGATAGTTTGACTTCTTCTTTGCTGATTTGGATGCCTTTAATTTCTTTTTGTTATCTGATTGCTGAGGCTAGGTGTTTAGTTTCTTTTGATAATTTATGCCTTTTTAGGAATTTGTCCATCTCATCTAAATTTTCTAATTTGTGAGAAGATTGTTTGTTTATAGTGTTCCTTTATAATCTTTTTTAATTTCAGGAAGGTCAATAGTGATGTCCCACTTTTATTCCTGATTTTGATAATTTGAATATTCTTTATTATTTTCTTGGTCAGTCTAGCTGAACATTTGTAAAATTTGTTGATGTTTTCAAAGAACCAGCTTTTCACTGATTGTCTCAATTTTCATATCTGTTCTCCATTTTATGTATTTTTACTCTCATCTTTATTATTTCCTTCCTTCTCCTTCCTTTGGATTTAGTTTGCACTTTCTATTTTCTTCAGGTATAAGGCTAGATTATTGAAATTGAGATCATTCTTTTTTAAAAAACATACTTATTGATAGCTATAAATTTGTTTCCTAGCTCCTCTTTAGCTCTATTCCAAAAGTTTTGGTATATTGTGCTTTGTTTTTTCAGTCATCTCAATGTATTTTCTAGTTTCCCTTGTAATTTTTTTTTGACTCAGTGGTTACTTAGGAATGTGTTGTTTAATTTCCACATATTTGTGAATTTTCCTTTTTTTTGTTTTTATCTCTAATGTCACTCCATTGTAATGAGAGAATCATATTTTGTATTAACTTAATCTTAAAAAAAGTATTGAGGCTTATTTTGTATGCTAGCAAAATGGTCTCTTCTGGAGAATGTTGTATGTGTAGTTTGAAAGTATTATGCTGTTATTGGGTAGAGTGTTCTCTAGATCTAGTTAGATCTAGTTGGTTTGTAGTGTAGTTTAATCTTCTGCCTCATCTTTCCTTTTTTAATCTTTTGCCTAGTATCTATTATCAGAAGTGGGATATTGAAGTCTCTAATGATTGTTGTTCAATTGTCTATTACTTCCTTCAGTTCTGTCAGTTTTTATTTCATGTATTTTGGGACTACCTGCTCACCCCCTCAAGTGACCAGGAAATCAGACTGAGACCATTCTTCCTTTCAATCTTCAGGGCTTGTCTTAGATGAGGTCTCCATACTTACCATACCTGTCCTTTGCTTAGAACTTTTCAGAACCTACCTATTTTTGTTAGTCTTCATTGTTTTGTCCTACTGGTCTGTCCAGACTTATTTTTTCCTCTATTGCTGAGCAGTGCAGTTCTTCAAACAGTGTGTGGTCTTTTGTGTCCCTGCTGATTCATGTGTACTGCAGCCTTTGCCTAAAATTTCTTGTACTCTCAAGAGTACAGCAGCTCAAATGTCTATATAGATCTACTATATGAGGGGTGTGGTAAACAAGGAAACATATGTTGTGAGTAACTGTAGCAACTTGAACTTTGGTCAGAGGAGGTGCTATCAGCAGGGAAGGTGGTTGGAGAGAGATGTTCAGTTTTTCAGAGAGATCAAAAGCCTGGATTTTTTTTTTAAATGTTGGCAATTAACAATGAATCATGGGACACTATATCAAAAACTAATGATGGGGGCACCTGGGTGGCTCAGTGGGTTAAAGCCTCCTGATCCTGGGATCCTGGGATTGAGCCCCGCATCAGGCTCTCTGCTCAGCAGGGAGCCTGCTTCCCTTCCTCTCTCTCTGCCTGCTTCTCTGCCTACTTGTGATCTCTGTCTGTCAAATAAATAAATAAAATCTTTGAAAAAAAAGAAAAACAATAGAGAAAGCCAACAGAGTTGTGTTTTAAAAGAGTAACAAAATTAATAAAACTTTAGCTAGACTGACCAAGAAAAAAACAGAAAAGACAAAAATCATGATTGGAAGAAATTCGTCACTATCGGCCTTATAGAAATAAAAGACTATTAAGGAGTACTGTAGCAACTCTCTCCCCACAAACTAGATAATCTAGAAGAAGTGTACAAATTCTTACAAACAAACACACTACCAAAACTGGCAGAAGGGGAACTAGAAAATCTGAGTGGAGCTCTCACAGGAGATTGAATTAGTAACTGTAATACTACTCAGGTCCAGACAGCTTCACTGGTGAATTCTACCAGAGTTTAAACATGAATTAGCTTCAACTCTTCTTAAACTCTTCCTAACAATAGAAGAGAAGGGGACACTCCACAACTCATTATATGAGGTCAGTTTTACCCGGATACCAAAGCCAGATAAATACCTTGCAAGAAAAGAAAACTGCAGAGCAGCATCCCTTAGGACTATAGATGTCAAAATCCTCAGCAAAACACGAGAAAACTGAATATAACAGAATAGAAACAGGATTACACACCACAATCAAGCTGGGATTTAAACCAACAATATAAAGTTGATTCAAACTCTGAAAATCAATGTAATACATCATCTTAATAGAATAGAAGACCAAAGCCACACTATCATCTCAAGAGACACAGAAAAAAGCACCTGACAAAATCCAACCCTTTCATGATTAAAAACACTCAACAAGCAAGGACTAGATGGGAACTTCCTCAACCTAGCAAAGGGCACCTACAAAAAGCCCATATCATTCTAATGGTGAGAGATGGAAAGCTTTCCCCATATGATGAGACTAAATAAGTATGTTGGACATCAGTACTTGTATTCAATATTTTATTCAGGTAAGAAAAAGAAATAAAGGCTTCCATTTTAGGATGGAAAAAGTAAAACAATTTCTATTCACAGATGGCATGATCTTTTATATAGGAAATCATAAAAATCTATTAAAAACCATTAGAACCAATAAATGAATACAGCAGAGTTGCAAGATGCAAGATCAATACACAAAATTTAATCATGTTTCTACAGATTTGTAATTAAAAATTCAAAAATAAAATTAAGAAAACAATGTCATTTAGCCTCAAAAATACTTGGGAATAAATTTAACAATGAAGTGAAAGCTTGTAGATGAACAACTATAAGACACGAGTTAAGAAATTGAAGATTTAAATAAATGGAAAACATCCCATATTCATTGTTGGGACATTTAATGTGTTAAAATAACCATAGTCTCCAGTTTGACCTACAACTGAATTTTGGGTAGAAATTGACAAGTTGATCCCAAAATTAAAATGAAAACATAAATGATCTCAATAAAAACACCTTGAAAAGAATAGAGAATAGAGAAAAGAATAGAGAATAGAGAAAAGAAGAATAAAGTTACAGGACTCAGATTTTCTCTATTTCAAAACTTACTACAAAGCTATAATAATCAAGACAAGTTTTAACTGGTTAAGGATAGATATATAAATCTGTTGAATAGAATTGATACCCAGAAATAAGCTCTTACATTTATGGTCAATTGATTCTTGACAAGGGTGTCATTATATTGTGACTTATACTAAGAAATATATATTTGGTCTTCACCTCTGTTCCTGACATAGAGTATCTAAAATCCTTGTAATTTCCTAAGTTAGAAGAGAGATGAAAGTGTCTTTTGGTATCTTTAACAAGCTCCTTTCAGCCCTGAGTTAATGAGATGACTCTTGGAAACCCTCTAAGGATGTGAGCTGGTTACCAGAGTAATGAACTCTATAATTATAAGGTTGGGATATTCAGCTCCTCTATATCTTCTGACAGGGGAGTGGGGATGGAGATAAACTTGACCACTAAGAGGCAAAGATCTTATTAATTATGTCTTTTGAAGCATGATGCATGCCAGGGGTGTGCTGTACCCCAAAACTTCACTTGGGACAGAAGACCCTGTGCTCTGGACCTTTTGGAACCTTATCCTGTATATCTCTCCACATGGCAATTCACTCATATCTTTTAGTATTCTTCTCAATAAACTGGTAATCTAGTAAGTAAACTGTTTTCCTGAGTTCTGTGAGCTCTTCTAGCAAATTAACCCAAGGAGGGGGTCTTGGAAACTTCTGATCTATAGCTAGTGGGTCAGAAGCACTGATAACAACCTGAACTTGTGATCGGCATCCAGAGCAGTGTGTGTGTGTGGGGAGGGGGGAGGTCTTGTGGGTGTGAACGCTTAACCTGTGTGATCTGACGTTAACTTCAGGTAGGTAGTGTCAAAATTCAGCTAAATTATACGACACCCAACTGGTGTCATAGAATTATTTGATGTGGAGGAAAAAAAATGCACTATCTGGTCATCAAGGTTTTCATTATGAGTAGTGCTGTGAGTGGAGAGAAAGAGATACACAGGAGATTTTTTCCTCTTTATAGGTGTTAAGACAACAGAATGAGGGCAAGTATTATCTCTTCAACAGATGGCACTGAGACAACTGGTTAGTTATATGCAAACAGATGAAACTAGGCTCTTATATCATACCATACATAAATATCAACTCAAATGATCATAGATGTAAATAAAACTAAAGCTCTTAAGAGAAAACACAAGAGTAAATATCAGAGATCATGGGTTAGTCAATGGTTTTTAGATAAGGCACCAAAAGCATAAGTAACTGAAAAATTAGGCTTCATCAAAACTGAAAAATTTTGTGCTGCAAATAATATCATCAAGAAATTTAAAAATAGCTCATAGGCTAGGAGAAAATGTTTGCAAACCATATATCTGATAAAGTACTTGAATCTAGAATACATTAGTAACTCAAAACTCAATAATAAAAAGACAAATAACCAAATTAAAAACAAACAAAAAACATACATTGCTTCAAAAAAGATACACACATGGCCAAAAAGTACACCTGAAACTAATGATATATTAACTGTATATTAACTAATTGAATTTAAATAAAATAAATTAATAGAAAAAAAGAAAAAGAAAAGGTGCTTAACATCATTACTTATTGGGGAAATGGAAATCAAAGTCACAAGGAGGTAATACTTCACACCCACTCAGATGACTGTCAGCAAAATGACAAATAATGACAAGTGTTGTCCAGGATTTAGAGAAATTAGGACCCTCATTCATTATCGTGGTAAAGTAAAATGTTACAGCTACTTTGGAAAACACTACAGCATTTCATCAAATTGTTAAACAGAGCTGTCCTTTGACTTAGCAATTGTACTCTTAGGTGTATATATAAGTGAAATGAAAACATATGCCAACACAAAACTTGTTCAAGAATATTCACAGTGGGCGCCTGGGTGGCTCAGTGGGTTAAGCTGCTGCCTTCGGCTCAGGTCATGATCTCAGGGTCCTGGGATCGAGTCCCACATCGGGCTCTCTGTTCAGTGGGGAGCCTGCTTCCCTCTCTCTCTCTCTCTGTCTGCCTCTCTGCCTACTTGTGATCTCTGTCAAATAAATAATAAAAAAAATCTTAAAAAAAAAAGAATGTCCACAGTGACATTAACAACAGCCAAAAAATGGAAAACATTTTAAGTGTACAATAGCTGATGAATGGATAAACACGTGGCGTATCCATGCAATGGAATATTATTTGACAATAAAAAAGGATGAAGGTCTGATGCATGCCACCATGTGGATGAACGTTGAAAACATTATGCTAAGTGAAAGAAGCTAGTCATAAAAAACAACATATTATATTTCCATTGATATGAAAAGCCAGAATAGACAATTCTATAGAGATAGAAAGTAGATTAGTGGTTGCCTTTGGCTGAAGGGAGTGGGGGTGGAATGGGTTGGGGAGAAATGGACAGTGATTGGTATGGAGTTTCTATTTAGTGTGATGAAAATGTTCTAAAATTTGACAGTGGCAATGGTTGCTCAACACTGTGAATGCTATAAAAACACTTGTTTACTTTTAAATAGGTGAATTTTTATCATACATGAAGTATATCTCAATAAAGATGTTAAAAGTAAAGAGTAAGCTAGTATCTGGCATGTGTTAAGCATTTAATAAGGTAAACTATGAAATTAAAAAATGTGTCAAGCATAATTCTTTGAACAGTTCTGCACTTCTCTGTATTAGTGAAGTGGAGGTTTGTGTCAGAAATGACTGACAGTCTGAGAACATGGGGAAAAGGTGGTGGCGATGACAGAAGACCCCTGGCAAGAAAGAAAATTTAGAGATGGGAGAGGAATAGGGATTCCTTTTTGGAGAATGTTGGATGGTCGAGTGGATCCATCCACTGAAGATTAATATGAAAGACATGGATTTTATCCTCATAACAGGAAAATTTTGGTTAAATAGGTATAAAATCTTGCTACTGTGGCAATCACCTGAGAGTTTCCCTTCCTAAAGAGTTTGGGGATGGTGAGCTGATGGATATATTAAATCATCATATATAGTGAAGGGGTAGATTGGATAGTAATGTTTACATAATTTTTAAAAAGTAATATGGTTATTTAAAATGGTTTCTTGTAGGTGTCTTCAGAAGACGTACCCTTCACAACTCCCATCCCTTGGTGTCATTCTCATATTCATGAATGAAGCTCTGTCTATTATACAATGTGCCATCACTAGTGTCATCAACCGCACCCCCTCTCAGTTGTTAAAGGAGATCATCTTGGTGGATGATTTTAGCTCAAATGGTAGCAATTTGATCAAAGAATAATAGTTTGTTGACTGTGTTGGGCTGGGAAAGTGTTTTCTCTTAGAGTTTAGGACACTTTGAGCTCCTTCTATAGTGAAGAGAAAGGGATCATTTATTGAGGTCCTATGTGCTGGACACATTGATCTTCACAAAGTCAAGGCAGAAGATCATCATCTTGATCACACAGATGGGGAAACTAAGACACAGAGAGTTAGACGACATAATGTGACCAAATTGCATAGCAAGTTAATGGTGGAGCTGAGTGAGGTCCAGGACTGAGTGGCTCCAAAGCCTTTCAATGCACCATGATAGAGACCTGAGGGAGTGAAGTGGGGTCCAAAATTAGACATCAGATACCAAGAAGGGAGTCAGAACTGTTCCCTATGAGGAAAAGCAATCTTCCTGGGTAATTAAATCCAGAGAAAATGGAGCTCTGAATGCAGAGACTCTTCACAGTGGCCACGTTTCTTGCTCACAGCATGCCCCCTCCCCATCCCTGTCTAGTTCACCAGGGGGGACAAGGAGAAGTGGGAGATTGTGGACCTGAGTCCTTATTTTCTGGGATTTTAGAACCCCGATTCTTCCTTTTTAAGCTCCATGTCCATGGGTATCTCAACTTCTCCATGTTCCAGTTTCCTTATCTGCAAAACATGAATGTTGGTAATAATAACTCTCTCATAAACTGTAAGGAGAGTTACATGAGGTAACCATGGAAGCTGACATTGTTCCAAGCACCTTATGTGTGTTAACTGTTTTAATCATTATAATAACCTATGGGGAAGAACCACTGTTTTGGCCATTTTACAGATGCAAAAACCTAAGGCATAGTCTGGCTAAGGAATTTGCTAAATACCGCAGTGCCGGTAAGAGAAAAAATTGAGATTTGCAGATTCCAGAGCCCTATCTCTAGCCACTATGTTCACTAAAATAATATGTAGGTTATGAATAGTACTTAGCACATAGTAACCTTTCAGCCAGTGTTAGCTCTTAGTTTTTTAAATTTTGAAGAAACCTAGAAAAAAGTCACAGAGATTTGGGCTAGCAATAGGAAGAAATTTCTGAGAGTAAGGACTGTGGAGTGGCTGATCATGGGAGGCAGAATTTTTTCCTTCTCTGGGGGATCTTTAAGTACCAGACAGGTACTTATTGCAGATTCAAATTAGGGGCAGTTTGACCCAAGAAGAAGAGGCAAATGACCTCTAAACTTTCCTTTTTGGATTTCCAGACACTAAAAATACTCCTATAATGTTTTAAATACCTTCCTTTCTTGTCATTTCAATATAAATGCACAAAAAAATAATTATGAAGGTACAGTTCCTAAACTGAATTCCATTGAAAACCAAAGAAAAGAAAATGGCTGAGTTAATTGCTTTCTGGGCAGACACACCTTTTTTTTTAGTAAGAAATAAGAACTTGATTAGAAAGACTTCTGTCCTAGACATTTGAACACACCTTGGCTCCACTTCCTGTCTCTGTGTAATGATTTGAGGCAAATCATCTCACCTGAGACTCAGCTTCTTCATGGGACAAATGTAAGAGCTGAGCTGAGGGACCCCTGAAGATATCATTTCCTGTGGAAAAAAATCAGTGGCTCTTTAATTCCACATTTCATAAAGAGTAGATAAGAATTATTTCAAGATTTCTACCTATGGAACAATGAAATCAAAAGGTACAAGATTACCTTTTGTCTACATAGGGTAGACACACAAGAGAAGTCAAGCAAAACTCTGGATCGTTCCAAACCATTCCCCTATCATATAACACATCTCTTTCACTTTGCTCAAGAACCCATTATGCTTTTCATAGAGATAATGTGTAAATGGGCACAGAAGAGGGGACTGTTAGTCATTCTTTGACCGATGTCCCTGGGACAGGAATTAGCTTCTCCCTCATTAACCATGAAAATATCAACTAGATCGGTTCTACACAGAACAGAACTTAAGAATCTGTTTTGTGTTAAATTGAAGAAAATAAATGGAAGTATACCACATAGGCCACAAGAGAAACTTACTGTTCATTTGACTTTATGGAGCAAGAAACTCAACTACTTTATGTCTCCAGTTCCTCATCTGTAATACAGTGGAAATAATGGTGTTTACCTGATAGCACAATTTTGAAGATTAAATAAGACGTGTAAAGTCCTCAACATAGGACTTGTTCCCAATAAATGTTAAGTAGAGTTATCACTCCCTAATTACCTTAAAATCATTTGTAGTATGTTGAAATGCCATACTTGGTTATGTCCCCTTCCATTTTCCCCTAGATATGAAGCTTCATTTTTATCAGGTCAAATATTTCAACTGTCAATAGAACTAATCCAACTTTTTCAGAATTTGTACTAATATAAGTGGGATTCTCTATTTTCTCTCCAATTTTAGGCAAATTTTATAACTAACAACTATTTATTGAGTTTGCACCAAAAACAGGCACTATGCAGGGAAGAGAATGTCAGTGATTTCAAGAACATACCTATGGAAAGATATTTCAATATTTGAAGAATGGTGTGTCAAATTTAGTGAGCTGTCAGTGAGTGCAAGAAAGCCTGGAGAAATGGCTGGGATGAGCTAGAGAGCCTTCCTGGAGGAGGAGGACTTGGATTGGGACTTGAAAATTTGGTAGGATTTAGGAAAAAAAAAACAATGGAAGATTGGGTGTGTGTATGTGGGTGTGGGAGATAGAGAGTGATGGAAAGAATGATATGAGCAAATCTGCCAAAGCCAGAAGTAGCCTGAGCTGAGCGTCCTGGAATAAAGAATTTGGGGACAAAGTGGACCAGTGGGAGAGCAAGGCTGAGAAGGGAGCACAAGTTTACTTTAGAAGATCCATTGAAGGGTCTTTAATTCTTGTGCTGGACGGTAGTCATTATTTCTGAGAGGATAAATCAGAATCTATAAGTCATAGAATTTTGGAATTGGAAGGATCCTGACATATTATCCAGCCTTTCTTCTAAGTTGAGGAAACAGAGATCCCCAAATGAGAAGTGACAGAATTAGATAGTGAGGGAGGTTGAATTATACACTAGATATCCACAGTCTATGGAAAAGTTTTTTCCTTTTTTCTTTTTTTCCCACATTTTTGGTTCACACAGTTTATTTAAGAACTCATATTGAATACTCAAGATAAATGATTTATAATCCTCATCTTCCTTCTCTTCTTTATCCTGGTTAATCTGTAAGTACTGTAATTCCTAATTATGCTCTTAACAACTATGTACAACCAACCACACAGATTATTCTTTATATTTTTTGGTGAGATTTTTAAAATGCCTTTTAGGAAAAGGTACCTACCTCAGAAGTTATGGTAATCCTGCTCTTGCTCCTTTCAATGATTATAACACCTCCACCAGGATTTCCAGGTTTTCCATTCACCTTGATTTTTTTTGAAGAAATTGCCAAAAAAAAAAAAATATAGGCAGAATCCATGATTCCATCTTCTATGGGTGGATGCCATCAAGGGTGAACTTCAGAATCTGCTCCTCCCTCCTTCAGTTTGCCATGAACCTTTCAGGGGCACAATGGTGGCAGGAGAAGAAAAAAATATGGCAACCCCTTCTGACTATAAGTAGTCATTTCTGTGAGTAGTACTTCCTGAAAGTAGTGACTAGTGTAGGGACTTTCCAGTTTGGTTTCTCACAGTTGGAGCAAACAGCCTTCAGATCCACTGACTCTCTTTACATTTTCAATTATTGAGTCAGTCTTCCTGGAGTGCAGCTGGGAAACTTCTAACATAGGGCAAATTTTTGTGCCATGGTCATGTAGGTATTGCTTCCAGATCTTGATCACTCCAGCACTCATAAATCTACTTTTCTTCTGAGGGAGGAACCAGCAAGAATCTCATCTCTGGACCCTGGAAAGAGAGGAATAGGGGGAGATCATGATAAACCCAACTAGGTACACACATAGTTCTTGAGGCAGAATGGCTTTGAGGTTAGACACAACGTGAGCTCACATCCAGGGTGTGCCACTTATTAGATGTGTAACTTGGACAAGTTTCTTAATCTCTCTGTGCTTCAGTTTTGTTGTCTGTAAAGTGAGGATACTGAAATACCTACCTTATAAGATAATTTGAAATTTAAATAAATTAATGTTGTCAATGGCAAACTCAGTCTCTCAGTTAGATATTTTAAACACTGCTTAGTGATTTGCATGCAAGTTGTTCTCATACATATGAGGAAGTCAACTGGTAGGCTGAGTCAAAGAACAAATTTATAGACAGCCTTTATAAAAGAGAGGGGAAAGAGGGAAGAAAAAAATGGCAACAATCTGGGAATAGTGAATCCTGTTTGCACAATTTGGGGATAAATTCATTAGCTAGAAGCTAGAAAAGCGATTAGCTTGGGTGTTCTGTCCAAAACTGGTCCTTGAGTAGAAATATGTAAAACAAGACAAAACAGTTTCAGTTGTTTGTGTCTTCTTCAGAAAATCTTGAGAGTTTAGCCATGGGAAAGACATTCCAGGCGGTCTCCACAATGTCTGTTCACTAGCACCTCTACCTTAGTTAGGTCAGGTAGGTAGACCTGTGAGAATTCTCAACACACATAAAGCATAAATAACAATCCTTGTTACATGGTAAGCAGTATGATTATTCCAAGGTAGTTTAACTTCAAGGGAAAGGAGACTAGGAATGGAGCATTAAGCCTGAGGATAGAATGGAGAGAAGTAGGTGCAGGGGAAACACTACTTATTTCTCACCCAAGATGGTAAATTGCTCATCCTTAACTGAAGGTAGTTCAAACACTACTATATAATAGTGTGAAATTTTGACAGCACATTGATTATTGCACTCAGAATGTCTATAGGTGTGCATTTGGTTGGCAGGAGAACTAAAGGCACATTTGGATGAGAAGATTAAGCTTTACAACCGGAAGTATCCAGGACTACTAAAAATAATTCGACATATGAAGAGAGAGGGTCTTGTTCAAGCACGCAACACTGGCAGGAAAGTGCCCACAGCTGATGTGATTGTCATGTTGGATGTTCATGTTGAAGTGAACGTTGGGTGGTAAGGCTCCAGGAGAATTATTCTTCTAAGAAAGGGGAGAAGGGAGATATTGAAATGTACTACATAAAAGACAGGGTATTATGGAAATAGGGAAAGATAGCACCAGACTTCAAACAAAGAAAATATCCAAAGACAGGGTGTTTTTACTCAGGGAATTTTGTTGACTAAGGAAGTGTTTTAGTGTTATGGAAGAAGAAAAAAAAAAAAAGAAAAAAGAGAAAAAAAAAAAACAACTGTGGGCTTGGAGTGTTGACAACTTTGGAGTGGACAAACTTGGAGTGCTGACTTTGCCAAATAACTTTGTGACTAAATAAGTCACACCTAACTAGACTTTTATGTCCTTAACTATAAAAATGAAGTAATTATCTTTTGATAATTCCTAAGGTTTTTCTCAGTCCTGAAATTACATGATACAGAGAAAGTTGTGTTCTTTGGAGAATCAGATAGTAAATAGACACCATTTTGGAAACAGGGAGATCCAAAGAGTTAATGTAAATTTAGGCAGAATACCAATAGTCCTGTTCATAATGACTTGAGAGTGATATTTGGGTACCAATTCCAAATCTGTTATTGACATAGGTCTGCTGCTAGCAGCTTCAAGTATCCTGAAAACTGCAAAGGTTCTCTGCACTGTGGAGTATCCTACTCACAGCCCAGCACAGCATAAGTGAAAAAGGTGCTCAATGTCAGGGCAAGGTGCTTGAAGAAGTTTTGTTTGCTTGCTTCTTCTACTTCCTTTCATATCCAACCTGGATTTGTTACACACTCTTCTAGGGCAGAGCCCATTTTGGCTCGGATTCAGGAAGACCACACGGTGATTGTGTCTCCTGTGTTTGATAATATTCATTTTGATACCTTTGAACTGGAAAAGCATGCATTGGCAGTTGATGGGTTTAACTGGGAACTATGGTGCCACTATGCTCCAATGCCAAAGGCCTGGTTTGATCTGCATGATGCCATCGCTCCAGTAAAGTAAGTCTGAGGTTTAGGGAGCTTGATTAGAACATGGGAAATCAGGAATGGATGGTGTGGGTTTTGTTTATCTTTTATGGTACTACTGGGAGTAGTGGGAGAAATGGGGAAATGGGAGGAGATGGGGTGAAAGAGGATAGAGAAAAAAAATAAAGGCACTTCAGACTATCTAAGGGCTTTCAAACAAAAAGCAAAATATATACTGTTTTAAAAAATATTTGAGGCATTTTAAGCATTTATCAGGCCATGAAGTAGGGATATGAAGATGAAAAAGGTTTAACTTCATTATAATTCAGGAAGGGCTATGGCAGCATGAGGGTGAAGGAAGACTACATGTACTTAGTTCAGCCTGAGGGTTTAGGAAAAGCCTTCAAGTTAAGAAGGGGCTTGAGTAGACCTTTGGAAGCCAGATCATCGTTGGCTTCCTATCCCTCACCGCCATCTTGACCCATTCCTCATCAAGAGCTTAGTTACTCTCTTACTGTGTGTTCTATAGGAGTCCTTCCATCATGGGCATCCTGGCTGCCAACAGGATCTTTCTGGAAGAGATCGGATCTCTGGATGGTGGGATGCTGGTCTATGGAGGAGAGAATGTGGAACTCGGCTTGAGGGTGGGTACATTTCCTTCTCATTATGAGAAAAAGCAGAGGGGAAAATAATTGGAGAGTGGGATGGTCTTTGGAATTCTGGATGAAGGCTGAATGTCATTGGCTCAAGAGATGGAAAACTCTCATGCTTCCGAGTCACTAGAAATAGGCAGTAAAACTTCTGGAGTGGAGCTTTCTGGTAGAGGTTTATATAATCTGGGAGATATGGATGGAAAGACATAGAACTGAGACTCAGCAGATGGTATTCTTATTTACCTTCAGGGGAATAAGCATTCCAAACATTTTCTAAGCATCTTCTAGATCTCATGCTTAAAATATCCTTCCCATAGTATTCTTTTTTTTTTTTAATTTTTTATTTATTTTCAGCGTAACAGTATTCATTGTTTTTTCACCACACCCAGTGCTCCATGCAATCTGTGCCCTCCCTAATACCCACCACCTGGTTCCCCCAACCTCCCACCCCGCCCCTTCAAAACCCTCAGGTTGTTTTTCAGAGTCCATAGTCTCTCATGGTTCACCTCCCCTTCCAATTTCCCTCAACTCCCTTCTCCTCTCCATCTACCCTTGTCCTCTATATTATTTGTTATGCTCCACCAATAAGTGAAACCATATGATACTTGACTTTCTCTGTTTGACTTATTTCACTCAGCATAATCTCTTCCAGTCCTGTCCATGTTGCTACAAAAGTTGGGTATTCTTTTTGAATACTGAAATTCTATAGTATTCCTGAAATTCTATGCCTGAGACCAGGTGATCTCTAGTCCATTACAGTATCTGGAAGCATGAGATATTTTCTAAAGTTTATTCAGACCTACTCCCTTCAATTCCTTTCTACTTGGAACTGATGACCCTAGAACTAGATATTATACCCAATTAAGACCTAAACAGGACCTCACATTTTTGTGTTAACCAATACAGTTTGAGCCTCTATCTGGGTTATACCTTAAGCCACAGTAATAGTTGGACAGAGAAAACTATTGTTCTGCCTGGCTGTCTTGACCAATTTTCCCTTTCATGAAATGAATAGAAGCATCCTTATTTCATCTACTTCATAAGGATAATGGCACTGTTAAAATGTAATAAATATTTTTTAAATTAAATTAATTTTTTTCATGATCCATAATTAATTGTTTATGCACCACACGCCGTGCTCCATCCAATCCATGCCCTCCTTAATACCCACCACCAGGCTCACCCAGCCTCTATCCCACTCTGCTCCAAAACCCTTAGTTTGCTTCTGAGTCCATAGTCTCTCATGGTTTGTCTCCCTCTCCGATTCTCCCCAACTCACTTCTCCTCTCCATTTCCCAATATTTTAAAATGATTTATAAAGACATTAATTAGAATTCTTGTTTGGCTTCTATGAGAAAGACTAAAATAACAGGTTTAGAAAAGATAGAAATTGATTTCTTTTTTCCACGACAGTTTGGACATGAGCAGTTCAGGATTGAGATGGCATCTTCAGGGTGATGGGGACCAAGATTCTTCCATCTTGTGGTTCTGCTGTACTCCACACCACACCTGTATTCTATTCATTAGAATGAGGAAGGGGGGGCAGAGACAAAGCATGCTTTCTTTTTAAGGCCACTACTTGAAAGTTGTGTACGTTATTTCCCTCAAATCCCACTGGCCACTGCTGGTCATATGGCCACTGGTGAACAAAAGAGTCTGGGAAATGTAGATTTCAGCTTGTTGCTTATGTGTGCAGTTATTTCTTCTACAACAATAAATGTAGAAAGGAATAGGTATTGAGTGTACAATTAGTCTCTAGCACAAAAATATAAATGCAGAAATAATCATTTTATGCATGGTACTTCGCAAAGTCCTAGGATGACCCTAGCTACATTATGGCTGAGGTTTTCCTACCTACCACTGCTTCCATGAGTTTGGAACTCCAATTCCCCAAGTTAGGGCCCCAAGCTCTTCTTACCATTCTGAGTTCCCCATGGTTTTTTTTTTTTTTCTCTTTCTTCTGCTGCCGCCTCTCTGTTTCCATTCCCCTACTCTATATTGAACTCCGATATTTTAGTTTCCACAAGAAATCCTCTTTCTTTTAACATTCTGTGCTTTTCTCACAGATTTTGCCTGAGATATAGGAAGTGTCAGGGAAAGGCCATTCTTTTATTTTTCTTGGATAAAACAATTCTACCCATATCTAGTTTCCTTAGTTTGTGTGTGTGACTATGTGCCTTTTAAAACCTCTCAGCACGTGTTAAGATCTCCCTTTCTCCAATGACGGATCATTGGGAATAGTAGAACTGCATGGGGTGTTTTATTCTGACATCTAGAGGCATGGCAGTGATAGTGCACGTGGGACTGTATAAATGGAGATGGACTGTTGGGGCTGATGCTCAAGAAAGAAAAACCAGCATTTTTCGGGCACCTTGTGTATTCCTGACTCCTTGTCGGAGCTTAACAGGCTCACTGCCTGGATTCAGAATCCAGCTTTGTCATTTACTTGCTGGTAAATGTGGGCAACTTACTTAAATGAGGATAATATTAATGCCTACGTGGTAAGGATTAAATTCATGAAAAAAATAGGGTAACATTTGCCACAGAGCAAGTCATTGTTATTATAAACAGAAGCTTCACATCCCTCTTTGTGTTAGACACACACACACACACACACACACACACACAGAATAAGAATGGAGGAATGTTTAGCAAGTGGGAATAAATTGAAAAAGTAGAATTTGAAAACTTTTCGTTAAGGATAATAGTTAATGTTACTTCATAAATGGCAATCATGACTTATCTTTTCACTTGAATTTGAGATTTTTTGTGCCATTTTTTTTCTCCTCTGAATTCCTGTGGATCAGAAACAACCAGCAACTAAAGAAATTGGAGTGAATTTGTATTTGAAATTTTAGATGTTTGGCTTCAGAAAATAAAATCTGAAAACAAATCAGTTGTAACCTCCACATGATTTTGGAAACTAATGAAGAGAAAGTCAGGAGAATAATGGAAGAAAAGAGCTGTTTCAAGTTAAAAATCATAGACATTTATGAATACTTGTTATGCCATTTCATGCTCCTGACAGTTTTATGCCTTTTTGTGGATAAGCCACCTGAGACTCAGGATGGGGAGTGTTTTGCCCCTAGCTGTCAGGTATTCAGAGATAGAATCAGGATTTGAACACAGGCCAGTCTGGCTTCAAAGCCTGACTTTTCGTCATTGTGCTATTCTGGGTTTTGGGGAATGAAGGAGGAGACTCTGTGGGTTCAGAAGTAGAAGAAGGCATGAAAAAATTTTGAAAGTCAGATAAGGAGACTGACCCTTCAGGTGGATAACAGAACCAGCATGACCTAAGTTGCTCACTCTTATCTCAGAGGCTTCCTTGGGCATGAAGGTAGTTGGTTTCTAACCACTGTTAGGCTAATTAACTCCCAGAAACTGCACATTTCTTGGGAAACCATGAAGAGAAGACACTGGAGCCATTATGTCAATCTAATATCAATAGATCATTCTATCATCTATCTGGATGAAGATCATATTTTTAAGCCAAATATTAGAATGTGTGGCCTGAAAAGTAAGTTTGTACCTGTCAGGATGGCAAAGAAGAGTATTTATAGTTATGTCATTTTATCATAAGTCATGATATCTTTTAGTCAAGAATTACTCACATTAGTTATCTATTGCTGTGTAGCAGGATTATCACAAAGTTGGTGATTCAAAGCAAGGTGCATTCACCATCTCACAATTTCTGTGGATTAAGAGTCCATGCATGGCTTAGCAGGGTCGTCTACAAATGTGCAGTCAAGGTGTTGGCCATGGCTAGGTTCTAATTTAGGATTGACTGGGGAAAGATCTCATTCTAAGCTCATGGGGTTGTTGGCGACTCTCAGTTCCTTGAAGCCTTCCAGACTGATAAAACATTCAGTTCTTTGCTGGCTATCAGTTGGAAGCTGCCCTTAGTTTCTTGCCCTGTGGCCTCTTCTTCATGGTGGCTCACAACATGGTGGCTTGCTTCTTCCAAACCAACATGACAGCATGTCTCTAACCAGAATGACACTGCAGTCTTTTTTAAAGATTTTATTCATTTATTTGACAGACAGACATCACAAGTAGAAAGAGAGGAAGGCAGAGAGAGAGGGGGAAGCAGGCTCCCTGCTGAGCCCGATGCGGGGCTCGATCCCAGGACCCTGGGATCATGACCTGAACTGAAGGCAGAGGCTTTACCCACTGAGCCACCCAGGTGCCCCGACACTGCAGTCTTATATAGTGTAATTGCACACATGCAATCATGTACATCCTTTGACATATTCGATTGGCCAGAAGGAGATCACAAGCCCATACTCAAAGGGAGGGGGTTAGGGAGGGGAGTGAACACCAGGAGGCAAGGATCATGGGAACCCCTGAGAGTCTATCTGCCACATTGCTTTATATCTGGCACGCAGGACAGAGGGGATCTTGGGAGATGAAGTCTAGTGAGACTGGCTCAGTGTGTGGTGCCTCTTAGGACTTTCATACTTTCTTAAGGATAATAGAACAGAGGCAACCATTTCTTGGTCTGTTCAGAAGATTTCCTGAAAGACATAGGATTTTGGGAGCTATGTGAACAATGGGAGAGAAGCATTTTGGTAGACTTCTAATAAAGGTTGTCTTAGGTAGGTAGGTACGTTGAGAAGGCACATTGAAATGGGAGTGAGAGGACTGAATTTACATTCTTTAAAAATGATTCCAAAATATGGCCTCCGTGAGTCTATAAGCTATGATGCTTCTTGGTCATGGGCCTAGCCTTCCCAGGTGACTTTCTTTTCTTCTTTTACAGGTGTGGCAGTGCGGAGGAAGAATTGAGATCTTACCCTGCTCCAGGATTGCTCACCTAGAGAGACACCACAAGCCCTATGCCTTGGATCAGAGTGTTGCCTTGAAGCGTAATGCTGTGCGAGTGGCTGAAATCTGGATGGATGAATACAAACACATGGTCTATTTGGCCTGGAACATCCCTCTCCAGGTTTGTCATGGAATTGAACAGAAGCAGGGAAGAATGAAGGAGGGGAGTGGTAAGAGTAGGAAATGGGAGAGATAAAGTGAAAGTGCCATCCCTGCTCTAAAAAATTAGCATAAAGTCCTGCTGGTGCAATGATAATGGCACCTAACATTAATGCAGAAATGCTATGCTCCAGGCAGCCATTAATCATTGAGACATATCTATGAGGTAGGGTTTGCTTTTATTCTTCCATGTTTACAGACGGAGAAACTGAGGCACAGAGCGTTGAAAGGAATTTGTTTAAGGTGATAAAGTAATAAGGAGCAGAAATACGATTCAAACCAAGGAATCTTCTAGAGTCCGTGTTCTTCATGCATCATCTATACTGGGAGATTCCTTGTGGGGCAGGGCTGGACAACAGGATTTGATTGGGACATGGCAGATGGGATGTGGGATGATGGGAGTAGGGACTGTACCACTGCTGGATACACACAAATGAGGATGGCCTTCTTGGCTAAGGCTAGCCTCCTGAGGTTGGCATGGTATGCTGTCTTCTGCCATTGAGCTACAGCTCTGAGCTCAAGCATTCCCCACAGATAACAAGTTATCTTGTTATAATAATCAAGTTATCCCCACAGATAACACATGCAGAAAATCTCCTTCAACCTTTAAATCTTGCTACCAGAATATTCCATTTGGAAGTCTTTTCTGGCTATCATGAGGAATATTTTGTGTCTTACTGATGTAAGTATTATCTCAAATGGGAGCAGTCTCCATTAGCTTGCTCATGAAGGGAAATAAACCCGAGTGGCCGTACTATGCAGGCCTTGCAAGTGCCTTTGAAGTCAGCAGAGATTACTAGGGTTTAAGCTCTTCCCACTTTCCCTGAAAAGCTATAATTAACAAGGTTACCTTCCAGGCTATCAGGAAAATGTTTCATTCCCTCATGCGTCATTCATACCCTTTGGTGGAGTCAAGGATGTTACAAGGCATAGAAATATTCCATGTTTTATTTATAGAACTTTGGAATCGATTTTGGAGACATTTCTTCCAGAATGGCACTCCGGAAGAAGCTGAAATGGAAAACTTTTGACTGGTATCTGAAAAATGTTTATCCAAACCTGAAGCCAATCCACAACATTGTGGGCTACAGAAGAGTATGTATCATGAAATTCCATCTCAGATTTAAAATATTTGGCTGTAAAAGACAACGGGACCTGAATTACATGACAGCTCAGAAAAGCATTTCCAAAATCCATCCTGCTCAGGATTATCTTTCTATCCCTTAACTCCTTTCTCAGGTTTTTGCCCTTGGGCCCTCTCAGTGTCCTTTTGTCTCTTGCTCCCCAGAACCCATTTCTTCTTCTTGACTCTGCTTCTGGTTCTTTACTTTGCAAACTGCAGTCCTAGATCTGACCTCTTGATTTCTCAGCCAACTAGGGTATCTGGTCTGGCCCCCTTCTCTATATGCGCTGTGACTGTCTGATGGGTGGGTGTACCTAGGAAGGAGCATCACAGCAGGACCATTTGTCTAGTGCAAAGAAAATGGCTCCCAAGATCCCAAACCCTTGCTTCCTTTTGGTTGGTAGTTTCTGACACCCTTGGAGTAGTGGGGAAAATGCATGACCTGGGGAGACTTGAGGGCCCTGTTTTCTGTCTCTTTCCAATGGTGTTTCTGTGTGTTTTGCCTTTTCAGATGAAAAACACGTTGGATGAAAATATCTGCTTGGATCAGAGTCTTATTTCAAGCAAAACCCCTGTCATGTATTACTGTCACAAATACAGTCTGCAGGTATCTTCCACAATCTCCCCTGCCCCAGGGTGAGTCTGTTGTGGCTCAGCTCCTGGCAACCCTTGTCAGATTCAGACTAAGTGTTAGATGATAGAAGGTAGGATCAGAGCATCCTGAGCAATGGGTAAGGGTGAAATCCAAACCTGTCCTTTTAACTAAGCACTTCCAAGTCCTTTCAAGGGATCAGAGCTAGACAGTTCCACTTCAGGTACAGGGAGGATAGGTAGAAAGCATGCCATGTCACATTCATTCACAATGGTGTTATTTTCATTGACAGTTACCTCAGGTAATACCAATAGTAATAATACCAGTAATACCAATAATAATGGTATTATTTTCATTGACAGCTACCCCATTTTTCCCCTTTCCCTCACTGTCTCTACCATCTTCTCACCACTCCAGGTATGCCCTGAAAGGTAGGCAGGTGATGCTTCCTGTGGCTTCTTCTGTGGAGAAGGAAATAGGAGCTAGAGAAGAGAGAGGCTGAATGGAAGTTTCTCCATAGAATAGAAGAATCGAACTGGTGATGCAGCCCAGGAACTTTTCCCTTTGAGAATATTCATTTCTATCTTGTTACTTCGCATGTTGCCTTCACAGGGAACTTTTGGTGGTATGTAGGCTAGATAAGCATTTCCACCCGACAAATGAAAACACTGAGGCACAAAAACAACCCACTTGTCCAAGCTCACCAAGCAAGACAGTATCAGATTAAGAACTGGAAAGGTTTCTTGACAGGCCCATATGATGATAGCTTCTGAAGTTCAGGGATGTGTGTTTGTGTGTGCGTGTGTGTGTGTGTGTGTGTGTTTCAAAGATAATCTCCCTTGTCTAGGCAAGTCATGATTGTGTTGGAGCCCTTGTACAGAAGCAGGCAGGCTGGTGCCCCCTTCTCAAGCTTGGTGTTCTTCTTAGAGTTAACTGGGGGTTGGGGAGAAAGAAAGGGGAGTAACTCATTGCTACCTAGGAAAGTTCAGTTCTCCATGGTGATCGAGTGCCTAGGGAACCCAAGAACAGTCTTCATGCCCTTTATAAGGTTGAAGACTGCCCCACTGACTGTATCCATGACAGACTCCTTTGCTCTCTTTTAGAATGTCTACTATCACCTAACTGGGGAGTTCTATGTGGGACCACTGATTGAAGAGGCACACACTGATGACCACTGCCTGACAGATCCTGGTGATGGGGAGAAGCCCACTTTAGAGCCATGTTCCAAGGCAGCCCAAAACAGACTGCACATATATTGGGATTTTAAACCAGTGAGTCACATGTCTTTTTTTTTTAAAGGATAAGCATATTCAAATACAGTCTTAAGGTTCATATTTGATTTGATAGTGTTTTAGAAGGATTGGCTTTGTGGCAGTGTGTAGGGAAAAGACTGAAAAATGAAACTGGGCATGGAACACTGAGTCTGTTGGCAGAGGTGGGTGGGTAAGGGAAGCAATATTGGAATCTGGTTAGCTTAACAGTGAAGAGTTTCGGTTCAGTCCTAGTTCAGTCCCCATCAGCAAATTTCTTACCCTCTGTGATACTTGGTTTTCTAATTTATAAAATGAAGATCAGAATATCTACTTTACGAGCCTGTTGGGAGGATTAAATGAGATAGTGTGTATACAGAATTTAGCATGGTGCCTGCGCATAGAAAGTATTTAATAAATATTAGCCATTGTGATTAGTTTTTTTAAATAAACATATAATGTATTATTAGCCCCAGGGGTACAGGTCTGTGAATTTCCAGGTTTACACACTTCACAGCACTCACCATAGCATACACCCTCCCCAATGTCCATAACCCCACCACCCTCTCCCTACCCCCCTCCCCCCAGCAACCCTCAGTTTGTTTTGTGAGATTAAGAGTCTCTTATGGTTTATCTCCCTCCCGATCCCATCTTGTTTCATTAATTCTTTTCCTACTCCCCAACCCCCTCCATTGCATCTCCACTTCCTCATATCAGGGAGATCATATGATAGTTGTCTTTCTCCGATTGACTTATTTTGCTAAGCACAATACCCTCTAGTTCCATCCATGTCGTCACAAATGGAAAGACTTCATTTCTTTTGATGGCTGCATAGTATTCCATGGTATATATATACCACCTCTTCTTTATCCATTCATCTGTTGGTGGACATCTAAGTTCTTTCCATAGTTTGGCTATTGTGGACATTGCTGCTATAAATATTCGGGTGCACGTGCCCCTTCGGATCACTACGTTTGTATCTTTAGGGTAAATACCCAGTAGTGCAATTGCTGGGTCGTAGGGTAGCTCTATTTTCACCTTTTGGGGAACCTCCATGCTGTTTTCCAGAGTGGTTGCACCAGCTTACATTCCCACCAACAGTGTAGGAGGGTTCCCCTTTCTCTGCATCCTCACCAGCATCTGTCATTTCCTGACTTGTTAATTTTAGCCATTCTCACTGGTGTGAGGTGGTATCTCATTGTGGTTTTGATTAGTTTTATTATTAATGATAATCAGAGAATCTGGAGCCCTGGGCTGGAATTGATAGGGACTAGTGTAAAGGCCTGACTTGGATTTCAGTATCAATTGACTAAGAACAGGGTGGAGGGAATCTGGCAGAATTCACAAGACAATGACATAAGGGACTTGACTGATTATAGCCTACATGTGAATTTGCTGTGGGATGGGGCTGCATTATCCACATTGGCGGATATGTGATGTCCTGATGAAGGGAGGCAATGCTCTGTCTGTGATGGCATCTCTGAACATTCTGGTATTGTTTTAGGTTCAGGGGATATATTTTGATAGACACGGATCAATCTAACTCTTTTACTCCTAACTTAAAGCTAATAACTCTTTTGAAAATCTTCTTTCCAGGAAAACATATATATGCACAGATGTGCACAATTTTGTTTACAATTTCAGAGAGGTTTTGAATCCTAGATTAAGTCTTTTTGAATTAGGCAATATCAGTGAGAAGGAGGAAGGTGGTAAGTTGTGTTTCTGCTCTTCACTTCCTGCTCTACATGGACCTACATATAATTCTCTGAAAGGCTATGCTCCCTCTTATCTTAGGCTTTTGTGTATGTATTGCTCCCTCTCCTCCCACCTCTTTACTGGGCCAACTACAAAAATGTTCCTCTGGCCTTAAACACTGTCTTCTTTGAGAAGCCATCTGTGACTCCAGAGGATGAGGATGAGTGATTTGTGCTCTCAGGGCCTTTCCCACAGGTTTTATCTCATGATTACTTCTAAGTATCTCCTCACTTGCATCTTTTCATCACTAGACTGTGAGGTGGAGGACAGGGCCTGGGTTTTGTTGTTTTCTCTCTGGCATCTAGCAAAATGCCTAGAGCATGGCACACACTCAATAAATAATTGTCGAACAAATGAAAGATTGGCAAATCTGGAGGTACTAGCTTAGAGACATGAGCCTAGAGAAAAGATGATGCTGATTTCATGAGGAAGAGGAATTAGATTTGTTCAGTGTCTACAGGAGGGCAGAATTGAGACCAGTGACTTTAGATCAAGGAGGCAGAGTTCAACTTGACATAAGGGCAGGGGAAGTCTTTCTCATAGCCTGATGACTTAAGCTATTCTACAGAATAATGGGCTGCCTAGCAAGATGGTGAGTTTTCTGTCAGTGGCAGTCACCAAGCAGAGCATGTTTGATAGGCAGGCTGAGTGTGCTAAATGTGAGTTTTCAATATCCTTAGCAGTATCTTTTTTTTGTGCAGAAAATACTATCACAGGTTTACCTTAGTTTTAAAAATTAATATAAATTTATTTAAGTTCTAAATTAAAGACCTATCATTTCTCTTTAAGCTTTTACATTCAGCTTAGAAATCTTATTATTTTATTTAAACCTATCAGGTTTTAACAATCACTTTTTTTTTCATATCCAATCTGCATGACTTTTATTTGTTTTTCTTGCCATATTACATTAGCTAGAATTTCAAGTACTATGTTGAATAAGAGTGGTGAGAATGAATATCCTTACTTTGTTTCCAAATGCATGGGGGAAAGCATTGAGTCTTCCATTTTTGCATATACATTAGCAGTAGATTTTTTGTACATCCTCCTTATCAAATTGATATAATTTATCTGAATTTCTAACTTGCTAAGAAATATTTTTATTGTGAATGTGAGTTGGATTTTGTCAAATGCTTTTCCTTTGTCAATTGATACGATCATGTTTTTTCTTCTTTAGTTTGTTGATATGATGGATTACACTGATTAATTTTCTAATGTTGAAACAGCCTTATGTGCCAGGAATAAATCACACTTACTCATGGTGTACACTTCTTTTTATACTTTATTGTATTTGGTTTGCTTTTATGTTGTTGAAGATTTTTGTGTCTAAGTTCATTAGAGATAATGACCTGCAGCTTTTTTCTTTTCTTTTTTTCTTTTTGGTACTATCTTTGGTTTTAATATCAGGGTAATGCTGGCCTCATAAAGTGAGCTAGGAGGTGTTTCCTCTTTCTAGTTGATAAAATTTGTCCTGTTGACAAAAATTTAGAATAGATCAGTTTCTGAAAGAGGCATTTCTGGAAGAGATTTTTTGGAAGAGATTGTCTTAAATCGGTGTTAATCCTTCTTTAAATGCTTGGTATAATTCTCCAGTGGAAATATATGGGCCTGGAGGTTTCTTTTCCAGGGGCCTTTAAACCATGAATTAAAATATTTAAAAACCCTTTGGTCTTGTGTGGACCCCATAAGTTCCTGCCTCTACTCAAAACTATCAGCACAATCCCCTGAGCCTGAAGCCAAGTTCAGTGAACCTGGTTTCTGCTTTGGAACACCCAAGCATGGATGCTTTGCTCTTTGCACACTTCCTGCATTCAGACCCACCTGACAGCTTTCTAGGCCTGTGTGCACAGGGCATGTGCCAGCCTGGCAGGCCATCTTCTTGGAGTTCAAACTGAAAATTTTTTAATGGTTCAGGGTTATTCAGATCATTCATTTCATGTTGATTGAATTTTGTTTTATGGTTTTTGAGGAATTGGTCCATCTCTTCAAATTTTTAAGAATAAACTTATTTGCAATAGTGAATTAATTAATTTATTTATATAAGTGACATTATATTAGTTTCATGCATATAATGTAATGTACCTAATGTATGCATATATTGCAAAAAGATCATCACAATAAGTCTAGTTAACATCCACCACCACACATAGTTACAAAAACATTTTTTTCTTGTGATGAGAACTTTTAAAATCTACCCTCTTAGCAACTTTAAAGGGGACTTTACAATTTAATAAATCCCCTTAAACATTACATACTGTATTTATAAACTTAATACATTAAATTTTCTTTCTTAAGCATGTCAATTATCTGATTTTAAATTAATGATTCTTAAATTCTATTATATGTTTCAAAAGTGTTTGCAATTTGGTAAGACTTCACAAACTTTATCCAATTACACATTTTTTTTTAAATTTTTTATTTATTTTCAGCGTAACAGTATTCATTGTTTTTTCACCACACCCAGTGCTCCATGCAATCTGTGCCCTCCCTAATACCCACCACCTGGTTCCCCCACCCTCCCACCCCGCCCCTTCAAAACCCTCAGGTTGTTTTTCAGAAAATTGGTATCACAAGGTTCATCTGTAAGACAATGTTTTTAAAACTTAGCAGGTATTTAAAAATAGTAACTCTACTCAGAATCTTTAACAAATACTATTTGTTTGATTCCTTTAACATCTTTACTTGATCCTAAATCTCCCGGGAATTCAACATAGTAGTTATGTTAAAGAAACAATTATAACATCCCAAACATTTTCAGGTTTGCCTTTCCAAGAGAATTTTGGAAAGATCACTTTCTCAGCTGGGGGAAGTTGCTGATAGAATATAGCTTCTGGCTGGGTGTGAGGTCTGGAGCTGCAGGACATGCAGGGGAATTTTGCCCACTTCTCCAATGTCCAACCCAGGTCCCTTTTCAGGTCACTGCGTCAAGAAGCCCAGACGTTGAAGAGGGAGGGGATCATGTAGCTCATGAGTCAATTCACTCTGTATTAGCCTTTCCTATCCACCTTATCTTGGGAACGCAGTTCTTTCAGGTAAGAAAGTTGTAGGCACGACTTACACATTCATCTGCTAAAAAGCTACCAAAGATACTTTTCGGAATTGAGAGGGAGATAAGATTAGATAATGCTTTTGTCTTTCAATTCCATGATTCAGGTTTTGAGTCAACCGGAGGAGGTATGACTTCTGAAAGCCACAAGAGAGATGACATCAGTGACTGAGAAGGGACACAGTTTGAACATCTGGACTTTGAAATGAGGAGCAGAGTTGTGAGTAGAGAGGTAGCTGAAATAATGGAGAGTTGGGGTAGAGGTCATCATGCAGAAGTCTTCTGCAGGGAGTGACACAAAGAAGAGCTCTGGGAGAGGCAGTGAGAATGAGGAGACCAGACACAGTCAGTGTTCAAGAAATAAAAAGGAAGAGACACCTGTGGGGATGCTGTCATGCTAGTGGGCACAGGTACAGAAGGCAGTTTAGCTTTCTGTATGAAAAACCGTGACACTAATCAGAGCTCCCAAATTAATTATGACCCTTTTATGGTGCTCATTTTCTTTTAACAAACTATAGAAATGATCCCTGAAAGTATAGTCTTCTCATTTTCTTTTAAGACAATATTTAAAGAATAATATAAAGTGTGAGTGAAAATTAATATAGAAAATATCTTATATTTATCATAGCAAAATATTAGGAAAAATTAAATGTCCAACAGTAAGGGAGATTTCTGTGTATCCCCTGAATATTGAACTGAATATGACATAGTCATTCAAATTATATCCTCAAAAAGTATGTTTTCAAATATTAATGAAATTGGAAAACGCACATGAGATATTAAACCATGGTATTAAACTTAAAAAGCAGGGTATACAAACTATATATATAATGTTATCCTATTACAAGTGCTTCTAATTTTTGAAATATGTTTTCCAAGTTAAAAGAAGGAACACCCCCCATTGAAATCAGAGAGGGAGATGAACCATGAGAGACTGTGGACTCTGAGAAACAAACTGAAGGTGTTGGAGGGGAGGAGGGTTGGGGGTTAGGTGAGCCTGGTGGTGGGTATTATGGAGGGCACGTATTGCATGGAGCACTTGGTGTGGCTCATCAACAATGAATCTTGGAACACTGAAAAAATAAAACAAAATTAAAAAAATAAAATAGATAAATTTATAAAATGAAATAAAAGAAGGAGCACATATTCCTTCCATTAAAGTGGAAAATAAACAAAACCAAAAATTCCTTAAAAAGCAATGGGCAGCACCCCCCAAATAAAAACCAAACCAAAAATATATAAGATCCAGATGAACACAATGTAAAAGAAACTAGAGAATAGTCTGAAGAAGGCTTAAAGAATACTTCCAAAGGACATGTCACATGGAAGTGGAAAGAAAATAGAAAAAAAAAAAAGTCACTGACTTTATCTAAAAAAACATAATACATTAAAATAGCTAAGATTTATTGAGTACATATAATGTACCAGGCATTATCTAATTTAATCTCTACATAAATCTTGTAAGAGAAATATTATTATTAGCTCTACTTTACTTATGAAGTTACTAAGCCACAGAGAAGTCAAATACTATAACCAAGGTCACACAGATTAAATGTCCAGATTCAAACACAGAATCTTATCCACTGTCGTTATCACCTCATTGCTTGGGAAGTCTGATCCTGAAAGGGAGAAAAGCCCTGAATTTTGGTTAAAAAGATGGTAGGGAAAAAAAGGACGGTAGAGTTAGGGTTTTTTCCCCCCCTAATATTGGGAAAAAAGAAGTCAGTAGAAAAAGAATCTGCCCAGAGGGAGAAATGAAAGACTGACGTTAAACAGGAAGTGTTTCTCTGGTATCCACTTCAGAGCACAGGGGCTGCTAGGAGGAGAGACAGAGGCAGGGCAGCTCCTTTGAGACCACCCACAAGCAGTGTCCAGAGGGTCACTCCAGGCCATTGGGGGAGGGGCTGGGCTGGCTGGCAGTGTGATTGGCTCAACAAAGTGAAAAAAAGGGGGGGGCATTTAGTGAAAGCGAACATCAAGGGGTGGGGACAAGGGATAAGGAGTGCTGAGGGGGTCTGGAAGAGGAACCCTAAGGAGTAAGCCACATTTTAAGCCGGACTGCTGTAGGCACATTTGTGGCCAGGCCTGCTTGGTTGGTGGACCCTCTCCAGGAGCACCCTGGGGGCTACAAGCAGGGCCCACGGAGAGGAGAAGTGGAGGTCAGAGGAGGAGTTCAAGAACCTGTGTGACTGCCAACACTGGGGAGGGGCACCTGGGGGAGTCCAGTGTGGCCAGGGCAGCAAGTTCAAGGGAGCAGTGTTGGCCGGAGTTGGGAGTGCGTTTTGTAATGGAAAGAAATCAGAGGAAGCAGGGTTTGGGACGTACTGGCGGAGCCCTGCCTGGTGTCGGAAAGCTTGGTAGTATAAATCCCAAAGTGGGACTGTGAGATCAGGGTCTCTCATTAGACATTTAAAGGGAGGCTGTTAACTCAGGATGACAGCAGAGGGCAGCGGGGATAAAGGGAGAACAACTTCGTGGAGGCACCGAAACAGATTCTGTGAGCGATTCCTGCAAAGTGGTGGAGAGGGGTGTAGGGAATGGGAGGGCTAGGAGACGAGGACAGCACCAGGACAGATGGCATGAGGACAGTTGTTGAGCCATAAGGTCTAGGTGAAACATAAGAACAAAGAGAAGGATGACCCTTCCTCTCCTTCCCCCATTAGGATGGGAGGAGGCAGAGATGTACTAATCTACTGCACCTCTTTCATGTCAGGCACAAGAGGCTAAAAAAATATCAGCCAATTAATTTTATTCAGTTAATATTAATTTTAACCCCAATATTAACTATAAACCCATTTTACAGATGAGGAAACTGAGACTTAGGCTAGGTAATTTGCCTAGGGCCCTCTGTTGTATGTGGCAGAGTAGAGATTTAGCTCAGATTTTCTGACTCCTAAGCCAATAGTCTTTCTGGTAGTAACCGTGGTGAAGCCCCCAGGACAGAATAGGTAGGAACTGCCCTTCTCTCCCCATCCCACCCCCCCAACCAGCAGTGGTAGAAAAAACAGGCTGAGATGCCTGAATGTAGCTTCTGCTCCTCTGGCCACTGAGCCTCACTGAAGAGGGAGGGAGAATCCTGATAGGTTTCATGGGCTCAGGGGTGAAGATGTGGAAAGGAAGGTCAAGTAGAGAAGGACCATGGCTCTCCAAGATGTGTCATGCCTAGGCAGTCACACCTCCCTGATGTTTCAGCCTCATGAGAAGTGGATGATAACAGAAACCCAGCACTGCCTTGCTTACTCCTAGGTCTGTGGTTAGTTTGCTATGGTACTAGTGAAGAAAACACTGGGTGGTCTAACTCTACCCTTTGCTTCATTTCTCCTCTGGATGACTGACTGAAGATTGAGGGACCCTTCAAGTGTGTCACTGACCACAGCAGGAAGAGCAGGAGTAGGGGAGATGAGGGCATTTCAATACCTTGACTCTGTCTCTTCTCCCATCCAGGGAAGAGCTGTCATGAACAGAGCCACCAAGCGATGTCTGGAGATGAAGAAAGACACTTTGGGCATCTATGTGCTTGTACTTCAGAACTGCACCACACAAGCGTGGACAATACAGTATACCATGTGAAACTGGGGATCAAACTAACATCCAGTGATCCTCAGAGAGCCTTGATTTGGGATACCAGTTCTTGCCCCTGGAATGGCTTCTACTCCTAATGCTGGTCAAAGTGGAAGAGGGTGAGAACAGGAAAGTAGGTGTGTATGTTTACTGTGACTTAGGCCTGCAACACACAGGCTGTGGGGAGGTAAGGTCCATGCATGTGTCAAAATGTCCAGGCTGGAGATGGGTGAGGAAACTGTCCCCCAGCTTCCCTTGTAAAGTCATGATATATATCAAATGCCATTATTGGAAACTCCTCAAAATAAGCACCATCATCTGGCTGCTATGTGGGGACAGAATTAGGAGGGTGGAAGTCTATCGTTGACTTCTGCCAACACTATTTAGTCTTCATGCCTGACAACTACTATTGCCATCTGCCCCACACATCCTCCCCCAGCCCGTCTGCTCAGAGACTCCCCAGACATCCTGGGGGCTGCTGCATGGGAGACGCTGGGTCATCCTCAGTCTGGCAGCATGACAATGATTCAGGTGGCACCAGCTCTCTGAAGGTGTGTGGCCCCTGCTGTTCCCCTTTCCTGAAGTGTCCTGAAAGATGCGGCAAATAGACAAGCAATCTTTAAAAATTCCTCCAGCAACCCCCCACAGCAGTTTTATTTGGATTACTCAATCTCTCCCATACCAAAGAGATTCTGAAGGCTGAGGGTAGGAGAGAACATGTCTCCACTAATCCCAGCTCTGTACAGTGCATAGAGAATGGTAGAAAAGTCCAAGTCCATCTGAGTCTTTAAGTAGCTTAAAACACTTAATAGACTTTACTACCTATTTCTTCTATTCTCCCTGCATATTATGGAGAAATTGAGGCTTGAAACAGAGGAGCATCACTTACTGGGATACCAAGAAGGAATCATAGGCACAAACTTAAAACCAAGGGTCCTTACTGTTGTCTGCTGGATAAGTCCTTTTCCCCTAGTTGGTAAATTGGGAAGTTATATCTTGGGATGCATATTTTGGTAAAGTCCCGGTGGTTGGGCACCATGATAGGAGAAGAGGTAGGATGTTATATGTGTATGTTGTTTTGTGGGCTCACCTTTCAAGGATGTGCAAACATCCTTTCTTTAAGAGGGTCACCTTTTCCTTTTAGTTTTTTTTTTTTTTAAGATTTTATTTATTTATTTGACACAGAGAGAGAGAGAGAGAGATCATCTCACAAGTCGACAGAGAGGCAGGCAGAGAGAGAGGGGGAAGCAGGCTCCCGCTAAGCAGAGAGCCCGATGCGGGGCTCGATCCCAGGACCCCAAGATCATGACCTGAGCTGAAGGCAGAGGCTTAACCCACTGAGCCACCCAGGTGCCCCTCCTTTTAGTTTTATGTCAGTGCTACTGGGGTATGACTCTGGGAATGATTAGGCTTCCATTAGGCATTAGGCAGACAAGACACTGATAATTTAGTACAGAATTAAATCAGCTAATTTTTTAAAAGTGCATAAGTCATAAGTGTAGAGCTTGATAAAACCTTCACAGTGACCAAATCCATATCAAGAACTAAAACATTATCATAGGTAAGGTCTTATGATGAAAAAATTAAGGAATGGGATAAATGGTAAGCAAAGGTATAACTTCTAGATTCTTCATAGAAAATTGAAGGGAAAATGCAATTCATAGCAAAGCTTTCTTTTTTTAAAAATTTGTACCCAATAGAAAGATGGGTTTAAAAAAAAAAGAAAGAAACATGGGTAAAAAATTGGCAATATCCTTAAACATATGAAAAAATATTTAATCTCAATCAGAGAAATGCAAATTAAAATGATACTGAGATAATTTTTCACTTAAATATGTGAAAATTAAAGAGTATGACAGCACATTCTGTTAGCAAGGTTGTGGGAAACAGGTAATCTCATATTTTGATGATAGGGATGCAAACTGGTACAGTCATTTTGGACGGATATTTGGCAGTATTTAAAAATACTATAGGGGTACCTGGGTGGCTCAGTCATTTAAGTGTCTGACTCTTGATTTCTGCTCAGGTCATGATCTCAGGATGCTGGGATCAAGCTTCAGGTCGGCTCCACTCTCAGTAGGGAATCTGCTTGAGATTCTCTTTCTCTCTTTTTGCCCCTGCACCCCACTCATGCACACGTGTGTGTTCTCTCTCTCTCTCTCTCTCAAATAAATCATAAATCTTAAAAAAACTATACACACATTTTCTTTCTGGTGCAATTCTACCTTGAGAAATTCACACCTCCAAAGAATAAGAAAATACTTATGTGTAAATGAATTATTTGCAGTATTGAATTTAATTGGAAAATGTTGGAAATGAACTATAATGTTCAAACATTGGCGAGTGGTTGAATACACCCATACAATGGAGTACTATGCAGCTCTGGAAAAGAACTAGGAACATTTCTTTGAACTGATATGGAATGATTTCCAGTGTGGAAAAAAAGGAAAATCATATTTAGTTTTTACTTTTCAGGTAAGAGATAAAGGGAAAATACACATATATCTGTTCATTTATGCAAAATGAAACATAAGAATAAACCAGAAACTAGTGAGATCAGTTCTTATGGGTGGTACTGGTTGGAAATAGGATGGAAATGATTGAGGATTAAAACAGAATAGAATGGATGTGGGCAGAGTGACATTTCTCAAAATATACATTTTTCTGTAATTTAGACTTTTAAAATCATGTTATGTTTCACGTTATGTTCAAAACATAAATATACAAACCCAAAAAGGATAAAGGGAAATCCAAAATGGAGTGCAAACATAAACAAGTTAACCTACTTACATTTCTGTATTTTCATTCATTCTGAGCATACTCAGAATCCAGCATGCAGATCTTGGTTTCTGAGTATTTTCCAGTAAAAGAATTAGGGCTCCTTGGAGAAATGGCTGATTTTAGGGTTGGGGTCTTAGACATTTTCCTGTGCTAGAAAATAAGGAAATGCTCCAAGAGTGATGTCACAATCTGTAGCAGCCAGATCCAAGGGGTTCTCACTGGCCAAATTTAGGGAAATTTGAGCACTAAAATAAATAATGCTTTTATTATATAGATTAAAAGTCATAGAATAAATAAGAATCCATGAGTTCATACCCATGAAGGAATGGATGGACAGATAGATGAATGATTGCATAGGGAGAGGGGAAAGCTCTTCCTTAAAGTAGGCTGCCAGTTAAAAAAATGTAGGAAGAAATCTGGAATTAGAAAATTATTTGACAACCTATAGTTAAAATTGTTTCAGGTAAGAATCTTAAATGGGTGTAAAAATGGGTGATGAGAAACAGAATACATATATAGTATCAAAGTAACCCTCCAGAAGATATTTGTTAACTACAAAGAGAAAACTGTAATTTTATGGTGGAGAAATCTGACAGATACCATCTGAGCTGAGTAATCAATGCTAATATCACCAGGTACAGGACAAATGAGTGTCACATGCCTTCTGATAAGATGCACACAGAAGATAACATCATTTCCAATGGGGTTCTTGCCCCCAGTACAGAACCTGAATCTACAATTTTGAGGAAACAATTAAGCCCAAATAAATCTCCTCCAAAACAAATGGTCTGTGTGCTCCAAAGTGTCAAAGTTATGAAAGACAAAGAAAGACGGAGAAACTTCCCCAGACTAAAGGAGACAAAGAGTCTCGACAGCTATATGTAACATGTGGTCCTGGACAGGAATCTGGGCCTGAGGGGAAATTAGTTTTCCTTTGGTTATAAAGAACAGCAGTAGATGACTGATGAAATTTAAATAAAGTTTATTGATCAGACAACAGTAATGTATCAATGTTATTTTCCTGATTTTGATCACTGTACTCTGTTTATATGAGTATATAAGAGGGTGTCCTTGATTTTACGAAGTACTCTATGTTGGATTGGGGGGAGGGGCGTTATCTTTGAGATTAAATGTATTATACTATATATAACCTCCTTAGCAAAGAGACCTAGGCAAAAAGTTAACTTTATGACAAGTTAAGAAATGGGTATAGTTTATTTTCCTTCTTTCTCTAGCAAGTCATGATGGCTAGGTCAAGACTTACCTTTTCCAAGCACCTTGTCAATCTCCTTCCATTCTTTAAAGGCTCATCATTAGCTACTAAATGAGACTGGTGGCTTCTGCTTCTAATACATTTCATAACTGAGACAAAATTGAAGAAGGTGGGTTGTGCTTTCCTATTTTTACAGGTGCTTTGTCCTGGGGCTGGTAGCAGCCCCCAAGTCCTATTTAATCTCCCCTCACCAAGATCCCTATGTCTGCTTCCAGACAGCTTGCTGGTAGGCTTTCCCATTGGGGCCACTTCATGTTTTGGTTAGCGTTCCATATAAGAATTCCTTCCCAGCAGTGCTTGGGAAAGTTCTGCATTTTTGCAAATTTTAAGTTTCAAGAAAAATCAGTTGAAAAATTGGGAAGACAAGAAAGAGGTCTATAATTCTCCTGCAAGAATTAAAGCTTGGCAAGTAACATAGAGATGTTACTGGTTTGAAGGAACCCACTGACATCCAGTGGAATGCAGGAACAGGAAACACTGACAGAGTCCAAGGTTAAGGGTATATTTTCGGAAACCAGGACAGGAGTGAGCAGAAAAAAAAAAAAAAAAAGCCACAGTCTAATCAGTTTGTCATGCATATAGCAATAGCCATGATTAAGTGTGTGTGTGACCTATTTGCTTCTACTGGTAAGGAATTCTTACAAATAAAAATACATCTTAAGTTTTATGCATAGTGTACTTCATACAAATCTTATGGCATTCCGAGGAATACGAAGTTTGGGGAGCAAAATATGTTCTTAAATTGGCAATTTCAACATATGATTCTGACAAGTGCTGTTAACCTAGTTAACCTCTCACCAGGAGTCTCAAATGTTACATTACTTGAGTATTACAAATGTCGTGTGATGTTGGCTGGCACTTTATAGGGTTTGAATATTTGTTATAGCCTATAGATTTTGTAAATATTACTAAGCTTAATATCTCTCATGTACTGAACAACTTTGAGAAATCCAAAATAACAAGTAAAGAGTATAATAAATTTTAAAAATACTAAAGAATAACTTACAATTTGAGGAATTTATGAAAATTCCTGACAATTCTGATTTTTTTCCTGAATCCCCAAGGTAATATCTGTTGGGAAATTGTTGGGAATACTACCCTAACATTACTGAAACCTACTGTGGGTGGTCTCTGTCAATTTATTGCTCTGGGTTCTCCATTAAACAATCAATCAAAGGGGTTTCTTTCACGTTTTTTATTTTTTATTTATTTTTTAAAGATTTTATTTATTTATTTGACAGAGAGAGAGATAGCACGAGATGGAACACAAGCAGGGGGAGTGGGAGAGGGAGAAGCAGGCTTCCTGCTGAGCAGGGAGCCGGATTCGGGGCTTGATCCCAGGACTCTGGGATTATGACCTGAGCCGAAGGCAGATGTTTAACGGCTGAGCCATGCAGGTGCCTCAGCTTTCAGGTTTTTTAAATAAAAATTTTGTCCATGTATTGTTTCTGCCAGTTTCTTTTTAAACCACTTCATTGAGGTATGATTGATATGTCAAAAGATGTACATATTTCATATATGAAACTCAGTGAGTGGTGGCAATGTTACATTTCTAAAAAGTCATGATATTTTAAATTTGCATAATGAAGTATTCATCAAGAAAAAAAAGAAACTCCATGAGTTTGGGGATAAGTATACCCCCATGAAACCATCACTACTATCATGGCTATAGACATATTCATTACTTCACAAAGTTTCTTCTTGCCCCTTTTACTATTGTTATTATTATTATAACTACTACTACTATTTGTGGTATGCATACTTACCATAAGATTTATCCTTTTATGGTTGCTGGGCGGGGAGGAGTGGGGTGGCTGGGTTGTGGACATTGAGGAGGGTATGTGCTATGGTGAGTGCTATGAAATGTGTAAGCCTGATGATTCACAGACCTGTACCCCTGAAGCAAATAATACATTATATGTTAATTTAAGAAAAGATTTACCCTCTTAAAAAATTTTAAGTATATAACATAGTATTGTTAGCTATAGGCACTATGCTGTATTGCCCCAGAACTTATTTGTCTTGAAAAACTTAAACTTTGTACACTTTGACCACCACCTCCCCATTTCCCACTCGCTGACCCCTGGCAAACACCATTCTACTTTCTGTTTCTAGGAGTCTATTTTTAGTTCCACATATAAATGAGACCACATTTGTCTTTTTTATGTCTGGCTTATTTCCCTTAGAATAATGTCCTCCAGGTCCATCCATGTTGTTGAAAATTTGCCAAATGTTTTTAAATGTCTTCCACAAAATCAATTTCCTGGGAATCTTTTTTTTTTTCCTCATGTGTGTGTGCACATGCACTGTGCTTGGCTGTGAGATCTCAGCTATGGCTGGGTGGACAGCAGCCCAGCCACAGTGTCTGGTGGGCTCCTACTGGAACACAGTGGTTCACATGATTGCAAAAATCTTCAACAATTAGTTCCTAGTGACCTTTTGATCTTCAAGAGCTTTTCTCCAGGGCAGTTCTGCTGAAGATGGAGTTCACGGACATGGAGTGGAGTAACATGTACTTTCCATTTCCTCTGCTTGTGAGGGAAGGGAAAAATCTAGGACTATGGTACAGTAAAAAGAATCCAAGACTAACTCAAAGCTCTAGCTTTATAATCCATGGCACTCCTTTCCTCCAAAATCTGTCCTTCTAGCCCCTTCATGGACTCCCCTCTCTGCTGCTATCCATCCCCACAGATCGGTCTGGGGGCAGGACAGGTGACACAGATTTTGCAGTGCAGAAGCTCTAGGCACCCATGCTCTGCTTTCTTGAATCCTGCCACCCTGACCAGACACTGGGTCCCAGGCAGAGCTGCTACCCTGGGGATGGGCTGTCTGCCAAGCCTTGATTTGCTTTTCTGGGCTGGAACACTTCACTCCTGAATTGCTCAGCATGGCTTAGGAAACAGGGGACATGGACTAAGGGGACAGAAAAGCATGGCTCAAGGGTAACAGAGGTGATGACTACAAAGCCAGTTTGGGTGATGGAGGATGCTTCAGGATAGGTGTGACTGCGGGTGTAGCCTGTGTGGGTACCAGCAGTGGTACCTGCATGCTTTAGGACGGGGTCAGCAGGGCACTAGATCCTGCAGGGTGGTGAAAGGAGTGGGGGTTGGCAGAGGACTATATTTGCTTCCAGTAGTTTCTACAGGGGGCCACGTGGTGCTGGGTAGCTCTCAGGGAATTCTGGCAATGGCAAATAATGGCTTAGTATAAAAATGTTGATAGCTGGGCGCCTGGGTGGCTCAGTGGTTTAAGCCGCTGCCTTCGGCTCAGGTCATGATCTCAGGGTCCTGGGATCAAGTCCCGCATGGGGCTCTCTGCTCAGCGGGGAGCCTGCTTCCCTCTCACTCTCTCTGCCTGCCTCTCTGCCTACTTGTGATCTCTCTCTGTCAAATAAATAAATAAAATCTTTAAAAAAAAAAAAAAAATGTTGATAGCTAAGTCTGGGGATTGGCCAGGCAGGGAAGCAGTGAAAGGGCCCTGAGAAAAGGCCTCTATTTGTGGTTGTTGCTGGTCTTATTTCCCTCCCTGCAGGAAGGCTTTGGCTTTCTCTCTGAGCCTGAGGTTTTCTTGGATGTTAGGACTTTGGCACTTAGGATTAACTCAGCACCAGGAAAGCAGACACTGGCTGCTACTGATCAGTGGGATAATCTGATCTTGTGCATCTCTTTGTTCAGTCAGGAGGGGATAGCAGTGGGTCTTTACGCATAAACACCTGGCCCAGTACAACTTTAATCATGGGCAAGCTGTTTTCCATGGAAGATTTTTCTTTAGGATCTTTCTAGCCCTTAGGATCTTGAGAAGAGCTCTGTAAAGGGACTAGGGTTCCCACCTACTGGACTCACTTTTCTTCCTTGAACGCTTTGGGAGCAGGGAGTTTTCTTAAGTCCTCCCACGAGAAACACCCTTAAAAAATGAAGGCGTCTCTTCTACCTCATCCCTACCAGTGTGAACTCCTTGTCACCAAGTTCTCTCAGTGAAAGAAAAAGATAGAGAGGGAGAGAGAGGGTGGAGGAGAGGATTTAGCTATTCTGGGCAGCATCCAGGCAGAAGCAATTCCACCGATGTTGCCCAACACTGCTCTCCAAGTGAGAATCAAGGGCCAACTCGGCAGACCCCTGGCCATCTTGAGCCTTTCCAAACATCCTGTTTATGCACAGAGGGGTTTGGAAAAATAAAAGCAGTCAGGACCAGTTCCATCCAAAAGGCAAGGAGGGGAGATTCTTAAGGAAGCTGCCAAAGTGCCTGAGGGAGGGTGGCTGTGGTTGGGTTGAGCCTCTTTGGGCAAATAGACCAGTTGGCTGGTCCCTCCCTGAATGCAACATGGTAGAATAAACAGGCAACAGTTCTGAAATCCCACTTGCTCTGGCCCTAGGCAGGAGTGGTCTGGCATCCAGTAGTGGAGAGACATCACCCCAGACATGCTTTGAATAAGTGCACCCAGTCGAGAGTTTGCAAGAGTCTTGTCTGTCTCCAACCCATCCTTAGATCATTTGGGCTCCAGACAAGATCAAAGGTTCCTGCTCTTCTTGGCCAAAAGCCTGAGCAAGAGAGAGAGAGCAAAGAGAGAGATTTGTAGGAGTCTTTTCATTACGGGCTCCTGGTTACTGGAATTTGAAAATCTGGCTGTGAACACTTATTCCAGGCCAACTGTTGGCACTAATGTTATAACAAGGATCAACTTCCACCCCCACTCTCCGCCCCCTTTCAAGTTGAATATGGGAAAACTCCATTTGGTAGTTATTTTCCCTGAAATAGCAACAAGAAGAGAAACAAATATCCCAAGTTTTCTTTTTTTTTTTTTTAAGAAAATTTACAGTGAATCAGGCATTCCTTTACAATGTTATTTTAATAAGTAATAACTTTGATTCTGCCATCACACTACTGGTGTTGGTGTTTATAAATGAACTTCTAGACTGAGCATGCAGGTCAGTTCTAAGCCACAGTTGGGAATTAAAAAAACAACAACAGTGTATTAGAGGACAGCCAGAGAGAGAGAGAGAAAGAGAGAGAGAGAGAGAGAAAGAGTGAGTTAGTTTAAGTACATCTGTGAGTCAGAGACTAGAAAAGCCAAATTAAATAAGCTCCCTGCAGGGATGGCTCCGGGGGCAGGGTTTGGTTTACCTTGAGACTGGGTGTTTCTTCTCTCCCATCATGAGGGCACCTTATAATATAGTGTTTTTCTTTAGCGAGCGAGTGTCCTCATAGAAGGCATACCTTTTTTTCTTCTCTTTCAGATACACATTGTCCTGCCTCCTACTGCAGGGGTCAGAAAAAAGGGAGAAAGGTCAATTTGAATCCCTTTCTGTTGTTGCCTTTTGGGACTTTGTATTCTCATGCATGACCTAGACATACCAAGGGTATGTACACAACAATGCCTTTTTTGAGTTTTACGGTTTTCTCCATTTTACCTGTCTTTCGTTTCCATGTATCTGATACTTGACTGAATAAACTTGAATGGTATGGAAAGGGAAGCAGCTCAGGAATCAGGCTAATAGGTGTGGACAGGGTGTGTGGAGAAGGTTCTCAGTTCGTGCCTCACGCTTAGGAGTCTTCCTGACAAGTGTGGAATTTGAGGAGGTGAGTGAAGTGGACTCTCACTGGTCGAGAAGCCTGAGACTATCCAAAGGACATGACTACAGGAGAACAGAGGACTGGGAGCAAAGGGAGCCAACAACGAGTTTGCCTGAATGAAATGAAAGAACAAGGAGGTGAGGCAAGACCTGGGAGAGAGCTGGGCCTTCAGGGAGCACAGGGGCTGACAGAAATATCTTTCCTGCCATCTTCTCCCTAAGGACTACATGGAGAAACAAATGAATAACTAATACTTAAGTTTTATTTTTCATTGTAAATGTTCCAAAGCACATAAAGACATAAATAATAAACAAATAGCGTGCATCATCTGACCACATTGAGGTGATAATTATAAATTTGTCTTTATTTCCTTTTCATCTTTCTTCTTTGGATCTGTATGTCTGAACACTTTTATACATTTTAGAAAACAAGAACCGTATCTGATATACAGCTGGGGCTTGACTTTTTTAATTTAATATTCTACAGAATATTTTTTGTGCTCAAGAGCAATTTATAATTTAGTAATGACTATGAAAATTACAGTGATAATGTGGGAAAGCTTTTACTTACAATGTAAGCATGTTGTTTGTTGGGCTCCAAAGTACTCCAAAGGTATATTTGATATATTCCTGTCTGGGGTTAACAGTCTGCTTTCTGATCAGACACCACACAAGGATTGCACATTTCTTGCCAACAGTCTTCAGGTGGTATGCAAATATGCAAATATGCAAATATGGTCTCCTTTTTCTCTTAAGCTTAATGTGATACTTCTGGCTTCATTCATTTGGCTTTCTAGCAGCCTCCCCATGTCAGCTTTTCCACGTGGTCAAACTTCTGTTTGGGAGGCTTTATAAATCCTAAAAGTTCTAGTTCAGAAAAAGCTCTAATAAACCATGCGTTGTTAACTTCATTGCTTTCTTCTGAGGTTGTAGAATTTGCATCCATTTTTTTTTCAGCAGCTGTCACAACTGTTGCAAAAGCCTCTGACCAGTCCACTAGGCTGATTAGCCTGCTACACTGTAGGGGCAGTTTATATGCTATGCGGATGTTTGGGGCGACATTTGGAATGCAGGTTTCTTCACTTTTCAGTGCTTCATTCTTGAGATAATAATAAGAATTGTTGAGCTCAGCGTGGAGGGTGGTTCTTGGAGCAGCGTTCAAATGTTCACGCAGGGTGTGGGCAGTGTTGAAGTACACCACCTTGTGCAGATGCTGTGTCTCTGGAGGCAGAAGGCATTCTCTCTTTCTGTATACATACATCTAGCATTTTTCATGGGTTTAGAGAAGTCATCAGCTGAGAGGAAGAAGTTTCTAGCACAGGCTTTAGGAGATAACTCTAGAATAATGGTGTCAGTGAGTCTCTTTCAGGTTCAGGTTTTGTGTGGAGCAGAGCACTCCCTCAACTTACTAGCCCAGTGCTGGGGGCTGCTGCTCTAAGAAGAAAGAGGGCAGAGGGGGGACTATTGGAAGGAAGAGTTCTGTTCTCCCAGGTGCATTGGGAGGGAGCCTGCAAATCTGGAGCTGTCCTGTAGTGCACCAGCCAGTACTTCCCAACCTAGGGGAATGCTCATTACAGTTATCACTTATTGAGCATCTACTATGTGTGGGGCGATGGAGCTGTGCAAATACTATCTGTCATCCTCCAAACAATTGGACAAAATCGTTGTTATTACCCATACTTTCCAAGAGAGGAAACTAAGTCCCTCAGAGGTTAATTTATCTGTCCGTGGTCACACAACAGCTCACTGAGCAAATGAGGGCTCTGACCTTGGGTTTCCAAGAGGGTAGAAAAATAGAAAATTATAGACTTTGAAATATGAAGAAAATATGTATTTGAGTCACTTTTGTTAATATAAAACTTCTCTTAGACTAAAAAAAGTAATGCATAGT